>NC_027216.1:2223599-2541256 GCF_000981445.1 Babesia bigemina | reverse complement strand
CTCTTCATCGCCCCTTTATCCACTCTACATCGCTCCCTAACCCACTCTACATCGCTCCTTAACCCACTCTACATCGCTCCTTCATCCACTCTACATCGCCCCTTAACCCACTCTACATCGCCCCTTTATCCACTCTACATCGCTCCCTAACTCACTCTACATCGCTCCCTAACTCACTCTACATCGCTCCCTTACCCACTCTACATCGCCCCTTTATCCACTCTACATCGCCCCTTAACCCACTCCACATCGCTCCCTAACCCACTCTACATCGCTCCCTAACCCACTCCACATCGCTCCCTTATCCACCCTACATCGCTCCCTTATCCACCCTACATCGCTCCCTAACCACTCTACATCGCTCCTTTACCCACTCTACATCGCTCCTTTACCCACTCTACATCGCCCCTTTATCCACTCTACATCGCCCCTTAACCCACTCTACATCGCCCGTTTACCCACTCTACATCGCCCCTTAACCTCCTCTAATCGCTCCCTAATCCACTCTACATCGCCCCTTTATCCACTCCACATCGCCCCTTTGTCCACTCTACATCGCCCCTTATCCACTCTACATCACTCCCTAACCCACTCTACATCGCTCCTTTACCCACTCTACATCGCCCCTTATCCACTCTACATCGCTCCTTATCCACTCTACATCGCTCCTCTATCCACTCTCCATCGCTCCCTAACTCACTCTTCATCGCCCCTTAACCCACTCTACATCGCCCCTTTATCCACTCTACATCGCCCCTTAACCCACTCTACATCGCTCCCTAACCCACTCTACATCGCTCCCTAACCCACTCTACATCGCCCCTTATCCACTCTACATCGCTCCTTATCCACTCTACATCGCCCCTTTTTCCACTCTACATCGCTCCCTAACCCACTCTACATCGCTCCCTAACCCACTCCACATCGCTCCCTTATCCACTCTACATCGCTCCCTAACCCACTCTACATCGCCCCTTATCCACTCTACATCGCCCCTTATCCACTCCACATCGCTCCCTAACCCACTCTACATCGCTCCCTTATCCACTCTACATCGCTCCCTAACCCACTCTACATCGCCCCTTTACCCACTCCACATCGCCCCTTTATCCACTCTACATCGCCCCTTTACCCACTCTACATCGCCCCTTATCCACTCCACATCGCCCCTTTGTCCACTCTACATCCCTCGAATCACCTCGCCATAATACCGCTATGACCTCTATAAACCATCCTAATAACTTGTGCCTTGTCACTTTTCACTTCCCCTCTTCCACCTCTTGCAACTGCCCTGACAGTGTGCCGCCTAGGGAGCTTGAGAAGAAATTTGGTAAAATTTTGAACCTCAAAAATACCTCAAAAACAACCCTACTAACATCCTTAATAACCTCTGCACCGGCCTCGAGACTTTCCTCGGCTTCAATCCATCCTCCAAAGGCTACACTGGCTCTGGGATTGTGTACTCCGACCTGGACAGGCTGTGTGACGGGGTGATGGGATTTTTGAGTGGTGTGCTTGGTGCGGTGAAAAACGAAAATGAAGTGACAACTTATGATAATTACATCAGTGATGAGAATAAAAAGCTTAATAAGGTATTAGAAAAATTAACTAAAAATATTGGCTCCGGGCGTGATGGGCTTGCGGAGGCTGTCGACGCGGTGAAGGAGTGGCTGGAGGGGTATGAAAAGAAATTAGATGAAAAAAACAAAAAAATTACATCGCCTCTAAACACGTTAATTACCGAAATTGATGCCCGTATGAAAGACATTCCAGGTAAAAGGAATGAGGATTATGATTCAGTTTCAGGTAATTTCGCCGCCTGGCTCATGGGTGTCAGGAGGCTTGCCAGCAAGCCAAGCGTATCTGCTGATCGAGTAAAAAAATTGGATCCCAAGCTTTCAGGTGAGTTAAGTCCGCATGTAGACATGGTTTCGCAGGCTGTCAACACCTTCGTTGATAATGCGAAGAGGGACCGGAAGGAGTTGGAGACAGCTTGTAGTAAAGTGCAAGTGGAATTGCGTGAGCTTGAGAGGGAGGTTACGGCTTACACTACTTTTAAAAATGGTAAATGTGTTGAGGTTTTGCAAGAAGAGTTTGACGACAAAATTAAGAGGCCCATTGAAAATGTGAAAAGCATGTTGAACGGCCTTAATATCAAGTTGAATGATTGGATCATATTGGCCAATGAGGTGGTGGAAAAGGCGTTAAGTAAATGTACGGAAATATTGGATAAATTGAAGGCAGATGGACGAGGAGAAAGGGAGGCTGTAAGAAAAGCGGCTGAAGAACTGCATAGCAAAGCCGACTCGCTGCGTCTATTTGTCGTCGAAGCTAAAAAGGAGCTCACTAACCTAGTTGAAAAGGCACTTTCACAGGTTGTTGAATTCGACAGGGCGATTAGGACTGGACTTAAGAATACGAAGGATAATATTAAGATTGCAATGGAGAAGTACGTTAAGAAGCAGTTGTTGAGTGATATTGCAGCTACGATGGCTGAAATTACCGGCGCAAACGAGGGGGATGGGCTGAAACAGATTATTGAAAGAGTGCAAGAATACGCTAAGAAATTCAGCGAAAAGGAAACGTTCAGAAATGAGATTCTTAAGCAGTGGATAAATAGAATATTGGTGACTGAACCGGTGCAAGAGTGTCTGAAGCAGTATGCCGAGACTCCCGGTAAAAATGCTTTGCTGCCTGGAAAATGGAATAGTCCCGGGAGGAAATTTAGTGAGGGCACTTTGGAGGAAATCGCCAGTAAGATTAGTGAACAGATAGAGAAAACGATTCCCGACGCCTTTCAGTCTGCCGGCGTTCAAAGCTTAGCAAGCATTGAATCCCATGTTGGTATCGCCAAAAGGGCTTGCGACGCGTTTGCGATGCGGCTCGGAGATAAGATTAAGACGGATAACGGAATGCGTTTGCTCGCCTCTGAAGTATCTAAGACGATTGAGAGACAGCTGACGGGTAAGGGCGAAGCCGAAATTACTGCGGAAAATGTAAAACTCCGCAAACCCGTTTACGCCGTTATCTACCAACTCGTTGGCGTTGCCAATAAAACTGCTGAAGCACTGGAATCATTCAGTGGCGAGACGGATGTTTCAAAACTCGACATCGGTAAACTGCACGCTGCGTATAAAGTAGCTGAAGGGCTTGAAAAGGAGCTCATGAAAGCAACTAAGCCGACAGATCCATTCACACCTGTGCAACCCATTCCTCCCTCTGACGTTCTAGACAAGAATGATACTTACAGTTATGACCGTAAAATTCTTGGTATACTGGATAGTGAAATAGGCATGGAAAATGATCATGGTAGAGGTGGTCAAGTGGAAAGTGTTGTTGCCAAAAGCTTCGACCTCTATGAAACATACCTCAGCCAATCTAGCGTGGCTAATGGTAAGCTTGGAGACGCTGACAACGAGGGCAAACTTCCGGAAGCTATAAAGTCCATTGTAAAGGAGGTGAACGGAATCAAGCATCTAGGACTAGTGGAAGACGGCAAACATAAGCGTACCACAAATGACAATTTCAACAAAGACACTTTCGCAAACTTATGCAACCAAGTTACCGAGGCAGTTGGAAAACTCTGCGATGTCGTCCGGGATTTGATCCTAAATAGCGATGGTGATGATTCTGATCACGTTGGTCCATACCTGAGTGGTAAAAAAGGTCTACATATTTTATTGAAAGATTTGGAAGCTATGCTTGGCAGAAACAAAGGTATCAGTACAAACATATTTAAGCTTAATACGGGTCTTCAGACCATTCATGATGACATCCAAAGTAAAATCATTGGGGACGCCAGGAACGCCGATCTCGATAAGCCCACCACGCTGACAGATGTCATCGCCGCCGCGCAGATATTTTACAGCGAAACTATTAGAAATGAAATTAATGAATGCATCTCTGACATCACCGCCAAACTTAAAGAAGAGGTCACCGATAAAATCGATAACCTAAAAAAATCCGCCCTCACGCAATTCGCGAAACGCAAAACTGCCGAGTTAGAGGAGCTGAAAAAGTTCGTTCACGACCAGAAAAATATCATCGATAACATCATTTTCACAAATCAGACAACCGGCCTCAAGGGTCTGATGAACACTATTGGCACTAACCTTCAAGCGTACGTTGATCCACTGAGATATCCAAACGTGAAGGATTTATCAAAACATCTTGATTTCTATTTCAATCCCCTCTTTACCTACATCATCTCCCAAACCAACCCCTCCTCCCAACTGGTCGCCGACCTCCAATCCCGCACCCACGCCCTCCTCACCCACCTCCACGACAACAATCGCACCTTCACCTTCGACTCCGGTTTCCGCTCCCTCCTCCACGGCCTGACCACCTACCTGTCCACGTTCAACCCCGCTGGCTTCGCGAACCCGCACCACCCGCAACTCCTGGATGCGCTGAAGGCAGGGATGCAAGGGCTGGTAGGGGAGATGGAAAAGGCGTATGTTAATAGGTATGACGGGCATCCTAAGATGGAGTGGACGACACAAAATAAGGAGCAAAAAGATGAAATAACCGCCGACGCTACGCGCTGCGCCAAGGTGTTTATGAGCTGCCTGCCGATGTGGGTGGAGGACCTCGGGGAGTTGAAGAGGAGATGTGAGGGTAGTTGGAGCAAGAAAGCTATACATCTTAAAGATGAAATTGATAAAGAAAACCCTCTTGGTGAGTTCCTCAAGCAGTGCGGTTACAGGGTTCCTACCAGTCAGAAGTCGCATCAGGACGGGGAGCTGCAGTGCAGACATACGTTCACTGGCAAACATATCGATGGAATTCTCGGTAAGATCATACAAATGTCGAATCTAGAACACGTTCCGCAGTGTAGATCACGGGAGAAAGAATGGAACTTTAATATCATGGATTTCATAGCATGCCTCTACAGTCACCTCGACGAGTATAACGAAGTATGTCATCTATCAACGTTATTCTCCAAAAGGCATCCGTGCAGTATATACGAAATACTCTGCTGGTTCTCAGGGCTCCCTCATAGTACCGTATATTCAGCGTTACCTGGCGGCATCACCAAGCTGCTTGATAAACCTAAGAAGCAAGCCATAGATAGCGGTGACTCGGGAATTGAAATTGAGTTCGATGATGAAAACGCGTACTACCTGGATGCGCATCCACATAAGTTCACATATAAAGATATCTATGCTGTGATTGAACTAATTTGCTCCAAATCATACGACGTGTTGGCTAGAATCGCCGGCACAGGTGATGAGCACACCAGGTACGCCTGCGAATACGCAAACAATTCCCTCAAGCTGCATTACCCTAAGACGGCGGACGATTGCCTGCCAATGTTACTTGACATGTTACGTAGATTGCTCTCCGTGTTCCGATTCCTCGAATCCAAGTGTAGTTATTCGGCCGTGGAGTTCGGTTGGGCGGACTGCCAGTACGGTAAAAATGTGCCTACGACCAAATCGCATTGTAACGACAGATCAACGGATGAAGCAACGTGCCAGGCAGAGTGTAAACCAAAGCGCCAGTCAAAGTGCCAACCAAACAGTCAACCAAATTGCCAGCCAACCTCTCCGTTGATGAGTTACCTAAATGACTGTTTGCCGGGTCACTTGCCGCATCAACTCACGAATGTCGGTTGTAAATCTGAATGCAAGACGTGCCCCGGTAATAAGCCTGGAATGCCATGCTTAACGCCCCTTGGATTCAGAGGCTTCTCTGGGTCAATTAAAACGGGTGAACAATTATGTAGCATTATTAAAAAGATATTAGGCAACGGTATGATTGCGTGTCTATTCACCCTCGCACCCAGGCCGCCAACTACGTTACCGGAGCACTTCCAGTTTGCTGTGTCACTTGCCAAGGGACTTGATACTTCAAAGCAGAGTAAGGTTGACGGCATTAAAACATTGGCAGACACCATCGCAAATTCTATTAACGCTAGCTCCATCAAGCTGTATGAAAATACTAATGAGTTGACAACGCCGATGTGTAAAGCCTATGGCAATACACCAACCGAGCATCGCAGCCCGAATCGTACCAACAATAAACTTAACCTGTCGTGCATTTCACTTACCACTTCCTGCATCAGTCAGGAGCATTGCGTTCCCTACCTTTCTCCCCTAAGCTGCGACACTTATCATTACCTTGTCAACAAGCAATCGAACTCGTACCTGTCATGGGCAGTTTACTTGCCGTGGACATTCCATAAATATCTTGCAAGTCTACTCGACGCGTTTAAGGCTATAAGATGTGAAGACTGGGGATGCAGTAACTGCTTGCATACCGATATATGCAAGGGAGAGAGTCATGGTATGCTTAATCCAGCGGAGAAAGGAACGGGTTGCCAATGTACTTCCGTTGTACATTGCAACGGCGTATCTCCAACGTTATACCAATATGGGTTCACATTCAGGGATGCGCAGAATTTGATATCGTTAAAAAGAAACTGCTTCAATATGCGAAGTCACCTGTACAATGTTGTTAATTCCGACTATTTCACTGAACTATTTAAGCAATGCGACATGTTACTGTGGAGAATCCGTGAACCCTTCTCCTACCTTGTCCTCACCCTCTGGCTCCTCTCTTCCCTCTACCTCCTCCACATCAAATCGCATTTGCACTCTCCCTCATCACATCGTATCGCCGCGCAATCACTGCTCGCCGCTGCACGTGTCGGCAAATTTGCCAAGATATCGTATCTGCAGCCTTGATAGACCACCTCACCACCGCTCACCTAACTCACTACCTAGCAACCCACCGCCTAACCTGATACTCGCCCAAATATATTACCTAATGCATACTCTGCAATTCGGTAGTCAGTGTAGATCACGCATCGATAGATTCGTGATTTGGGATGTCGAGTTGTCAGCTACCGCCGAAACGTGCCCACTCCCACGGTATTAGTGGGCAGTGATTTTAGGTGATAGGCCTTTAATGGGCGCTGATGAAGCGTGCTGTGATAAGTGAAAGCGCGTCGTATGCAACGTGACTGTTTGGCGTGATAGCCATTATCTGCGTCCCAAGTAAATGAATGTAGCTGCGGTTACCCTATGTGATGGCCAGTGGACGGCGTGGTTAGGTGGCCTTGGTGGTAACGTTGTAAATGAGAAACATGTTGACCACGTAGAGTTGTTTACACAGGCACTCATTATGTCACAAATGTAATAGAAGTATTAGGCAGTGGTACCGTTGTAAGTTCTGTGACGGATGTCTTTGACTGCGCAACTAACATAAGTTGACCTGCATGCCATGGCGAGGATGGTATCAACATGCTTTAACTTGGTTGTACTTCAGTTGTGATAGCTGCATAGTTGTGATGTGAGTGGCGGTGCGTAGAATGGCGGTCACCTTGCTGCTAACCTAGCGCCGGTGGGAGACCATAAGTGCGTTGCTGACGTACGTGTTCATGAGTGGTTGGTGAGTGCGTTGCTTAAGTGACTGATATGCTTGCAGGTTGAGGGGACTGGGAGGGGAAGATGGCGGGGTTGATGATCTTCGCGTGTGAATGTGGTACGGAATGTAAAATGGTTACTTGGTGTTATTGTTGTCCATGGTGCTGTGGAAAATGTATGAATGGAGGGGGTTGCAGAGCATGTAAGGCACATTACATTAAGCGCACTACAGGCCAGTGGACTAACGATTGCTATAATTTGATATGTGAAAAACAATGTAGGGGCAAGGAGAAGACATGTCCATGTAAATGTTGTAGAGAGAAATGTGCACGTAGAGAAATTCCCGCCTGCAGTGCCGCCTCTTCCCCTGATGCCGTCTCCTCCCCCGGTTCCCCCGGTTCCCCCGGTCCCGCAACTCCGCCCCGTGCTCAGCATAACTCCGCCACTCAACAGCATACCACCGGTTCCTCTTCCCCCGCCGTCCTCCCCATCATCATCGCCGCCGTCGCCCTCATCATCGTCGTCATCTGCGTCATGATCTACTTCCGCATCCGGCCGTTCCACAGGGTGCGGTATCTACTGCGCAGCTAATCACAATAACCTAAATGCCAGCTGGAATTTAATGTTTTAGACAGTGATTATTGCATTGATGACCAATTACATCAGCAGTGAGGTGACCAACCACCTGACCAATGTCATGACCAAGGTGCTGACCAAAGCGCTGACCAATGCCACGACCAATGTGCTGACCAACGTGCTGACCAAGTTGATGGTTACGGCAGCGGTGACATGGTCACGGCAGCGATGACATGGACACGGCAGCGATGACATGGTCACGGCAGTGATGACATGGTTACGGCAGCGATGACATGGTTACGGCAGCGATGTCATGGTTACGGCAGCGATGACATGGACACGGCAGCGATGACATGGACACGGCAGCGATGACATGGTCACGGCAGCGATGACATGCTTACGGCAGCGATGACATGGACACGGCAGCGATGATATGGTTACGGCAGCGGTGACATGGACACGGCAGCGATGACATGGTCACGGCAGCGATGACATGGTCACGGCAGCGATGACATGGTGACCTAAGTGGTGATTATTACCCACTCTACATCGCCCCTTAACCCACTCTACATCGCCCCTTTATCCACTCTACATCGCCCCTTTATCCACTCTACATCGCTCCTTTACCCACTCGACATCGCCCCTTATCCACTCCACATCGCTCCCTAACCCACTCTACATCGCCCCTTTATCCACTCTACATCGCCCCTTTATCCACTCTACATCGCCCCTTTATCCACTCTACATCGCTCCTTTACCCACTCGACATCGCCCCTTATCCACTCCACATCGCTCCCTAACCCACTCTACATCGCCCCTTTATCCACTCTACATCGCCCCTTAACCTCCTCTAATCGCTCCTTAACCCACTCTACATCGCCCCTTTGTCCACTCGACATCGCTCCCTTATCCACTCGACATCGCTCCCTAACCCACCCTACATCGCTCCTCTACCCACTCTACATGGCCCCTTTATCCACTCCACATCGCCCCTTTATCCACTCCACATCGCTCCTTAACCCACTCTACATCGCCCCTTAACCCACTCCACATCGCCCCTTTATCCACTCTACATCGCCCCTTTACCCACTCCACATCGCTCCTTTACCCACTCCACATCGCTCCTTAACCCACTCCACATCGCTCAAATCACCCCGCCATAATACCGCTATGACCTTTATATACCATCACAATAACTTGTGCCTTGTCACCCTTCACTTGCCTTCTTCCACCTCTTGCCACTGCCCTGACCATGTGCCGCCTAGGGAGCTTGGCAAGAAATTTGGTGAAAATTAAATGTGCGAAATAACCTCAAATAATAACCCTACTAACATCCTTAATAACCTCTGCACTGGCCTCGAGAAATTCCTCGGCTTCAATCCATCTTCCAAAGGCTACGATGGCCACGGTATTGTATACTCTGACCTTGACAGGCTGTGTGACGCGGTGATGGGATTTTTGAGTGGTGTGCTTGGTGCGGTGAAAAACGAAAATGAAGTGACAACTTATGATAATTACATTGAAAAACCTAATAAAAAGCTTAATGAGGTACTTGACACCTTAACTAAAAATATTGGCTCCGGGCGTGCTGGGCTTGCGGCGTCTGTCGCCGCGGTGAAGGAGTGGTTGGAGGGGTATGAAAATACCCTTTGGAGTACGACGCTGAATGTTGAAACTGATCTGTCTACGTTGCTAGAAGATTTATCAGGTAAGTATATTAGGGAAATTAATGACACGCAGGATCTCCAAGAGCAACTGAAGGAGTGGACCCGGGCGACCGGCGAGATAGAGAAGCACGTTAATGAAACACTGCAACATAATATTAATGATTTAGATATAGCATTAATGCATAAATTGAATGCCGAAATAAAACCGGTGCAGAATGTAGCAGCGCACTTGAAAAGTGTTGCTGACAATGTAGATCTGACGAGGCAGCTGAAGGCTGTTGAAGGTGAGTTGAAATGGCAGAAAGAACATCTACAGCAGAAAATTCGAGAAGGAAGCGAACATATGAAAGAAGTTCTACGACAGCAATTCCACAACATTCGTGAATGTGTTCAGTCTTTGGAACACACGAAGTGCGTTTATTTGGAGTGTATCAAAACGAAGGTAGCAGATGCCAATAAGTTTTTGGAGGAACAACTGGGTGATATAAACGGAGCAACTCGAGATGAAATATATACGAAATTCGATGAAATTAAGCGTACAATCAGTGTAGCTTATAATAACCTAAACCGTACGAAGAATGACCTTCAAAATCACATAAATAATGCTCAAACGGAGTTTGCTAAAATTAAAGAAGGAGTCGGACATCAGAAAAGCCCAAGTGAAAATAAACAGGATAGCATTGATTATAATTGGGATTGGCTGAAAAAATGTCTAGCATTCCACGTTGAACGTATCTATCACAAGTCAGCAACCAAGGGTCATCTATACCATATCGAGATGAAGGCAAAAGAGTACGCAAGGGAGCTCAGTAAGGATGGATTTATAGCAAGGGCGCAACAGTGGGTGAAAGATATCTTGGACAATAAGGGGATGGTATTTCAGTATATTAATCTATATGTTAAAGAAAACAACGGAAAATATTTTCAACAACAGGCAGAGAATAACATTACACAAGAAGTAATAAAGCACATCACAAATATTGTCAACAAAAAAATCGCAACTGTCATTACTGGCGTTAATCCCGTGGACAAAGCAGACGCTGCAGACATCGCTTCAAATTTTAGCAACGTTAGAAATTGCTTTAATTCTTTTGCCGAAGAACTGACCACTGGGTCAAAATCTATGGAGTTCAAAAGCTCTAAGATAGTCCAGGATATTGATGCGGAATATAAAACTGCTAACATTCTGAATAAAACGCAAGGGAAGAAACATGAGACAAGCAAGCTCACATCCGCCGTCAGAAATCTCATTAGCCAACTTGCCGCTAAAGCCACGGCGGCCGCCACCGAAATTGTATGGCTCGTTAAAGAGTACAGTGCCTCCAAACAACTTGCAGTGAAATCCAGCATCGCAGCAGAAATAGATGCGGCAATAAATCAGGTTAAAAACATTAGCAAGGACATTGATACGGGCGATACTGCAGATAGTTACGGGAAGCGCATTGATAAGGCATTGATGAAAGTGAAAGATAGAATCAATGATCTTGCCGAACATTTGGAGAAAATCAGATCAATTGATCTGAAGATTCAAGAAATTCAAGAAAATGTTCTTAATACACTGCATAACATGCAAAAAGAAAAAGACAAGGCAGGCACCGATGGTGATATAAACGAGAAGCGTGATGCGGCGGATGGGCTAATGAAGGAGTTGAAGAGCAAGCTTGTCTATCAATTGTATTTAATTGAATCCGAAATTGGCGTCTCCAACAACGCTCTTAACGTATGTATCACCGCCGTCAGAAAAGCATTTTCGCAAGGAAATTCCGCTGCCATAAAAGCCGTCACTGATTTTCAAAAGGCGACGCATGATACGACTGAATATGCTTTCAACTCTATCACCGCCCAAGTCCGCGCCCTCTTCGCCGAGTCCCACCGCGCCGACCTCTCCGCCCTCCGCTCCCTCGTCGACCAGCAGCTGAAGGCGGTGCAAGACATAATCGCGGAGGACAGGGTGACGGGCGTGAAGGGGATGCTGAAGAAAATGTATGGTAAAGACGGCGAAAATATTAAAATCCTTGAGAAAGTTGCACCTGCTGCAAGCGTGCCGAAGCTCCCGACTCAGGACACCACTAAGAAACTATCCGATGCTTGCCCCGATGTAGAGTTGTATTTCCGTTCTCTATTCGCATATTTTGCCAAAGAAACCGAACGCTTGTTTAAGCCTCTCGCCAAAGAGGAAAACAAGTATCACAAGCAGCTTGAAGAAATGTACCATAAGCTGAAAGACTTTTTTGATCACATCGCGAAGAAGAATTACGACTACAAATTTGTCGATTTGCTTAGTCAACTTGATTTACTTGTTTCCGCCTTCCCCGCCGACACTCTACCAGACGCCCCTAAATCTGTCCTCGCCCCCCTCAAGGCCGGCCTCTCCAACTTCGCGCAGCAACTCGGCCACGCGTACGTGAACAGGTACTCGGGGGGGAAATTCGCTGGGTTGTTGGTTGAAACTAAGCAAATTGAAGTTGAAAAGGATGGAATTAAATCCAGGGAACCAAAAGAAGAATTAACCCCTGAGGGCCGCAACTGCGCCAAGGTCTGCCTGACTATCCTGGGAACCATTTTTGAAGACTTACAAACGTTGAACAGATTCACCGTAAAACAGTTGGCAGCCGATTACATATATATGTATAAAGTTGGCGAAGGCGGTAGGAACAAATCTCTCAATCCACTCGGCGACTACTTCCACCAGCGAGGCTACAAGGTGCCGGCCAACCAGAATACCCAGGACGGTGAATTGCGTCAGAACAAGCATTGGAACGGTAAATACATCAACCATATGCTGCTTAACAGAAAGCTTGAGAATATCAGTAGTATTGAGGAGCACCTGAAAGCCTGCGACTCAAACGAAGTGAATCAGGGGACTCAACAGAAGAAAGACAACGGCTTCAACATCTTCGACCTACTAAAATGCATCTACCACCACGTCGACAAGTACAATGAAGTATGCCACCTCGCTACCTTCAACGCTACCAGGTCACCGTGTTCCGTCTACGAGATGCTGATCTGGCTCAGCGGACTGACGCATACTGGCGTGCATCCAGCCATGGTTGGAAAAACGTTTTTCGAGCTATTAAAGGATCCAGCTAAGGAAGCTAAAGAGGCGCAACAGGAGGAAGAAGTGGACGAACCGCAAATCTCATTGGTTGACCCAAACTCCATATCCCTCGACGCCTACCCAGCGAACATACAATACGGCAAGATGCACAAGACGCTCACCCATATCTGCTCAAAGGCGTACGATGTCATCTGCAAAATCGTCGGAACTGGCGACGAGTACACGACGTACGGGTGTGACTACTCCAACAATTCGTTTAAGCTGAAGTATCCCAGTGACCCTGCCGCTTGCTTCGACATGTTGCTCGACATCCTGCGCAGACTGTTGCCAGCACTCCGCTACATCTTCCAGCGATGCAACGTAACGGCTGAGCATAACGGCTGGCGCAATTGTGAGTACGGCAAGGATGTGCCTACAGCCAAATCGCATTGTAGCAACAAAGCAACGAGCCAGGCAACGGGGCAACCAACGTGCGAAGCAAAGTGCCAACCAACTTCCCCTCTAATGAGCTATCTCAACGACTGTCTGCCTGGTCACTTACCGCATAATGTCAGCTCCATAGGGTGCAGATCGGTATGCAGTAATTGCCCCTCCGCCTCTAGGCTGGGAATGCCTTGTCTGACGCCCATGGGATTCCGCGGTTTCTCCGGGTCAACGAAGACTGGCGCGGACCTATGTGAGATAATTCGCGAATTCTTCGGTAGTGGCCTGGTAGCATCCTTGCTCGGCTTGTCACCAACTCCGCCGAAGACGCTGCCAGAGCATTTCGGTTTTGTCACATACTTAGTTAAGGGAATGATTGATACCCAAGTGCCTACCACAAACCTCATCACGCAGCGCATGGAATCATCAATCACAAAGCAAACTATTAAGCTGTATGAGCAACCAAACAAACTCACCGAAACGCTGCGTGACGTGTATGCCAGTAGGCATACTGCGGTTGTTGATAAGCCTCATCTTGCTGCTTTTGCTGATTTGTCCAGTTTGTCTATACCAACGCCATGTGGAGCTCCAGATGTCCAGTGCGCTCCATATCTATCATCCCTCTTCTGCGACGGCTATAGTTACCTTGCTCATAAGCACGCCGCCACGTACCTTACATGGGCTGTGTACCTGCCGTGGGATTTCTGGACTCAACTCAACAATTTGTGTAACGCGTTCAAGAATATTTTCTGCCAAGACTGGGGATGTCATACGTGTCTGCGTGCTGAGAAATGTAAGCGTGGACAGCATGGGCTGGTTGAGAAAGTTGAGAATCAACCTGACAAGCCTCATTGCAAGTGTCCATCGATGGTTCAGTGCAAGGGTGTATCCGCAACACTGTACCAGTTCGGTTTCTGTTTTGGTAACGCGGCGACATTGAATGAGAAGGCATCGCCTAAATCATGTTCTGATTTCTGCTCTCAGCTGGACAGGGTGTTGAAATCGGAATATTTCAAAAAGCTATTCACGGAATGTGACAACTTCATTTGGACCATTAGAGAACCGTTCACTTACATGGTCCTGGCACTCTGGTCACTGTCCCTCTTCTACCTCATTTGCGTAATGGTTGGCAGACTGGATGTGCTCCACATACGCTCACACCTGAGGATACCGTCATCGCACAGGATAACGGCGCAGTCATTGTTGGCTGCAGCGCAAGTCGGAAGGCTTGCCAAGATATCGTACCTGCAACCGTAATTGTATTCACACTTGTAATTCACAGCAACTCACGTAACATCTCACCTAGCATCACCTACTCACCTAACCGACAAACGTAGTCTAATGTCTCGAATTACTCTAGCGGCAACCTGTGAACTAGATAGCGTTGAGATTAAGTGATGACTAGACGACGAAGCAACGTGTTGACCTAGCACACAAGCTAAGTGTTAACCTAGCAACCAGGCAAAGTGCTAAGCTGGCAACCAGGCAAAGTGCTAAGCTAGCACCCAGGCAACGTGTTAACCTAGCAATCAGGCAAAGCGCTAACCTGGCATCCAGGCAAAGTGCTAAGCTAGCACACAGGCAACGTGTTGAGGTGGCACCCAGGCGAAGTGCTAAACTGGCATCCAGGCAAAGTGCTAACCTAGCACCCAGGCAAAGTGTTAACCTAGCAACCAGGCAAAGTGGTAAGCTAGCAACCAGGCAAAGTGATGAGCTAGCAACCAGGCAAAGTGGTAAGCTAGCAACCAGGCAAAGTGGTAAGCTAGCATCCAGGCAAAATGCTAAGCTAGCAACCAGGCAAAGTGCTAAGCTAGCACACAGGCAAAGTGGTAAGCTAGCAACCAGGCTAAGTCCTAAGCTAGCACACAGGCTAAGTCCTAAGCTAGCAACCAAGCAAAGTGCTAAGCTAGCACACAGGCTAAGTCCTAAGCTAGCAACCAGGCAAAGTGCTAACCCAGCAACCAGGCAACGTGTTAACCTAGCAACCAGGCTAAGTGCTAAGCTAGCAACTAGGCAAAGTGCTAACCTAGCACGCTGGCAAAGTGTTGACCTAGCACCCAGGCTAAGTGCTAAGCTGGCACACAGGCAACGTGTTGACCTAGCAACCAGGCTAAGTGGTAAGCAAGCAACCGGGCAACGTGCTAACCTAGCAACCAGGCAAAGTGATAAGCTAGCAACCAGGCAAAGTGATGAGCTAGCAACCAGGCAAAGTGATGAGCTAGCAACCAGGCAACGTGTTGACCTAGCACCCAGGCAAAGTGCTAAGCTAGCACACAGGCAACGTGTTGAGGTGGCACCCAGGCGAAGTGCTAAACTGGCATCCAGGCAACGTGCTGAGCTAGCACCCAGGCAATGTGATAAGCTGGCGGATGAACCGTAATTTGGTGGGTGTTGTAGCACGTTGATTGCCTGGTGCGTTGAGTTAGGCGTTGACTGTGAGAGGTGTCTGCGTTGCTCATTGAGTCAGTGTCACGTGAGGCTGGGTGATTGGTCGCTAACGTAGGCGGTCGTGAGGGCCGCGGCGGGTGACCAAAGTCGTGTGTTGCGAGTCACTGGCAGGGTGGCGTAATCTGCGTTGGCCTGGTTAAGTAGCGTTTATAGGCGGCAATGTAGCGATTGTTAATATCACATTTAGGCACGTAGCCGACGCGCTCCGCCAGCATGGCGCCGATACCGCGGCTCGTAGCACGGTGCTGCTGCACTGTGGGAGATGAGCGCACGGGTCGCCGCAATGTTGATGGCGTTGCGAATAGTGAATAATTTAGAGTGACAGTTGATGCTAGTCACATGCGTCGCGTCAGCCGCAGCTGTGGTATCCCGGGCAGCTTGGGTGTCGGTGGCCTGGGCTGGGGGGACACAGGGGTGAGGGTAGGTGGTGATGAGGGGAGTGAGAGCGGCAGTGGTAGTGTTGCAGTTGGTGAGTGCTGCTTGAGTGATTGATGTTTGCAGGCTGAGGGGACTGGGAGTGGCAGTGGTAGTGTTGCAGTTGGTGAGTGCTGCTTGAGTGATTGATGTTTGCAGGCTGAGGGGACTGGGAGTGGCAGTGGTAGTGTTGCAGTTGGTGAGTGCGTTGCTTAGGTGATTGATAGTTTGCAGGTTGAGTGGACTGGGAGGGGCAGTGGTAGCGTTGCAGTTGGTGAGTGCTTGCTAGGTGATTGATATGCTTGCAGGCTGAGGGGAGTGGTAGCGGCAGTGGTACGTGTTGCAGTTGGTGAGTGCGTTGCTAGGTGATTGATATGTTTGCAGGTTGAGGGGACTGGGAGGGGAAGGGGAAGATGGTTTGGGGGGATCCGTGTACGTGTGGTACTGGATGTGTAATGTCTCGACGGTGTGATTGCTGTCCGTGGTGCTGTGTGGAATGTAAAAAAGGCACGGATGCAGGTTGCGGTCAATGTGGTGGATATTACATGGTACGCACTAACCCGTCTAAGCGTTACGATTGCAAGACTGCGAAATGTAACGACCAATGTAGAGGCAAGGAGGGTAAATGTCAATGTTCATGTACATGTTGTAAAAAGAAACGTGAAAGTGAACAACATCCTGTCTCCTCCCAGTCTCTCACCAGTCAACACCCTCCCGATCCTTCCCCCGATGCGCAGCATCTTAAAGCCGGTCAAGAGAATCCGTCTCGTACCGAAGACAGCAATTCGCAATCTTCCCCCGGCCCTTCTTTTTCGCTTCCCCCGGAAACCATCGCCGCCGTCATCGTTGCCATGATCGTCGCCATCATCCTGCTCGACCTGTGCATATTCCGATTCCCGGTGGGCCGCAACATCCGCGATTTTCTCGTACGCAAGATACCCTTCTGCATCGCGTTCTACAGCTAATCTCAGCAATTTGTTGGCGCAAACATCGTAATCCAAATCCCACTGATCACCTAACTGGCAACTGACATCTAATGTGCTAGACAGTAATGATTGCGTTGATTGTCAATCACATGAGCAGTGAGGTGACTACTTTCCCCCCCTCCCTACTCGGCCATCGCCGCCGTCATCGTTGCCCTCATCGTCGCCATCATCCTGCTCGACCTGTGCATCATCCGCTTCCCGGTGGGCCGCAACATCCGCGATTTCCTCGTCCGCAAGATACCCTTCTGCATCGCGTTTTACAGCTGATCTCAGCAATTTGTTAGCGCTGAAATTGTTAATCCAAATTCCACCGATAACCTAACTGGCAACTGACATCTAATGTTATAGAAAGAGTACTGATTGCGTTGATGACGAATCACATGAGGAGGGAGGTGACCATAACCCCTGCCCCTTACATCATCGCCCCCGTCGCCCTCATCATTATCGTCATCTGCGTCATGATCTACTTCCGCATCCGGCCGTTCCACAGGGTGCGGTATCTACTGCGCAGCTAATCACAATAACCTAACTGGCAACTACATCTAATGTTCTAGACAGAGTAATGGTTGCGTTGATGGCAAATCACATGAGCAGTGAGGTGACCATCCTCCCCATCATCATCATCATCATCATCGCCGTCGTCGCCCTCATCATCGTCGTCATCTGCGTCATGAGCTACTTCCGCATCCGGCCGTTCCACAGGGTGCGGTATCTACTGCGCAGCTAACAAAATAACCTAACTGGCAAATGACATTTAATGTTGCAGATATAGTGTTGATTGCGTTGATGATCGATCACATGAGCAGCGAGGTGACCATAACCCCCGCCCCTTACATCATCGCCCCCGTCGCCCTCATCATCCTCGTCGTCTGCGTCATGATCTACTTCCGCATCCGGCCGTTCCACAGGGTGCGGTATTTACTGCGCAGCTAATCACAATAACCTAACTGGCAACTACATCTAATGTTCTAGACAGAGTAATGGTTGCGTTGATGGCAAATCACATGAGCAGTGAGGTGACCATAATTCCCGCCCCTTACATCATCGTCCCCGTAGCCCTCATCATCGTCGTCATCTGCGTCATGATCTACTTCCGCATCCGGCCCTTCCACAGGGTGCGGTATCTACTGCGCAGCTAATCACAATAACCTAACTGGCAACTACATCTAATGTTCTAGACAGAGTAATGGTTGCGTTGATGGCAAATCACATGAGCAGTGAGGTGACCATAATTCCCGCCCCTTACATCATCGTCCCCGTAGCCCTCATCATCGTCGTCATCTGCGTCATGATCTACTTCCGCATCCGGCCCTTCCACAGGGTGCGGTATCTACTGCGCAGCTAATCACAATAACCTAAATGCCAGCTGGAATTTAATGTTTTAGACAGTGATTATTGCATTGATGACCAATTACATCAGCAGTGAGGTGACCAACCACCTGACCAATGTCATGACCAAGGTGCTGACCAAAGCGCTGACCAATGCCACGACCAATGTGCTGACCAACGTGCTGACCAAGTTGATGGTTACGGCAGCGGTGACATGGTCACGGCAGCGATGACATGGACACGGCAGCGATGACATGGTCACGGCAGTGATGACATGGTTACGGCAGCGATGACATGGTTACGGCAGCGATGTCATGGTTACGGCAGCGATGACATGGACACGGCAGCGATGACATGGACACGGCAGCGATGACATGGTCACGGCAGCGATGACATGCTTACGGCAGCGATGACATGGACACGGCAGCGATGATATGGTTACGGCAGCGGTGACATGGACACGGCAGCGATGACATGGTCACGGCAGCGATGACATGGTTACGGCAGCGATGACACTCACAGGGTTGGTTACGCAGGTTGAAGGACATTTTAAGGTTTTGAAAGAGAAGGCAGGTGGAGGCGCCAGAAGCCCAGGTTTACTGCAGGATTGGGGAAATATCAAAGAAGGAATCAAAGAGTTGGTCAATCGTGAAATCGTCGGTGGAGATCAAGGTCTAACGGCAATAGTGAAAGGGGTGGAAAAGTTTGGTAAGAATTTCGATGGCAAGATGGGTGAAGGCGGAATGGAAGATAAGAAGTTCCAAGGCGTGCTACAAGACTGGTTGGAAGATATTCTTGAGAGCGGTCCTGTAAAAATGTACATTGAAGCATGTGGGCAGTATGTTACCAATAACAGTGGCGAGTTTAAGTCGCCATATGGTGTGGCGGGGCAAAGTGAATTGATGCAGAAGCTCACTAAGGGAATAACAAACGCGATTGAGGCACAAATTGGTACTTCTGAAATCGAAGTGGCTCAAAATTTCATTAATGCCGCGGAAGGAGTGAAAAACAGCATTGAAGCTTATGTTACCGGTGTACAAGCTGTTTGCAAGGCATTTGCCGAACGGCTAGAAATTGAACTAACGGCTACTGAGCTTGATGGATTCTTAGATAAGATTGTCATGGCGATGGAGAAAGACCTTGTGGTGAAGACATCCCCAACACATAATTCAGACACTAAAGCTTACTTTAAAGCTGCCGTTAATATAATCTTGCACCAACTGGTTGGTGTGGCGAGAGGGGTTGGCGACGAAATTCAACAATTCATGTCTATGTCCAAACTCGGCAACGTTGAGTCAGCGATTACCAATGCGAGCGATGTTGTTAATAGGTTGGGAGGCGATACGAGTTCCGGCAGTGTTGGAAAGAACTTTAATCAATCGTTGTGGGACGTTAAGGAGAAAATAGGCGAACTCAATCCAATACTGAAAGAAGATGGCGGCTCTCTGAAATCCCAAATTAACGACATCACAGTGGAGATAACTACCAAAGCTATTACCGAGATGTCCACTAAAATTACTGATACTCTCAAGTTGCTCACACGCACAATATCTGATGCCGCTTTTTTCGCAAACAAAAAATTAGAGAACCTTAAAAATTTTAAGGTTGGAAAAACTCCCAATAAAGGTGAACTCCAGGAACTTCAACACTCCTTCAACGATTTGCAACGTCCGGTCGCAGTAGCCCTGGATGCTGCCAAAAAATTCCTCGGAAGTGTGGATCACTCCGGTACCGCCACCATCCAGGCACTAGGAAGAGACGTCGATTCACAAGTGGAGAGCGCTAAGAAAGCTCTAATTACTGAGGCAAGAGAACAGTACGTCACATCTCTACAGGGTCTGCTCGTGGCCTTCTCAACGAAGGCTGAGACGGAATTACATCCGCTGCCTGGCTTGATAACTAAGGAGTTGGACTTGGGCGTTAAAGGGTTCATGAATAAAATAGAAAAGTATTTCATTGGAACTGACAAAGGAATTAAAGTCATTAGGGACATCAAGACCACCCACTCTCGTCCAGAGAAGTCTCCACTCAGCCAGGCAGCTGAGAGAGCATACAACGCTTCCAGACGTTTATGTCATTATTTGAAGTCACAGACGGACTTCATATCAGACTTTCAAAAATACGAGCCCTTGCACAACTCTCTTCTAACTTTGCTTGATGGACTTAAAACTTCCGAACATTTCAATCACCAATTTAGAGATAACTTAGACACAGTTAAGAATACTCTCGACCAACTCGCTCCTCGGCAATTCGGCACATCTTCGACGGTCATGTTACAAGCCCTGAAAGGGGGAATTGCTGCTTTGGTCGACGCACTTGACAAAACCTACGTGAGCAGTTACTCCGGGAGACAATGGCAAGAGGCAGAACTGGGACACTACGCGAAAATCTGTTGGACCATCACGCCCATCTTATATCAAGAATTAACTACTCTAAAGCATGGCCTTGAATATGAGAACTGGAATGATCACAAAATCTATCACCGAGCTGATAGCAACTCCAGCCTCCACGCTCTCTTCTTCCGCGACAATGGGTATGACGTGCATCGTCCTCCAAACGCTGAACATGGCGAACTAAATCACAAACGTGACTTTAATGGTAGCAACATTCTCAAACACCTTACCAATGCACATGAACTGTTCAGTCAACGCTCATCTCCCGTCATCGGCATCCCTCAATCGACATCCGGGTCGGACGAGCTAGGTGTAACCGTCGCGGAGGAAAGCGGTCTCATCCGAAAACTCTATGATCTCTTAAAAACGTACTTCCGTGTATGCCACCTTACGCTTGTCAACAAACCCAAGGCTCCGTGCTCCGTTTACGAAATTCTCGTCTGGTGCAACGGCCTGCAGTTCAACCCCGTATACGAGAAGCTCAAGGCGCAAGTTCAATCTGAGTTCATGAAGGACGACAAAGAACGGCCGGGTACTAAAACGCTGCAACCCTTCGATGCGCACCCGTCTGACTTTGAACACACGCATATTTACGAAGCGCTCTACAAGGTCTCATCTGACTCCCACGCCGTCCTCACTGCTATCCTCGGCCACGGTCACAAGGACGGAATTTACGCCTGTGAGTTCTCCAGCAACTCTCTTAAATTAGATTACCCTAGCAACATGATTCAATTGCTGTGTACGTTGTTCGACCTGCTCAAGCGCCTCTACCACCAGCTGTACTTCCTGCTGCAACAGTGTAAGCACAATGCTCAGCTAAGCGGCTGGAGTGACTGTCACTACGGCAGGTACATCGGTGGGTCGGGCTGGCAGTGCAACACAAAGCAATGCCCTAAGCAAGACTGCGACCAAAGGCACGACCAAAGTGGCAACCAAAGGGGTGGCCAATATCCCAGCTGCGGCGTCAAGTCGCCACTGCAATCGTTCTTGGAGGACGGTTTGAAGGGCCACCTGCCGCATTCGGTAACGGCTAGGGGATCCAGTCTGTCATGTGGCACGTGTGGTGGTACACCTGGTATGCCGTGCAGAACGCCAATGGGCTTCGCCGACATCGGTGCCACTGCGTCGCATACGATGATTGGCCAGGATATATGCGAGGTGCTTTACGATTTCTGTGGGAGTGCGAAATCGCCTCTCACTAGACTGTGCGGTTACCTCAACTGCCTTTTGCCTAGTGCGCCGAAAACGCTGGCTGACATGTTCAGCTTCTACTATCATCTCACCGATCGCTGGGGTATGAGTGGTAACGGACACAAGAGAGAGGCATTTGAGGACAAAGTCAACGCTGCCAATTTCGGGCGTCCTTATGGTGAGTTGAAAGTCTACCACTTATTTACCCCTAGTCACTCAGCATTGAAGAAGGGGCATTCCGATGGTAGCCTGGGCAGTCTCGTTTGCTCATCGAAATACTCCGTCGTATGCGGTCCTTATCTGCGTCCGATCACTCACGCCATCTACGAGACGTTCTCGTCGAAACACGCCGATAAATATTTGTCGTGGATTGTCTATCTAACGGCGACGTTCTACGATCTGCTTAAGCAATTGTACGATGAGTGCAATTCCAAATGCGGTTCCAGGGGATCGAATTGCCATGAAAAGGCGTGCATCAAAGAGTGTCCTACTACATCCAAACATGATCCGCCACGATATCACGATCGCAACTGCAAATCCATTGTACAGTGCAATTACACGCTGCCGACATTGGCGAAGTACGGTTTTGTTCTCGGCGATCCAGAGAGGCTGAACGGAAGCGCAGGCATTGAGAAGAAACGCACGTGCAGAGATTTCTGCTATGTATTTGCGGAGGCATTTGAGAAGGACTCACATCTTGTGCAGTTTTTCAAAGCCATTGATAAATTCATGTTCACCATCCGCGCACCTTTCTTGTGGATGAACGTCGCGCTCTGGTCACTGTCCCTCTTCTACCTCATTTGCGTAATGGTTGGCAGACTGGATGTGCTCCACATACGCTCACACCTGCGAACACCGTCGTCGCACAAGATAACGGCGCAATCGCTGTTGGCGGCAGCGCAAGTCGGAAGGCTTGCCAAGATATCGTATCTACAACCGTAATCATCGTCACATTTGTAATTCACACAACTCACGTAACAACTCAGCTACCATAGCTCACCTACTCACCTAACCAACAAACGTAGTCTAATGTCTCGAATTACTCAAGGGGTAACCTGTGAACTAAATAGTGTTGAGATTAAGTGATGAGTGAACGACAATGCAAAGTGATAAGCTAGCAACCAGGCAAAGTGCTAACCTAGCAACCAGGCAAAGTGCTAAGCTAGCACACAGGCTAAGTCCTAAGCTAGCAACCAAGCAAAGTGCTAAGCTAGCACACAGGCTAAGTCCTAAGCTAGCAACCAGGCTAAGTGCTAACCTGGCACCCAGGCAAAGTGGTAAGCTGGCAACCAGGCAATGTGATAAGCAAGCAACCAGGCAAAGTGTTAACCTAGCAACCAGGCAACGTGTTAACCTGGCACTCAGGCAAAGTGCTAAGCTAGCAACTAGGCAAAGTGCTAAGCTAGCAACCAGGCAAAGTGGTAAGCAAGCAACCAGGCAAAGTGGTAAGCAAGCACCCAGGCAAAGTGGTAAGCAAGCACCCAGGCAAAGTGGTAAGCAAGCACCTAGGCAACGTTCTAAGCTGGCAGATGAACCGTGATTTGGTAGGTGTTGTAGCACGTTGATTGCCTGGTGCGTTGAGTTGGGCGTTGACTGTGAGAGGTGTCCGCGTTGCCCATTGAGTCAGTGTCACGTGAGGCTGGGTGATTGGTCGCTAACGTAGGCGGTCGTGAGGGCCGCGGCGGGTGACCTAAGTCGTGTGTTGCGAGTCACTGGCAGAGTGGCGTAATCCGCGTTGGCCTGGTTAAGTAGCGTTTATAGGCGGCAATGTAGCGATTGTTAATATCACATTTAGGCACGTAGCCGACGCGCTCCGCCAGCATGGCGCCGATACCGCGGCTCGTAGCACGGTGCTGCTGCACTGTGGGAGATGAGCGCACGGGTCGCCGCAATGTTGATGGCGTTGCGAATAGTGAATAATTTAGAGTGACAGTTGATGCTAGTCACATGCGTCGCGTCAGCCGCAGCTGTGGTATCCTGGGCAGCGTGGGTGTCGGTGGCCCGGGCTGGGGGGACACAGGGGTGAGGGTACGTGTTCATGAGGGGACTGGGAGTGGCAGTGGTAGTGTTGCAGTTGGTGAGTGCTGCTTAGGTAATTGATATGTTCGCAGGTTGAGGGGAGTGGGAGCGGCAGTGGTACGTGTTGCAGTTGGTGAGTGCTGCTTAGGTAATTGATATGTTCGCAGGTTGAGGGGAGTGGGAGCGGCAGTGGTACGTGTTGCAGTTGGTGAGTGCTGCTTAGGTAATTGATATGTTCGCAGGTTGAGGGGACTGGGAGCGGCAGTGGTAGTGTTGCAGTTGGTGAGTGCGTTGCTTGAGTGATTGATATGTTCGCAGGTTGAGGGGACTGGTAGCGGCAGTGGTAGTGTTGCAGTTGGTGAGTGCTGCTTGAGTGATTGATGTTTGCAGGCTGAGGGGACTGGGAGTGGCAGTGGTAGTGTTGCAGTTGGTGAGTGCTGCTTGAGTGATTGATGTTTGCAGGCTGAGGGGACTGGGAGTGGCAGTGGTAGTGTTGCAGTTGGTGAGTGCTTGCTAGGTGATTGATATGCTTGCAGGCTGAGGGGACTGGGAGCGGCAGTGGTACGTGTTGCAGTTGGTGAGTGCGTTGCTAGGTGATTGATATGTTTGCAGGTTGAGGGGACTGGTAGCGGCAGTGGTAGTGTTGCAGTTGGTGAGTGCTGCTTAGGTAATTGATATGTTCGCAGGTTGAGGGGAGTGGGAGGGACAGTGGTACGTGTTGCAGTCGGTGAGTGCTGCTTAGGTTATTGATATGTCTGCAGGTTAAGGGGACTGGGAGTGGGAGAGGGGAAGATGTCGGGGGGTATATTTGACTGTAAGTGTGGCAAACAATGTACTAAGACTAAGTGTTTCTGTTGCCCACATTGCTGTGGAGGGTGTAATAGAACAAGGTGTCTGTACTGTATGGAATTCTACACTACGCGAACTAGTGGATTCGGGAATTGCGATGATGATTTGCAATGTAAACATTGTGACATAAAATCATGTCCATGTAAATGTTGTTTAGACAAAGGCCGTGTCGTCTATGATTCTGTCTCTTCTGGTCAACAGCATTCCCGCACTTCCTCCCATGCCGCCCAGTCCCCCGGTCCCTCCACTCTTCAGCAGCGCTCATCGTCAAACCCTCGGTCCACAGCCTTCCTCCAACCACTCTAATTCGTCATCTTCCAACCCCGCCCCTTACATCATCGCCCCCGTCGCCCTCATCATCCTCGTCGTCTGCGTCATGATCTACTTCCGCATCCGGCCGTTCCACAGGGTGCGGTATTTACTGCGCAGCTAATCACAATAACCTAACTGGCAACTACATCTAATGTTCTAGACAGAGTAATGGTTGCGTTGATGGCAAATCACATGAGCAGTGAGGTGACCATAATTCCCGCCCCTTACATCATCGTCCCCGTAGCCCTCATCATCGTCGTCATCTGCGTCATGATCTACTTCCGCATCAGGCCGTTCCACAGGGTGCGGTATCTACTGCGCAGCTAATCACAATAACCTAACTGGCAACTACATCTAATGTTCTAGACAGAGTAATGGTTGCGTTGATGGCAAATCACATGAGCAGTGAGGTGACCATCCTCCCCATCATCATCATCATCATCATCGCCGTCGTCGCCCTCATCATAGCCGTCATCATTTTCATATTGATTGACGGCTTGTGGCTTATGCATCATAAAGACACACAGAGGATGGTGTTTACAATAAATAGTTTGAGAACGGATGCAAAACCTGCGCCTTAGGCATCGACTATCCCTCTACTCTAGTATAGCCTCACCTAACCAGCAAGCTTCTAGGTAATGGAGATTCGCTGCGATGGAATCGTGCTAATTAATTTGTTGGTGTCGGTGACCTCATATTAAGAGAAGTGGAACTGATCCGCTGGTAGTTGAGGCCGCCACCTGATGAGCGATGCACCATGTAACGTGATGGGCCATCTGTTAGGTTAGCACGTGGCATGTGAGTGAGAGGTGCTGTATAGTGGCGTGATAAGTGGCAGCATTGTGCTGATCATAAACATCAAGCACGCAATTTGGGTCAGCTGGTCAGATATCAGAGTAACCATGGTAGAACAAAGCAGATGTTTGGTAGATTTGGCGCTTCTCCTAGATACTACATCGTTAGTTGCTGTATTGTTAAATCACAACGTAGAAATGTCTTATGAATGCATGCAGGAGGGTATGTTAATGGCGTGTAAGCGTTGTGACGTCTAGATTTACGGTTGTCCCAGCAAAGGGGGATGGCATGGTAGGGGTGGGGGTATGGGCATTAAATCTTGTCGGTTGGCCGAAGGTGTTCGAGGTTGGAGGTACGTAGTTCGTTGCTGTGCAGGGTTCATTGTCAACATAGCTCCGAGGAAAATGTGTTTCTGTAGCGATGGCAGTGGCGATTGCAAAGACCCAGCTAGATGCATCGGCATCGGTCTTGCCATCGCTTTTGCTGGCTTCATTGGTTTCTCGGCCCTCCTTGTCTTGGTCCTTTACATCATGGGTAGACAATATGATGTGAGTCTTGGCACCATATTCCGTCAAATACGTGATGGATTCCGTGATTCCAAGCCTAAACTCCAATAATCTCATAGCCTTATCCAATACATAGCCCTACTGTAATCGTCACTTCTGGTATCAATCTTCTTGCGTACAATTACAAACACAATAGTATCACATGTGGTTGCGTGGATCAGGTAGTAAACCGGTGGTAGTGCGATGTAGTTTTGCTGGACGCCATGGCTTGTCACACGCCGAAACAAAATCGCTACTCATTCCTGTATTACAGCCTGTAACACAGTGATGAGAAATGATGTGAATGCGATGAATGCTCCGATAGGCCAAGTTAGAGGCAGTGGCCCTGTATCTTGGTGAGGCAGTTGAGGTAGGAGGACAATCTCAGCAATGGGTCCTCACCGCCGCAGCTGGGAGTGAGGATAGAGGAAATGACACTTCCCAGTTGTGACTTCTCAGGCAAATCCTCCATCCTGAATCCCATCCTGACGCGGCTCTTTAGGCACAGATTGCACGGGTCGAAGAGGTGCGTCTCGAAGTCCGAGTCCCAGCCGTCAGTCAGGAACGCCTGGAGGGGGTACTCGGAAGCAGTGATGTCACTGCCGTAGTGGCAATCCCGCCAACCACCACTCAGTTTAGCCCGACTACACTGCGCCTTCAGAAACTCCAACTGGTGGTGGCAGGCGTACACGTAGTCACGCAGCTGGCAGAGGAGACAGGCGGGGTCAGCAGCATAATGAAGCTGACTATATTCTTTTTTGAAGTCGAAGGTAGAAAAGGCTTTGAAGTCATTGTTATGCCTGACCTTGTAGATAACGGTGGCTGAGTAGAGGCACGCCTCGGTCAGTTTGGCGATGACCATGGAAGCGGTCAGCTGGCCGGGATCCCCGGTGACCTCGATGGCATCAGTAGGATGGGAAGTATCTTTGTTAAGTTCCCTCAGAAGGCTGTAAACATGTTCCGTAACCACTCCAATAAGTCCATATTGACTCAATCCCACAAACCAGCAGAGCATTTCCCGAACGGTTTGGGGCGGGGGGAGATGGTCGGTGGCTGGGGAAGGGGAGTGAGTCACAGGGGCTGTGTCAGTGGATGAAGGGTCAACGGACCAGGGGTTAAGACATTCATCTCTGCCGAATGGAGTAATAACACGTTCATCTGCCTTCCTTGGAGAGTCACGTGGCATCCCGGGATCATCGTACCCCTCAAGTCCGATACGTTCCGGCGCAAAGTTCAGATCGAAATTAGTCTGGGGAAGGCCTGAGAAGCCTTTATCCTCTGCAGGTCTTAACTCGTCTTTAATGATGTCGGCCGTATTGGCATAAGGGTCATATAGGTCTATGTCGTTAATAGTGCGATCGCCATGGTGAGCTACCTCTATGGAAAGACCGATTTCGGGCTCGACATTGCGTACAGTGCGTTTCGGGAATTCTATCTGGAATCCCATGGTTGGTTGTGGCTCAGTGAGGAACGTGTCTCTAGGAAGCGGCGAGGATGGCAATTCGGCATCTGGCACGTGTGATCCGCTTAACATTGATTGTGGAACTGGGGGATCTATCTCCTGTAACACGGGAGCCTTGGCATTGGCTTTTGATGATTTTGTCAGACTGGTGCCGGAGACATTCAAAAATCTGGCCATTGAGGGATCGTCAGATGTTTCAGTTGTAATTGGGGCGTGTCGAAGGATGGGAGGATGCTTATGTGCAGGCATAGCAATACCTGTTGGTTTCATTCGGATGGGTTTCGTTGATAGTTTTGGCGCCGGAAGTAGATGAATTGTTGATCTAGTTGGAGTCTTGGGATCTTTTATCGTGTATCCCATCGGAATTCCAATTGCAGCGGAGCCTTGTGGAACAGCAAAATTCTGTATGCCCTTGGAGTCTGCCGTAGCCTGGCCCATCATGTCTGTTTTGGGTGGCATATACACTCTTGTATCTGATGGTTTTAATGGTTGTCCCTGAGGAATGCCAATGGAAGCAAAAAACTCAGGCGGCATAGACCTCTGTACGCCTTTGGAGTTCGGTGTTGTGTGACCTTCAACCATGATGTGCTTAGGCTTATGAGTCAATTTTATCGGCTCTATAACGGAAGTTTCGACGTCTGCATATTTGGTTAGATACTGCCTCAACCGTTTGTTTGCTCCAGAGTGGTTCCTTTTAGGTATTTGTTTAACTACAGGTTGACCATCAAAACCGGTGGGTGTAATGGATATGGCAGAGAAAGCTTTAGCTGGTGAATCAGGACGAATAAAGTTATCTGAATTTGAAGTTACAGCTGATCCATCAACTGTTGGCGGTGAAAGCGGTTGTGAACTCTGAGGCATTGGATAATTCGGCAGTTCTTCCTCTTCGGTTTCGGCAGGCACCGTGGGATGCATAATTTCTAGTGTTACATCGGGGGATTCCCGTATGACTTCCCCTCTGACGTTCAAATCGTTTCTAAAGAATTGATGGAAATTTGATTTGTCATTTTCTCCAATATCAAATAAACGCCCATCTTGCTGTTTATAGACATCAATCTCTGGAAGCATAGCCTCACGTTGAAGTTGGCGGTGTTTTTCCTTTTCACGTTCCTCTTCCTCCATTCTTTGTTTCTCATCTTCCTTTATACGTTCTTCGGCTTCCTTTTGCCTTCGCAGTTTATCTTCAGCCTTACGTATTCGTTCTTGGACATTTCTTTGTGTTTTTTCTAAATCTTCGTCCCACTGCTTATGACGTTTTCCTTGTTCCTTGTAATCGACATCACGAATACAGTACTTACCGCTACCCTGCCATAGTTCAACTGGGGTGAATTTCGGCGGACAATCTACTGCTCCTT
This sequence comes from Babesia bigemina, assembly GCF_000981445.1. Taxonomy (NCBI): domain Eukaryota; phylum Apicomplexa; class Aconoidasida; order Piroplasmida; family Babesiidae; genus Babesia; species Babesia bigemina. Next base: position 2,512,064 of record NC_027216.1, on the reverse strand, counting down.
GTTTAGCCTTACCATCCCCCTTTTCTCCTGACTCCCCACCCCCTCCACCGCCACCACCACCTGGAGAAGTACCAGGAGCAGCGGGTAGAGAACTACTGGCACCTGCACCTGATTGTGACTTTAGACCACTTCCTTGATCAGCGTCAGAAGCAGATCTCTGATCACCCGTGCCCTGACCACTACTGGAACCAGGGGCACCAGGTGATTGAGTATGCGCATCTTGTTGAAGGGCGGTAGATGAGTGCTCCGCGTTCTTGTCCTGGTTCTGTGCTCCCTCCGCTTTCTTGCCCTGGTTTGCAGTAGGCTCTGCATCGTCAGTTTTGGTCGCCTCAGTTTTAGTGACCACTGGCTTAGCGGCCTCGGTTTTAGTGGCTTCAGACTCTTCGTCAGATAATGCGTTCATCAAATCTTCATCAGAATCAACGTCAGACTCAAGGTAATCGTCATCCTCAGGCTCATCCTCATGTTTAGGCCCAGGCTCAGGCTCAGGCTCAGGTGCAGGCTCGGACCCAGCGTCGGGCGTAGGCTTAGCCTTAGGTTTAGGCTTGGGCTCCTTTTTCTTTTGTCCATTTGCGCAGCGGTTCCCATCTAAAATGTCCTTAAGTTTTGCCAAATCGCCGTTATCCTTCTGAAGGTCGCCGATTACCGTATCCCAGTCCTTTTTAAAAGCCTGATAAGGATTCTTCTTCTTTTTGAAGTCGCTGTCATAAAATGTAAATCCATAAGGAAATAGAGACGTAGTGGCAAACGTTTTGGCATCCACCTGTGGAGTAATTCCTTTTAATTTACTTCTCACGTCTCCCAAATTTTTTTGAAGCCACTTAGCCATCTTACTAGCTATTTTTTCCTTGTTGAGGTATTCATATCTTTGCGCATAGCCAGTGAAGGAGAATTGATGCTTCTTAAAAATTTTTTCAAGCGGGTCTTTAGATTTGATGCAATGGTCTTTTAAAGCTCGCCAAGAAATGCAATTGTCCCTAGATTGTAAATCACTTGTAAAGTCTTTTTCACCCGTTACTCCTCTGAATATCCCATAAAAGTCTTCCACCAAACGAAGAGCGTTTGCGACGTTCGCAGTGTCGGCTCCAGAAGTTTTAGACAACACCGAAATGACGAAGACGTCACGAAACAATTGGCCATTCTGTTTTTCACAGATTTTTTCGAGGTCCCCTGCCATAAGAGAACCCTGGGCATAGCTTTTATTACGTTGAATGTCGCCTTTAGTGAAACCGCCTGGTATCACACCGTATTTATTTTCTGTGGACTGAGCATGGAGGTACTTATCCAGTTCACCTCCTATAATTTCAAACGATCTTCCAAGTACACCCCACCCAGGAGCATTCCCCGCCCACTTACCTCCGCCAACTTTATCGAACTTATCGTCCACTTGGTACCTCAAAAAATACATCACGGCGAGCAATCTTGGTATACATAGCAAGAGGGCATAGAGAGCATCTCTAGGTTTACCAGGTTTATATTCGCCTTGCCCTGCCTTGTGGCATAGTTTCTTATAAAAATTTGACGTGTGGGCGAGGAACTGAGACAATGCTTTTGCGATTGGCTGCTCTTTAACTTTTTCATACCTTTTTTCGAGCAGCCTTTCCAGTCGACGAGTCACCCCGTATTGCATATCCTTGTCACTATGCAACCACTCCAAAAACTGGAGACAGTCCTTCAGAGTGTCTAACTTCACTCCATGTGCCGCCATTTTGTCCACCTCCAATCACCCACTGAACCACTCCTACAAAACTCCACTTCAAGCCTCCAGTACCATGTGAACTGGGAAAAACTAGAGTGATCACACCTCTAAGGTGACGCCGCTTAACACAGCATGGCAGACAAGTAAGTGTGCTGGGTGAGATGGATATGAAGTGAGACGCTGAATAACACCAATACACATCATACTGAAACAATGACACACCTAAACCATTTTCCAAAATCCATGAACCATCACACGAATCCTATAGACACACCACTCACCTGAGGAGGGAAGGCGACAAGGAAAGGCAGCCATACTGGAGTGAGAGGGTGGAGCATGACTGGAGAGGGGCGTTGTCAACAAGGATTGTGGATGTTGATGGAGCAGTAAAGACAGAGATTTGGTTAAACGTTAGTTGAGGCAATATGTCAGCCTTTAGGTCACTCACTAGGTCACTGTTTAGGTCACTCGCTAGGTCATCTTGTAGGTCACTCGCTAGGTCATCTTGTAGGTCACTCACTAGGTCAGCACGTAGGTCACTCACTAGGTCAGCGCGTAGGCCACTCACTAGGTGACGGGCTACGTCACTCACTAGGTCAGCTTTTAGGTCACTCACTAGGTCAGCGGCTAAGCCACTCACTAGGTCAGGGCCTAGGTCACTCACTAGGTCAGCGGCTAGGTCACTCACTAGGTCAGCGGCTAGGTCACTCACTAGGTCAGCGGCTAAGCCACTCACTAGGTCAGGGCCTAGGTCACTCACTAGGTCAGCGGCTAGGTCACTCACTAGGTCAGCGGCTAGGTCACTCACTAGGTCAGCGTTTAGGTCACTCATGTCCGTTGCTAGGTCATCTGCTTAGCCATTAGATCAGACATTTGAACAGATTGTTCGTCAGTGTCATGGGTATACAAGAGATCACAGTGGCAGTGAGCGAAACCATCATACACAACCAGTCTACAACGCATCACAAGACAGACTAAATCACATCAAATCACACAGCGTACAATGTACTACGTAACTGCGATAATTATTATTTTAAGTTGAGTAGCTCGTTGGGGTCATCATCGAAGTAACTGGCGTCGTAGAGTGAAAGCATTTTTCTGCTCGGGATGAGTAGCGCCTTAACATCGATGAGGTGCGAGGCCTCGGTGGTCAGGAGATGTGACCTGATGCGTAAGACGTCCAGGCAGTAGAGGAAAGTGTGGAGTATGTACAGCGCTACGAGAGACCACAGTACGATGAAGCAGTATAGGAACGGCATCCGGATGTGCCACATGAGTTGGTCGATTTGCCGGAACAATTCAGTGAAGTGGTCGGAGTGCAGCGCCCATTTGAGTTGTGTGTTGAGGTCGCCGCAGCGAATGGCATAGTTGTCGGTGACCAGGAGACTTGCGTTGCGAAACGTGAATCCGTAGCGGTAGAGTGTGGGCAGAGGTCCGGCGCACTGGACGATGGATGGGCAGTGACAGGTGTCATTTCCACCGTGGGTGCCAGGTTGACAGGGGCATGTGGCGCAACCGGACGCCGTGCAGTCGATGTTGTCTAGCGCCTGCAACAAATCAGACAGCAACTCCCAGAACTGCCACGCCAGGTGCAGCATCCACGTGATGTATAGCCCGAAGTGCTTCTGCGGGTAGGTGTGGTGGGCATGGAGTCCTAGGGGTTGGAGGTAGGGAGCGCAGCCACGGGGTGACTTGCAAGTGGTGTCGTTACAGAGGCTCGACAGCGCATCGTGGCTTTTGTGGTCATGGCCGACGAGCGATGCGATGGCACTGGTGAGCTTGGTATTTTCGTAGCTGCCGTGGAGCTCTTTCCACAGTGGGAAGAGACTGTCGATGCCGTCGGTGTTGAGATGCGATATGAAATCGGAGGCGTCAGTGTAACTGCCGCCACGGTGCTCCTGCCAGTCATGACTGTCCCACTTCCGTAGCACCTGAGCATACAATGCAAACACGTCGGCGAGTGATGAGGGTGCAATGGGACACAGATGGAACAGAGTCCGACAGAGCACGAACAAACATGAGTCGGCGTCACGGCACATATCGCCGAGGCGCTTGATAAGGTCCCACCCCGTGCCACTTATGGAGGCGGCGAAGCCTATATCCCAGAAGCCGAGCGGGGTGAGGCACTGCTGACCGGGCAGATTGTCGGCGCAGTTGGCACACTCGATGATGCCGTCTGCAGCAGTTAGGGTATGCGGCAGTAGTCCGTGGCAGCGGTCGGAGAGGAACGACTGGAGCGGCGAGGTGGGAGGGCAGCCGTGAATGGTGGTGGAAGTGGTGGTTGTACCAGTACCGGTAGTAGTACTTGTAGTATTAGTGGAGCCTCTCCTCATTATATTACACTGCCAATGGTGTGACTGCACTTGCCGACCGTACGTGCACTCCCGCCACCCCTTGACCCGGGCGGTGCTGCGGCAGCACTGGGAGTACAGGAAATAGAGCACTCTACACAGGCGGCATACGAACGCACGTAACATATCGAACAATGCGTCAGGGTCAGCCGGGTAGTGGAGCTTAGCACGGTTGTTGGAGAAGTCCACCGAATATGGGTAGGCGGCGAGGTCGAAGCCGTGGCCGTTGCCCTGTATGGCGGTGAGCAGGGCAGTGGAGTGTGAACATGTTGCTGCAATGGTATAGGGTAGCTCACTAATGCAGTTGGCCATGACAGGATCCTCCCTGTTGGGGATATCGCCATCGTGGCATCGGCGGTTGAGCAACGCCTTGCAGTGGTCAGGCAGCTTGTCTGCCACCTGTGTATACTGCAGCCCGGAGAGCCACGACAGCATGTCCCTGACTGTGCACGGGTATCTTGGCTCAGGGGGAACGTAGAGGTGGCAGACCTGGAAGTAGTGGCATAGGGTGTTGTAGAGCAGCGATATGATGTGGACCAAGTTAATATCGTAAGTTACTTGCTCACCGTCAACAAGCATCTCGATGTCCACACTCTCAATTGGGGTGGTGAGCAACTCGTAAATCCCACCGCCAATAAACATGTTCAACTCGCCGTCCTGCTCACTCCCGGATCTTGACACCCTGTAGCCGCACCGGGTGAGGTAGTTGCCAAGTGCGTTGTCCCTGTCGTCAGCTGTCAACTTACTAATGTGAAGTGCTTTCCACTCACTCTCACACTTCATCATCAAATTAGTAAGCGCTGTGTACGTCATAGGTATCATGCTCAGTAACACCTTGGTGTACTTGTGGGCGTGCTCCTCCCTGCACCGCTGACCGGAGTAGGCTGAGATGTACGTGTTGTTAAACTCACAGGCAAATTTGGAAAGTCCGCGAGAGACAGTGTCCAGCAGCGGCGTGGACGGGTGCTTGAAGTCGGAGGGTACCAAATCACTCAGCGCCTTGGTCAGCCTCTCGACCAGCGCGGTGAGTTTGTCGGCATCGCCATCATTGTCTCTAAGGTAGGCGAGCAGCGCAGTCAACGCGTCATAAACATCTTTGAGCTTAGGCGTGTATGGATCCTCGGTTGGTGGCAAAGAGGGATTCCTCTCCTTGTTTTGCTCGTCGTGCAGCCTGGTGATTTCCCCTGCGACATACTTCTCAATTTGCTCGAACACTTCCTGGAATGCGGATGATAATTCTGCGACGCTCTGTTCCTCACCTGTTAGATCGGAGCTCAGCGGTCCTTGCAAGTACTTCATGAACCCTTTATAGCCCACGTACCTATCCCTGTTTATATCGTTTGGCAGATCTCCCAAATCCTCATTGACCTTCTTGGCAAACAATTCAAGCGCCTCCCTCACCGAGTCCACGTACAGGCCACGGGCTTCCTTGGTGAGGTCCTTGATGGCATCGTCCACCTCACAGTCGACGTGCTTCAAAAGGGCATGGAAGGTGTTCTTCTCTATCTCGTAGGCTTCCCTGAGGAAGTTGTCACACAACTTGATGGCGTCGGCAAGGTCTGTGAGTCGGAGGTTGTCGAGACCATCTTGTATGCCTTTGAGTTTGACATCGATATGCGGATTATCCAGCTGACCCAGATTCCAGCCCAGTTGTCCGGATGCGTTGGTAATAGCACTGGACATGATGTTAAGATGTTTGGTAATAACTGGGACATGGTTCTGTTTAAGAGACTCTATGTCACTTTTGATTTTCTTAAGGCCTGCATCGTCGTGAGTGCCGATCTGCTTTGTCATGAATTCCAAATTCTTGATCACGCCTCTGTCTTGGGGATTACCGTCAGCGGTTCCCTGCAACGCATCTCGAATACTCTGAAGCTCTTCGGTTATGTCTCTCATGCCTAAGTCGATTTGGCCGGGTTGGTTGGATAACTGACTTTGTTGACTCTGAAGATTGCGCTTAATATGATCGAAACCCCTGACTTTCTGGCCATTCCAATTTTCATTGCCACCAAACCCCTGTTCCATCAACTCCTTCAACGGATCGGTAACAACGTTTTGCAACTCACCTTTAAGATTTGCAAGTTCCTGTTCAATTATCTTTTGGGCTTTCTCAATTTGTTGGGGGCTCTCAGTAAACGCATCTTCTTGCAGCTTACCAATTTCTCTCTGAAATGTTTGAATACTTCCACCGTTACTCTGATCTAGACCAATCTTCTTCTGTAGCTGCCGTAAATTGTCAAGGATGTCATCGTCCATGAGTTCATCGCTTAACTTCTGGCCTGCCTTTCTAAGCATATCCTGTGTTTCTCTCATGACCGTATTTGTTGCGTCATCAATTTTTTTGGTTGCCGCAGATAACTGTGTATTCTGCCATTTAAGGTCATCTTGGATTTGCTCAAGACCAGCAGATTTTTTACCTCTACCATTCTGCCACTCTGAGCCATTGAATGCATCTCTTAGTAGAGCTCCCAATCTGTTTATCACGTCACCTTTCCTACCTCCGTCATTACTCTGCAACGCAGTTCGCACCTCTTCCAGCACATTAGCAATTTGTTCCACGCCTGAGCCGATTAGTTTCGGTTGCCAGCTTAACATACTTTGTTGACTTTTGAGCTCATTTTCAATTTTCTGATGGCCTTTATTGTTTAAATTCTTATACCAATCGTTTTCATTCAAGCCAACATCTTTCAATTCTCTCAACGGTTCGATGATGCCGTTGTATTTGTCACCTTTAAGGTCACTTTGAAGTTTTCTTAGTTCTCTTCTAATTACACCGGTGGCTAAGTGAAGTTTGTGCGGATACTTGCCGAATTTCTTTGCCCACAGGCCGTTAATCTCATTTGTGATATCCTGCAGATTTCTATATTCTGCTTTTTCTGTTCCAATCTTACCTTTCAATCCGCGCAAATAACGCAAAAGGTCATCATCAGGAATTATATGATGACTTAACCTCATCCCGACTTCTCTAAGCACGCCGCGTATATCCTTCATTACCATAACCATGGCTTCGCCAATTTCTTTCGATAACTCCGGCAACTTTGCATTCTGGTCCTCGATGGTTTTCCTGATCTTCCCTATACCACTGATTTTTGGACCATTATTATTTGGCTGCCAAGCATATTCTTGATCACCCAGCCCCTGATTCTGCAAATCTGTCAACTGATCACTAACACCTTTTGGCTCTGCACCATTCAGCAACTTCTTCTTAAGCTCTTCAACTTCCTTCTTAACAACTTTGACTGCTTCCTCAATGGTCTTGGACTTAGGACCAAACGTATCTCTTTGCAGATTTCCAATGGCTGTTGTGATTGCACCTAGACCCTTTTCAGCCCCATCCAACTTTCCATCACCGAGCGCTTTTGTTAAACCAGTCAGACGAGTCTTCAACCCACTGCCATTTGTGATTGACACTCCAAGATACCCTATCCTTTTCTCACTAACCGACTCGACGACCCCTTCAAGCTGCTTCTTTATTGCGCCGAACGAATCAGTTATTTGCTTATCTGTGATTGTTGGTCCCACGCCACTTCTCCTACCAATAAGCTCATTAATCTCCATCAGCCCTTCATCTCTGACCTTCTCAATCGCAAGCGAGAGTCGTCCATACACGTAGTCCGTTAGAGAGCCGATGCGTACATGATCATCATATTTTTCAAAATCTCTCGACAGCTTTACTTGGTCCATTTTAGCATCACGTGTGTCATCCCTCCCAATGTGGTCATTGAGTAATTTTTCAAGTTGCGGTTGCATATTCGATGTGATAGTTGTGTGGGCTTTGTGAAAATTCGGCATCCTACTTTTCAAATCAATCTGACTTCCATCTCGATCCGTATTTATCACGTTAGCTGCCTCGTCAATCGCCCCCTCGGCCGCTTTCATGACTTGATGTTTAGCTTTGTTGTCGTACTCGGTAACGGCAGCGTCAAGGCCTTGGACCGCTTCTTCAACCGGCTTTTTGACATGAGTCTGAAAATTACTCTCAACCTTACCAACCTCCTCCCTCACTTGGTCAATCGCCTTGTCCACGGCCAGGGCTGCGCCAGGTGCGTGACTTGCTGCGCCGGTGCTAGGAGGTGTAGTCGCCTGGGCAAGCTTATCGTTAAGCCCATCAACAGTTGGCTTGATTTTGTCTATGATTTTGCCAAACTTATTGATGGCTAATGATTCGATTTCGATGGCAATTTGCCTGACGCAACTGCAAAGCGCAATAAGGGCGGCTTTAACGGCGGTGGTGACATGTTCGGGATTTACACCCGACCGCGCACGCCCTCCGGATGAACCAGCAATCTTCTGGACTATCGGAGCGACAAATTTTTCAATACGGTCCTTAGTCAGTTCGGCATCAAGCGCCTCAACAAATGCTTGGCAAGCCTCTTTGACCTTCGTAAGATTTTGCACAATGTTATCCTTTACGTCTCCGGATGATATTCTAGCCTGGCCGGTTCTAATCTGATTTCCAAGTGCTTCCTTTATTTGATCCTTGACGGCTTTCAAAGCGTTGTCACGCTCATTAGTTGCCTGTCGATACACGTTAATCCACGATGTCACAGCCTTCATCCCATCAGTCTGCGTCCCTCGTTGATTCTGATTGATCCCCAAAATACTTCCAAGCCATCCATCTACTCTTGCCTCAACCCCTTTGCCGTTGCCCTCAACAAATGCGTCATAAAGACCTCTTACGTTCGCGACAATGCCATCAATGCCACTTTCGTGATTCTTCTCACCAGTCCCCTTAATCACCGAAACTTGCTTTTTAATATGCTCAAAAATCTTTTGAAGATGCTTTCTGTCCGCCTCCGATACGCTGCCGTTTTGGGGGTAAAATTTTTCGTAAAGTTTCCCAATTTCTTCTGTGACTTTTTCTACCCCTTTGTTAAGAGGACCCCTGATATTCTCATTAAAGCTGTCAACTAGCTTCTTCTCCGTTTCAGTCTTAATGTTGTTAACAGCACCGCCCAGCGTATCCTTATGACTTTTAAGAATTTTTATGTGACTGCCGACCATCGGATTATCTTCGTTGGTGTCTGTCAGACCTTTACCAAGCCCCTCAATCCTATCCCTCAACTGCTTCAAATCCTTCTGCACTGCCTCACCCAACTCACCAACCTTCAACTCACTAATCACTTTGTTTATCCCCTCCTTAATTTTTTTCTTCACTTCAAACAAATCCTTCTTGAGATCGGAGTCCATGGCCTCCACAGCGTCCAAAGCATCCTTCACCTTGGACTCAACTTTATGCTTAGCGTCAGTAGCAGCTTGCAAAAGCTTTGTGCCTCTATCTCTCAACAATGCAGATTGCTTATAAATTGAATCCTTCTTGCTGCTGGGATCTGTCTTAACCCTCTTGAGTATCTCATCACACTTATCGTCGGCCTTGTCAATGACATCCCTGGCTGCAGTCTGCCACTTACCCAGATTGGCAACATGTTCTTCGAGCGTTTTATTTGCATTTTGAATCGACGTATTTGCCTGTTCAATTCCCTCTATTTGTCTATTCAACTGCGTCCCTTTACCACCTATATCTAACCTATCATGAACGTACTGCGCCTTTTCAACCGCCCCGCCAATCACCTCTTCAGCCTTATCTTTCCACCGTCCCAACTCCTCAACTTGCGTTTCAACTGCTCTATGCACTTCGTTAATCCTGTCTTTAGCATCCACAATCCTCTTAACATTCTTGCTCAGCTCCTGATGAACGTCCAGCTTGTCATAGGCTTCCTTGGCCCTTGCTTCAGCGGCGGTGCGGATATTTTCTGCAGTTTCAATCCACTTGTGCAAAGCCTCAACTTGTGTTTTAAGCTTCTCATTTGCGCTTTTAATTTCATTATTAGCAGTATCAATTTCATTAAGTTTTTGACCAATAGGATGGTTCGCATCTCCTTTCGTAGGATCCAATGCTTTATGCACATCCTTTGCTCTGTTCACCGCTATATTAAGCACAATGTTCGCCGCCTCCCTCCATTTCTGCAAATCGTCGTTAACAGATGTTAACCCGTTATCGACTTCTTCAACCTTTGCTCTAGCATCTTTAATCTGAGTGATTCCTCGACCAATCGGTTGATGTTCATCTCCGTGATCCAACTTCTTATGCACTTCCGTCATCCTGTCAACCACCCCTTGAATCACATTCGCAGCCTCTTGCTTCCACGCTTCCAACTTGTCGTCCACACTACTCAGACCACTATGAACATTCTGTATTTCCTTATTTGCATTCTGAATATCTTTGATTTTCTTACTAAGCTGCTCATGAACTGTCAAACTTTTGTAAACCTCCTCGGCTTTCTGCTGCGCATTCTTGCGGATTTCATCTGCTTCGGTGATCCATTGGTTCAAATTATCTACTTGACTTTTGAGTTGTTCATTTGCGGATGAAATAGTCTTATTAGCGGTCTCAATATTCACAAGGTTCTCACCGATTGGATGGGGATCACCATGTTGTGAGGGATCCAATTGCTTACTCACCTCTCCGGCCGTCTTAGCAGCGTTGCTGAGGACACCTTGCGCCGCAGTTTGCCAAGACTCCAAATCACCGTGAACAGTTTGTATATCCTGACTCACGCTCTCAACTTGGCTTCTTGCAGCTTCAATCTTCTTAAGTCCTCCACCAATCTTCTGATTCTTATCTCCTTTATCCACTCTTTTATGCACTTCATCCGCCTTCTCCTTAGCCACAGTAACGGCGGCCTCCGCATTCTCAATCCACTGATTCAACTCCTCAACTCTCTTGCCAAGCTCACTATCAATGTCCGCGGCTGCCTTGTCAATCGCCTGCCTATTCTCTCCATCAAGTTGCTGCATTATGTCATTAACATACTTTTTCACATCCTTAATATACTTTTTTGCCTCTCCCATACACTGCCCGAGTTCGTTGACATATTTCTCCAGACTGACAGTAATGCCTTCCAACTTCATTTTAATCTCCCTAACACGTTTCTTCAACAACTCGACAACCGTATGCACTTCTTGTTTAATTCTGTCCTTGACTGCCTTCGCGAGCTGTTTAAGCCTACTCTTCATTTTTTGTATCATCTTGTCCAACCGCTTTTTCTGCCCCTTCTTGGACCACTTGCTCAGCCAGTCGACGTGATTGAAAAAGCTTCTCCTGGCGTTCTCGAGCTTTCTTTTCAGCTTGGGGTTCAGGTCGTTAATGGCATCTTTTACCGCTGTCAAGCTTTTGGAAAACACCCTGGCAACCTCTCTGCACCGCTCCACCAGGGTGACCGCGGCGTCCACAGTTCTCTCATCTTCAGCTGACGTCGATGTTTCCGATATCTGCAAATCTTTTATACCTTGACACAACTCACCATCTGGTTTCACGTATTCCAACACAGTTTCCATCGGCTCCTTGACTTTCTTGTTCGAAGCCTCGACAGCGGCATTGTACCTCTGGAGGCCAGTGGCCACCTTGTGGATGGCTTGACGAAACCCCTTGTGGCCACGCCATAGTTGGGATTTCAGCTGCACAATCACATCATCATACAATACATCTCTACCAGCAACGTACGGCTGGTTACCATACACATCACTGAACACGGCATACAGGAATGCCAGGATGGCATCGCACAGACGAGAGGCGTTGCCATATACAATCGCGGAACCGTCGTAGGTCCCGGGGTATCGACAACCTAAGAGGCTGCCAGCGGAGGCACAGAGATTATGTATAATGTTTTTATGAGGATTCTCAGAGTCTTCCGGAGCAGAGCCTTGAATCGTTGACAATCGTGAAATGACATCGCAGGCTGACGGCTCTTCTGATGCGGTTCGAAACGACAGAGATCTTTCAAGGTTATGAACAACATTGTAGAACGGTATACAGAGACCGTCTAACAGTGTCGAAATCCTAGCACAGTGCCGCACCTGGAGGATAACGTTAGTCGCCGGTCGAAGATACTCTAGTCAATATGTATATCACTGCGACTCCGTGTCATACCTCTTGTAACTCTGACGAAGCTTATCAATAACACATCAGTCCAACTAAAAAACAACCCACCGCCTAACCTACCTCCAAACCTAATGTCTAACGTAGTCAACCCATTAAGACGTTTACTGTTGTTTGGTATGTTGAGTTTTGGGCTGTCGTTTATTTTTGGCGATTTGTTTTGATGATCTCAGTTGTCTGAGAAGATGGGTAGTTTATCATATAGGCTACTGGTTAATCGGTCTCATTAGCTGAAGTTGTCGGTTATGTGTCTGCTAGTTGTGTGGTATGGTAGTTATTTGGTTATGAAATGATTAATGAGTGCAGAAATCTAAGTCAACGTGATTTCCGCGAGACGGAATGGTTAAGCGGCGTCAGTGGGCCGCACTGTAGACATCACTAAGATGGCAACCCCACTTTGCCCCCATAATGGTCTGTCTAGGCGGCCGGGAAGGCAACAGTAGCCTGTCTAGTAGAGACGGCGGTGAGGTGACGTGCTCTATGCTGGGTCAAGTCGAAGCAGCACGATTACCATGTCTGTTGATACGCATGTTGCGGCAAGAAATATGAGTCACATGCATTTATCTCACTGGTATATCCGTGGTGCAAGACGCGCAGCTGTCGTGTTGCGGTCGGTCGGTTGGATGCCGGTTTTTCAAATGGCTGCATACGCTGAGGGGTGAAGGTTTGGCAACAACGAAATGCGGGGTTGAGGGAGGTGGCAGGCCGTTCACCCGGACCCCCCGTGTGGTATGCCGTCACCCCTCTGTTCCAGCCGTTCATGTCAGTCACACTAAAGTCTTGCCAAATACATAGACGTGCTGCCTTCCCTTCTCAGGTAGGTGGGATGGTGGTATCGTTTCAGTCTGTCATGTTGTCTACGAGGGCGGAGTGGACAAGTGATTGGCTGCGGTTCCACGCTTGTCGAAATTCGTTTTCCTACCATGAGATACGTCTGTCCGTCAACTTTGTGCATTGTAGCCTTTTCACCTAGCGCACTTAGCGGCGTGGATAGGTGTTTTTGGTAGGGGCATCAGCACATCTTTTGTAACTTTAGCGTTTTCTGGTTAACAGCATTTGTACTCTAACTTCGGTGCTTTGTAAAAGTAGCTTATTGTGTGATAGGAAGTGGAAAGGATGACGGGGCATGGAATTGAACTTCGCACTCTTAGGGACTGTCTCCAGTTCCTGGAGTGGTTCAAAGGAGACACAGATATGCAAGGTAAGGTGGCTGAAGAACTGGCTAAACGTTGTGATACGTCTTACAATCATATTTCGTATACAGGAAGATTGCCTGATTACTTTATTGAATTCCTTAAAAATGTATCCAGTTTCTATCATAAATTGGTCAATATACCGACTGCAGGCAATTATGGCCATAAGAACGGAAAACAAACCCTCGACGCCCTCCTTGAGTGCCTACCGAAATTCCTCGCCGCCTTGTATTACATCTGGTACAACGTGGATTATAAACTCGATGCAGTGGGTGGAGGTAAGTGGAGGGATTTGTATGTTGGATGGGAGAACACTTGGTGGGGGTGGGGGAATGATTATGGCGGTGGCCTGCAAACGTATCTCCGATTGGCCGGATCTTTACAGCTCGAACTGATACCTGGAGGATTCGGTCCCGACGAGGTGACATATGGTTACCACGATCGTACTGGCAAGGCCTATACATATGGTAGTAACATGGTTAATGACCTTAAGAATATTTTGAACAAACAAACCCATAATGAATTTCGCGACATATCTGTCACTTCAGTGTACTCGGACGCTGGTATCCACATGGTGAACACTGCGAACGTTCTTGCAATGGTGAAGTTGTTTTGCGAGACTGTGAGGACAGACCGAGACGGTACGAAATTAAAAGGAGCTGTAGAAGAGGGTATAAGAACACAGAATAAATGCGTTGATTGGCCTCAGCTATCAGAGCACTGTAAAGATCTTGAACAACAATTAAAGAAATTTTTCAACGATAAAGCCTTTTCACACACCGGCCAGGTGCCCAAGGGAAATAGCCTTAACACTGAGAAATTCATGGGGGAAACGGCAACCTGGTTTAGAAAGCATTTGCCCGCAATCCACAGTAATGTTAAGAAGATTAGTATACACTACCCTGCAGATGCCAGTATACGATTATCGAAACTTCAGCCATTCGTCACCGAGAACCTGTTTCCATACGGTTTCATATTTGGTGAGAACAGCTATGGAACGATGGGTAACGCCTGGAACACATTGCCACCCAAGTGGAAACGTGTAATTGGTGTGCTGAAGAGCAACAATGACGGTTTGGCGAAGCTTAAGAAAATTCTTGACGGTGCAGGCTGTAAGCTCCCCAAACCCGTGGCCGCGCCTGCGCCCAGATCCCCCAAACCTGCGCCGGCACCACGGCCTTCAGGTGCAAACGCAGCGGTCGCTCAAGGTACCGGAGGGCATCACAATACGGTGCATCATATAGTCCTGCGTGGTAGAGGAGCATCAGGAGATGGAGGGGATCCTCAAGGTCAAAATAATCAGGTACAAGGTGCTCAACAGCCTGGTCCACCCGCAGTTGAGGGCCCGGCAGGGCCTTCTGGTCAACCGGCTTCGCTTGCCACCAAAACCGAGGCGACTAAAACTGAGGCCGCCAAGCCTCATGTTCAAAATACTGGAGGAACTCCAAATCAAAACAATGATCAGAGTGAATATAAGCTTCCAGGTCCGCAAGTTGTAACATCTTCTCCAGATACCACTCCCGGTGCTACAGGAGTTAAAGGACCAGTAAGCAGTAATGGTGATCGAGGCCAGCAGGTACCTCAAAGTCCATTGGCTTCGAAACCTTCTCAAGTCCTCGTTTCACAGCCAACAAACAATATCCAAAGCCCACCGTCTCCCCCTAGTGCTCCAGAACGTGGCGCCGCTGGTCCGGCAGGTGGGAAGCCTCAGGGTTCCAATGGCGGTGATGCTTCGGGTGACCAACCTCTTGCCCCTCCAACTGCGGCTTCCAGTCAGCCTCCAAGTGTTCCACCCCCAGTTCCACTGCAATCTGGTGCCCCTGGTTCCGGTAGTGGTAGGGGCAAGGGTATCCAGGCAGCTACTTCTGACCCCGCTCAAGGAAGTGGTCGAGGACCTCAGTCAGGTGCGAGTGACAGTAACACGGTATCTGGGCCGAGTTCCGGTTCAGGTGGTGGTGGAGCTGGAGTAGGGAGTGGTGGACCAAAGAAAGAGCCTGGGATTCCTAAAAAGGATCTAGATGCAGAGCGTAAAAAGCGTTGGAATGCTTATGGGCTAGAACAACAAGCAAAACGGACAATCGATGAGGAAAAAATGAAAAGCCTAATACAATCAGTGAATTCAAATCTACATACAATAAGGCAACGTGTACAGGAGGAAGCATTACGGAAAGCAGTTCAAGAAAATATCCTTCAAAAAACAAGAATTGGACAAAACGCTTATCCTAATAAGGTGAATGCCAGCACGTGTTCTAATGACCCGTCTATGCACATTGGCAGGTCAATCTGTCATACAAATTCTACGATGCCAATGCCAACCACAACATCCAGCCACTACTTGACGCCTGATGTTTTGGACAAAATTAAAATAGCGGAAGAACAAGAACGTGCGAAACAGGATGAACAACGCAAACGTCAGGAGACCAATGACCGACATCTTCGAGCATTGCACCAGGGAATTGAAATTGAAACTGAAATTCTAAAGCAACACGCCGAACAGCCTACGTACCCCCATGCTGATCGACTGATTTCTGAGATGAATGAAAGGAACACAAAACGCGATGCACTCGGTACAGTTGTACCAATTCATCCGGGTATGGAGGCAGTGAAACTTGATGGAAAGGCAACGCCTAGCTCCAAAGGAATTCCTAGATCTACGTTTCCTCCCATATCTAGCAATATTGACGTCCCGATGGGCTACTCCCTGAAACATAAGGCGCCTCAGTGGCACGATCCTCCGCCGCCAAGCAAACCTGTACTTCAGATGTTCCGTGCAATTCCTCAGGGTATTGTGTTAAATGATAATCATCAGCATCGTAAAAGCGCGTCTGGATCACGCACAACTGTAGAAGCTCCGTTACTGTCTCAAGCACTCGAAATTGATCCTTCCCAAATAGTTTTGAATGTCAGTGGTGAAGCACTGAAAAACAGCACCAATGATGACACCGACTTGTTCCCGGCACCATTGACACTGGATGCAACCCCGGTGCCTGATCATATGCAATATAAGCGTTCCGTTGACATATACGAGCCCGCTGTTGTTAAACATGATGTGCCACTAACGGACATCCTACCAAAAAAGCGCCCGCCGCCCGTGCCGGCGGTACCGAAAAACCCTTTTCATACGCGCACGCCGTTTTACTCAGAGCTCCACAAACCTCCTGACTCAATCACTCTATTTCCCGGCGACCCTCCGTCGGTCACACAGGACGGCACGTCTTGTACACCACCTTGGATGTTATCGCAAATGGGTGTTTCAAAACCCGGGCGCGCTGATGAGATGCCACACATGCCAAATGATTCACATTCACGTTTTCTGTATACTGACGTTCTGCCCAGAACAGTGCGTGAGATGCTATACTGGCTGGCAGGGCTCCGGCACTCCGCAGTCTACGACACATTGGAAAAATATATTTCAGATCTGGTAGGGAATTATGCCAAACAAACAGAATCATTGTCCAGTACTATTGAGACTGTGGAGTTGGCTGCGGTTCCAAAATGCATAGTTGGTAATGAAGTTACTCAGGCCCTGAGGCTCAGCTGCCAGTACAGTATTATTGTGCTTATGGGCATTCAAGGTTTACATGACCCGCATATTGCGTACAAAAATGACAACTACAGTAAAGCGCCTCAATATGAATATTCCCCCGACCCCGCCTGTCTCCTCTGCCAGCTGCGTGACTACGTGTACGCCTGCCACCACCAGTTGCAGTTCCTCAAGTCGCAATGTAAGCGACATCAGTCTCATGGTGGGTGGCGAGATTGTAAGTATGGGAGTGTCATAACTTCTCCCAACTCCCCCCTACAGTCGTTCCTGACCGACGGCTGGGACTCCGACTTCGAGACTCACCTCTTCGACCCGTGCAACCCGTGCCTCAAGAGCAGAGTCAGGATGGGATTTAAGAACGTGGATTTGCCAAAGACGTCGCAACTGGGGAGTGTCATTTCCACCATCCTCTCTCCCAGCTGCGGCGGCGATGACCCCCTGCTGACCCTGTCCTCCTACCTCAACTGCCTCACCAGGCGGACGCCGAGGACAACAGGGGAACTTGTGTCGTACTTCCATTATTTCGGTATGGAGTTGCACAATTATGCGTCAAAGTCATTGTCTCTACTGGGCTCATCCCTCTCCACTTCACATGCCGACTGCCCCGACTGGGACCGTCTTGGTGCCTCCGACCTCCAAGCTGTCAGTGGCATCCGAGGCTCCGAGGCTCTCAACATTATCTCCATTAACAACCACGACAACGAGCATCCCCGTACCCTGTCAACACTGGTTGGCTGCGGCAGTGACTCTGCCACCTGTCATCCGCATTGCTCGCCCACCACCTACCGGGCGTACGCCCTGTACTCCCAAAGCTTCGCCCACACCTACCTCAGCTGGGCGGTGTACCTGCCGGACAGGCTGTGGGAGTCACTGGAAAAATTGCACTATGATTTGCAAAAACATCGTGGCAGCAGCAAGTGTTCATCCCTCCACTCATGCCCCTATGCGCTGCCCCTCCTCTACTCTCACGGGTTCACGCCGCCGGAGGGCATATTGCAGTCACCACTCAAATGTGCAGACGTCATTTCCAAGCTGAAGGGAATTGTGAACGGTGGGCCTATCGCATCACTCATGACCGCCATGGACGAGTTTCTCTACAACATCCGGGAGCCATTCATCTTCACTCTCGTCGCACTCTGGTCTCTCGCATCCCTAATCCTCGCCAACACTATGCTGTACCGCCTGGACGTGCTGCGCACACGATCACACCTTATCCGCACCAAGGCTTCACACCGCATCGACGTCAAGGCCTTACTCACGAAAGGCCGGAAGATGCTCTCACTTTACAAAGACGTCGACTACTTCGACGAAGACACACTTAGTCAACTTGTAGTTCAATAGTTAACACATTCACATATTCATGTTGTTATGCATTATGCAGTGTAATGTATATGCTCTGACTGGTGTACTGCGGTGTGGTTACGTTCGGCTAGGGCCACTTTGTAGGTCTGTTCATAGCTTAGGTGTAGCACACATTGCTGGTGCATCGTTACGGTAAAGAACGCCACGGTAGCAAATGCGCCATGCATGGCTTGTGTGACAGATAACTGTCTGGAATACTGTCTTACCGTAAGCAGTACAATGGATGGTCGCGGGGTAATTCCAACACCACATAAGGATTCAATTGCTACCATTCCGAGTGATTTATACGTTTTTTTACAATGATGAGTATACACAGCACTACATCAACGTTGGCTTGTAGTTTCCTGGAGCCGCATTTCTTACAACCAAATATCCACCTGATACGCAATACGTGCCCATTATGTTTGAAATCCGCAACACGCCCGAACTATGCGATTTGTACGCTTTGGCAGAGAATACGTCTGCCTCAAACGCGTATGTGCATTTCAGTCCAGAGGTCATGGGTTGCCAACATAATACACGTGGCACGTCGTTGAGATACACGTCGAAAACACGTACCCGTATATGCAAGGCTGCAGAGTTACATACTGATCAGATGAGCTGTTCATGCCTGCGACACATAAACTTAACGATGCTGGCTGGTAGCATCGCTGTCGATTGAAACCTCTTAATCGTGTTCCCCATTTCAGCAACTTAATCGAGTGTTTCCATAGCTGCTTATATGATGCATAATAGGTGACAATGTTGTTAAGTGGTTTTCTACGTAACAAAGATTCATGATACATCCGGAGAAATTCGTATTGCCAAAACTGAGAAGATGCGACATCTCAAATTGAACGCATGATCACAACTTAAAAGCTCGGCAACGTCTTTATTACGGAACAATGCATAATATATGACGCCTTTTAAATCACCTCAGCGTCTCCACTAATGGTAGTAACTAAATACCTTATCAGTGACTAGTCACGTTGGACAACCTCTGAAAAGACGTATCGTTTTGACATTGTTTGCTCATCATTTACCCACAATCCGCTAATACACATGCTATCTAATGTTACAGCGGATGCATCTGAATTGCGATGACAATGATTAAATGCTATCACAAGATTTGACCACATAGCTTAGAGCTTCATGGGCTGGGTTGAGAAAAGTAAGCGTGCGTCTCATGTCGTGATCTTTAGCTTGGGCAGCGAAGACATGCTATTTTGAGAACATGTCAGAACTGAAGAAAACACGTTGTGCAGGACACAACTCAATAGTTCGCCCAGTGTACAGGAATGCGACTTGAAAGTTAATGTCAAAATTTGTGGTTCGGTGTTAACATTGCAGTTAAATGTAACCTTCATGTAAAAGAAAAATGCATATAATAAGTGATACGATATAGGTACTGCACTTAAGTGACAAGTGTAATTGGTTAGATGACCCAATGCATCTACTGGGTGAGTAACGTGTAACGCACTCGGCCATACAGGAGAATTCATACCACGTTGAATATCCGTACTGACAATCGCATACACCTCGCATCAATTAATGCACAGGTTTACATCCTCCGAAACATTCCGGGCTAAAGCCTTTGGGCGTGACCTCGGTTCCAAGCATAGATCAGCCTTGCTAGTGCCATTGGGTAGATGCATCTATCGCTTTATCATATGACGTTTATTCATATGCTAGTGCTGAATGCTGCTTGTGATATGATTTAATTACTCCAGAGGCATGCCAACAATGAGGGAATATGCTAACTCCACCTTAGGAGTCGGAGCATTACCGCTACTTGACATCGATACTCAGGGCAATGGGAGCTGACACAATGTTAATAATCCCTCCACAAGCTCCCTTGTATTTACGTATTAGACAGTGAAGTGTTACAGATACGACGATGGGTTGCAATTTTTACGGTTTCAGCGTCGGCCATGTAATTGTGGCGCCGGAATGACGGTAAAAAGCACGCTGCAAACGCCGGTTACACGAACGACTAGGTTTCTAAGATCAACACAAGACCATATTGTGAATAGAAGAATAAGCTAATCGATTTGTTCATATGCTTGAACGGACACACGCATCAGCGCTCCCGATCGAATTAACATAACCCTTCCAGGAATGGCACAAAGCAATCGTGTTATTGGACCATTCGACACGGAACGGACCGGGCGTATTAACAGGTGCCCAATTATATCCTCGCTAGGGGGAGAATGGAGGCCAGCGCCCCCGCCTACGCTGTAGCGGAGCGTAACGTTTGTAAGTTGTAACAAGCATATAATCCACGCCCGTGAATATGCTTATTCAGAAATGAGGAAGAGTTGGGCGCAGTAATTGGCGGATATATGATTGTATATGCTGCTACTGATGGCCGCCTTCGGACTTCGCGTTACACATTCACGTAGACATCGGTTGTTCTGTTCTTCGCCTTGCTAATGTTCATCATAACAAACACAAGCTCTCATATTTTTAAAATTTTGAAAACCATTATCGATACTATTTATGGCATAATCCTTGTAATTACACATTTCCGGTGAAGTGACGTCGCATCCGCGGTATAAGCCACACACGTTCCGACTAGCTGCCGCTTCCACGGCTCCTCATAGCCATTATGCAATGCAGCCGCGGTATTTCGGATTTTTAAATGACAGTCGCTGGCGGCTGTTACTGAAGGTGAGGGGGATATGCTTTTTGTCTGGAGCACTTACAGGGCCTACCTTTTGACGCGACAACTGAAGAAGTTCGGTCACTTTTCTCCACAAACACTTGCGTACAATCTGTAACGCTTGTAGGAAGTCAGTTAAGCCGTTTTCTCTCTAGTAACTACGTTCAGAGGGCGCAGAGCCTACGGGTACCGCCATCGTACGCTTCGCGTCCGAAGTTGAGGCCGTTAGAGCACTCAAGGATTTCCGAGACGTCTATCTACGCAAGAGGTTGGTTATTTAGCACCACAAAAATGCCACATGGTATACACTGTGCTCGTTTAGGCGTTATTTGCTGCCGCTGTTCTACGTGATCCGTTTTTGTCGTTGTATTTCTGTCAATAGAGACCCAATTTATGCCAGAATGTTTGCACCAATGTCAACTGTCTATGTCGTGTCTATATTTCTGTTGCCGCATTTAACAATTATCTTCATGACCGTGCAGGAAAATCGAGGCGACTCTTGACTTTACGGACTTTTCGCAGCGCATACAACGTGTCCACAAGCCCATTGCCGTTGATCGTTATCGTTTGCCTTTGCGTTTCTTTTGAGCGTATCGCATTGACAATCCAACTATCGCAGATCGCTTTCCTCAACGCACTGGACATTCGCTATATTTTGATACATACAAGGCCTACCCGTATTTAAGAATGCGCTTTCCGGTAGGTGGCCTGAGTAGGCCTACTTTCATCAGGTTGCCTATTGGACGCACGAATGGCTCCTGTGCTGCATCCCATCAGGCTAAGTTATTTCTGAGGTCCTCATGCACATTTTCTCGACGCCTCATGGGCACTCACGGCCAAGCCAATCGATACCTGCACCGATCGTTTTCTTCCACTACATTCTCCACCTCCCTACATCCTGCATATAGCGCCGTTAATTCGAAGCCGACATATCTGCCAACTGATGGTATACTCGGCGGTGGTAGGTGCCACTTCTCCTCCTTTGCTGGGAGCTCTCTGAAGGCTGGCATGATTTTCCTTCACGGAGGTAGCGCCTTATTTCATTATATTTATTATGCAACAGACAAGTATTGCGAAGTTGTGTCTAATCGTCAGGTGAAGCAAGGTCGCGGATCTGCCTCCATACAGGTCGAGTATATTGAACTGAGCAGCAAGAAACAGATGACGCTTAATTTGCCCATTGGCGCTAAGGTGGAGAAGATCGATGTCGATCGCCACGGTGCATTGGTACAATACGTGGACGAGGACACACGCGAGATTGTGGTCTCTGACCAGAACTTTGAGGATACTCGCATCCCCGTGAGCCTGGTCGGCGACGGCGCTAAGTTATTGGAGGCCGGGGACGAGCTGCAGGTGTTTTACCATGACCGCACAATCGTGAAGGTGGGATTGCCCAACAGTGTGCAATCGAGGCTGAAGTGAGTTTGGCGTTGGGTTGTATGTGCTCATGGTTGTCTTAGGAAAAAGTAAGGTGCCGAACACCGCGTTTGTGTTGTCGATCACTGCCACTGACCAAAGTCACTATCACAACTACTCAAAACACACCATGCATCATATATAGGCGTAAAATATCCCTGAAACACCGAGGCCCGTTGCCATTGTGCTGTGCGCTCCGACGTCACAAAGTGCGTTTTCTGAAGTTTAACAGCTTAGAAGCGTAATTTAATGATGACATATCTCGGTAGCAACTGAACAACGCAGTCACAAGCTATATGCACACCCACTTATATTGCATTGGCAAGTACCGTGTCCGTTATTAGACAACGGCCACTGACTGCGTGTGTATCCGAAAGAACCCACGCCACCATTACCATATTAGCTTTATATTGGCCTATCAAATTCGTTTCTATTTTGCATTTGACCGTTATACGTAAATTTGCGTGATTTGCGGCTATCCGAGCGTCGATCTCCGCACAAATGTGTAGGTGGTGCGAGCTTGCCTAATCGAAGACCCATGGACGCTTGGACACGTCATTTAAAACTCTAAATCGCATATTACACTTGACAGCGCTGCTGCGGTGCCGTAAGAACGATCGTTCTGCTCCGCACTGTGCTTGTGACGGTGCCACATCCGGCCATGAGGAACTTCCTGGGTAGCCTGCTACCGGGTAGCGGCAACTCTGCGCCAAAGAGTGACCCGCCGAAGGCCGAGGGTGGTCACCACCCTGTGTACCAGTTCAAGCTGGTGGTTTTGGGCGACACGTCGGTCGGCAAGAGCTGTCTAGTCGGCCGCTTCGTGAAGAACACGTTTTTGGAGTTCCAGGAGTCTACGATCGGCGCTGCTTTCATGACCCAGAGCGTGAAGTTCGATGACTACACGGTGAAATTCGAGATTTGGGACACTGCCGGGTGCGTGTTTTCCGCCAGTAGTTGACGTTTGTTGCAGGCAGGAGCGCTACCGTACCCTGGCCCCGATGTACTACCGTGGCTCCGCCGCTGCCGTAATAGTGTACGACATTACGCTGAAGGAGTCGTTTCATCAGGCGAAAGGGTGGATCCAGGAGCTGCAGTCTTACGTTGACCCCAACATCGTGTTGGCACTTGCGGGGAACAAGCTCGACCTTGAGGCGTCTCGTGAGGTGCCCCGCGAAGTCGCGGAAGAGTTCGCCAACGCCAACAACTGCCTGTTCATGGAAACATCTGCTAAGAGCGGCCACCTGGTGCTGGAGCTGTTTACCGAGATCGCTAGGATAATTCCGAAGGGCAAGCGCATCCACGACTTCCACGAGGGCTTCAAGATAGACACTGGCTCGTCTCTGTCGAAGATAAACTGCTGCGGGAAGTGATTACAGTGGAGTGTTGTATCGCACTATTTTTCGGCGGACGCATACGAACCATTTATGGGCGTCCTGGGCAACGCAGATCGGTGTATAAGATTTGCACGAGCGCCAACAGTCCCAAACCGAGCTTTGATGCTGTGCACACATATACACGTAGGACATCGAGCGACGCTTCTAAACCGCGGATTTGCCACCGTTGTTACATCACTGGTTAGATGTACGACCCATTGGATCGCAGCTGTTTGAGAACCCCCAAACGACACCCGCTTAATCCTCCGCACACTGCTCAATCTATCAGCTGTACGTAGTAATTCATGTGCTGTGTTTTGGTTGCGATTGTGCACGTCCCTTTTCGCAGTGGTAGTGCTGGTAGTACTGCTCCTCGATGTCGTGCAGCTCCGGGGCGCATATGACTAGGGAGTGCAGCGGCGCTCCGAAATCAACCGATTTAAGCTGTTCCAAAGTGCCTATATAGTGTCAGTACAGTATGTATAGTGCGCACCTGCTACAATCTGTGCTGTTTTTGACCCAAGCCTTGCCACACCAAAGGCACGTGTCGAAGCGTCTACTTCGTGTTTGGCCGCATCCACGTGTTGTATTTGCTCTATGGCTACATTCACTGTCATGTATCTGCACCATATAAATGCATGTCAAAGTTACCCACCGGGGCGGCTCAAAAATCATGCGATTGGCCATGAGATTCTCCACCGACCGCTCCTTGACCTTGATGTCTGCGGCTTTTTAGCAGCACTAATTACCCCACGTACCAAGGAGACATAGTGTATGCAAATTCGCACGCCTATTTTTGGCAATTTTGTCGTAGAAGCTGTCAGGTGTCCAGTTCTTCTCGAACAGTGGTATGGACACGACCTCGCCGAACCGGTACAGCTGCAGGCCAGTCCGGCCGATCGCGTTAATTATGCTCGCATTATGGATGACGTCTACTTGTACTCCGGCATGTTCCGCCCGCATGCAGAGGTCACAGTGCGTGGTGGCGCTATGGCGGAGTTACATAATGTCGTCGGTTACGTGGACGTGGGCAAGCATATACAAATCACCCAGACGCAAAACATATTCACCCGCAACACCGAATTGACACGTTCAACATTGGAGCACCCGAAAAATCACTGTTTAATACGGGTATTATGATCATGCACAAGATGACAGACGACATCGCTGCCACGGCTGGCAATTCCAAATCGGCCATGCAACTGGCGACAAAGGGCGTATTGTTGCGGAAACAAACCTAAGCGGATCTCCTGCAACTAGAAGCACCACATGCTTGTCTCGCGCCTCCTGTATTATGTGCTCTGCCTGGTCTTCTACGCTGATCCTATCTGCCTCTATCACCGGCTTGCCGAAGAAGGACTCCTGTTAACAGATTGCGGATCGATAGAATCCACCTACTAGTTCCTCCCTTGAGCTATCTATGAGCGCAGAGGTGTATATTTCCAGGAATACTCGGTCGGCAGCCTTGATGGCCTCGAGCCCCCTGAGTGTGATGTCCTGTATGGCTCCGAGTCCGAGTCCGACTAGTGTGAGCGTCATTTGTCGTTGCTTGTGTCGCGTACTACGGGTGCTCGGGCGCCCGTGTGATGTGTACGTCGGCCGCATGGTGTGCGGCTAAGGGGCCCACGTGGCTAGGTGGATTCTGTATTGCTTATTACTTCCTAGTGGTACAAGCAGTATGAATAGTTGCAGGTTCAATTTTCGTCACCTTGTTTTATCCGCTGTGTCCGTTTGTCTTGCGACGATGAGCGGCCTCAGCGCTTACGATACGGAGACTCTGCTCCAAGAGGTCAGGCGCCGATACAACTGCCTGAGGAAGCCGGAAGGCAACTTCATTTTTATGGGCGCTCCAGGCTCCGGCAAGGTTGGTGATTCCATCGGTTCAGTGGCATTTTTGGCCCGCTTCTGGGCGTGCGTCGTCGGCGATCGCGCTGTGCATTTGATTTGTCAGCCGTTGTGTGAAAGCTCAAAATTCGCAGGGTACTCAAGCTTTGTCTCTCCGTGACACCCACTGCTACTGCCACTTGTCAACCGGTGACATCTTGCGTTCTGCTGTGAGGAGCGGTGACCCCGTGGGTCTGCAGGCCAAGGAATTCATGGACAAGGGCATGCTGGTCCCCGACAACATCGTGATAAAGCTGATTGAGGGCAGGATTAACTCGTTCGAATGCCGTCGCGGTTTCATTTTGGACGGTTTCCCGCGCACCGAGGGTCAGGCAGAGGGTTTGAAGTCGATGTTGTCGCAAATCGGCAAGAAGCTGAACTCCGTGCTGTTGTTGGAGTGCCCCGACGACGAGATTGAGAGGCGCATTAGCGGTCGTCTGGTGCACCTGCCGTCCGGCCGCGTGTACCACAAGACTAACAAGCCGCCGAAGGTGCCTATGATGGACGACATCACCAACGAGCCTTTGACCCAGCGCAAGGACGACACTCCGGAGATCATCCGCACTCGTCTGGAAGCGTACTACAAGCAGACTGCCCCTCTGATTAGCTACTACGACAAGCTGGGCCTGCTGCGCCGTGTGAACGCCAACCGCCGCGAGGAGGATGTCAAGGCGGTGAGTATCCTGTTTGCGCTTGTCGTTTTTGTGTACCGTGTTATTACTTTCCATGGTTAACGTTACGTGCGTAATTGGCGGCTTACTGACATCTTTAACACTCCATGCAGGACATTGACAGCATCGTCGAGAAGACCGGCAGCAAGCCCCGGTAGGCGTAGCGCCGCGCCTCTGTCCTCCCTAACACATTGCACCCCTCCATTGTTGCAATCATACATAGCCGAACCAACATTCACTAACGTGTTTATATGCGTTGTAACAATTGTACCCGCGTTTTGGTACGGCCGGTTATGCAGCCTCTTGCCAGCCGTAAAGCCGTGCTGCTCGCATCTCCTCGATGGACTCCATGTCCGCCTCGTGCAGGAGCTTCGTGTTGACCAGTGTGGGCGGCGGTATGAACAGCGGCGCAACTCCAGATGCTCTATATATCTGCGTGTCGACGGCCATGGCGTTGTCGGCAGGAGCCGCTACTTCCACCTCGCTGCTTTCGAGGGCCATGTATGTATCATGATCATCTACTTGCGGTGGCCTCGGTGACACTTCTGGCAGCGTCGGAGAGCTGCTTTCCGCCGCCACTGCGCTGGCAGGGGGCTGCGGCGCGTCGGAGAACCCTGGGCTCTGCTTGTGCAGCTCTTGCTGCGGCCGGCTGGGTCCTTGCGCCTCGCTGAACCCAGCTGGATTCGTTGGCCCGGCTGGAGCGTCGCTGAAGCCTCCCACTTTGCGGAACCCGTGTGCATCAGAGGGCTCGGCTCGCGCGGCAGTATGTACCGCCGCAGCAGCTGGCCCGTCACTGAATCCCTTAGGCGCGGGCGTGAATCCCATTGCGCCTGTGCCAATAGACAGAGAACGTGCCACCATAGGCCGCGAACCACCTCTTGCGTCTGAGAATCCGCCACTGCTGGGGGCTTCGATGGGCATACCGGTTGGCCCAAGGATGAGCGGCCCCGTGCCTGAAGGCGCGAATCCCTTCTGCCGCGCTATTTCGTCGTGTGGCTGATACGAGCCAGCTCCTACTCCGGTTGACAACCTCCGTCCGCGCCTGTCGTCTGCTCCGCCGGCGTGATGTGTCCCGCCTGGCCCTCCGTGCCTGCGGGGCTGCCCGTCATGCCCGTACGGTGGCGCTGGAGGAATAGGAGTGGCATATGGATTCTGCCCCAATAGGTACGGCTTGGGCGGTATGTACGTCTCGTGAGGTGCAGTGAAGCCCGGGAAGTATACGTTGCCCATCGAGAGCTGCGCCAGGAACTGCTCGGGCGTCGGTGCCGTCATTACCACTGCCCAGCTGATCCTCTGCTGCTTGCAGGTGTCTATATCGCCCATCTTCTTCTGATGCTTAAGTTGGTGCTCCTCGATGGCATCAAAAGGCACCCCTTGCATCCCTTGTACAATGGAGCTGATGTTATCTCTGCCCTCCAAGGCGAACGGAACCTTGCGCTGTACGACCTTGTGCACCTGAGAATTGCATTAGAATATGCTTAAACTTCACGTTTAGAATGAAATAACACGGTATACTCGGCACAAGCAATAAACCCAAGGTGATGGCCGAGGCCCTGCCGTTGCTGTCATCCCATTCTATCATCTGCCACAGCTACCAACTAAACCGTGAACCCACGACTCAACCAAGGCCGCTCATACACCGCGGAAATGGAATCTAGGGTCCAAGTATACACGGCCGTGCGCCAGGCAGCCAAGACACAGGATACCGGTTTTTTTGACGTACCTGTTGCATATGAACGGAGAGACCATTCGCTGTTTCCAGTTTGCGATTGCATTCTCCACACTTGAAATGTTTGGCCTTTTGGTGCATGATGAGGACCTTTTCATCGTCGAACTCGCGGTTGCAGAAGTAGCAGAACGGCTTGAGCATCCGTCGCTTCCTGCTTTTCCTTCCCATGTTTGCGGGCGCTTTATTTGTTATTTATAGTTGCGATTGGACGTCTGTGGGTAGTGATTGTGAGCAGTCCAGGCGCATTGCGTCCGCGCCCCAATACGTCGTGTCTTGATGTGTGATTCCACGGCTATTTTTGCGTCCGTTCAACACACCACCAGCTCTAAGGCACAAAATATCACAATTCGCTGACGTTTAATCGTCTGGGAGTAGAAGCTGACTTGTCAGCTCTTTCCTTCCTCTTGTCGCCGTGAGGCATCTTGCCTTCTTCCATGTGTGCAGCTCCGGCGGCAGTATCGCAGCGCTTCGTGCAGGAGAGTAATCTGAATGTCACAGTTGACGTGTCAGCGACTTGTCTACGCGCTTTTGGACGAGCTATAGGATGCATGTTTTGGTTGTGACACGAGGTCCCAGCTGGTACAATGTTTGCTGTTACGCGTAGCCATTTGGCCGGCAGCGACATTCGGCGCTTCAGGACACTACAGTGGAGCTATATATCGCATTTAGCATCGCGCCACGTTCCGGTATTGCGTCGATTACCAAGTTCGACTGCTGTGGTCGCAGGTTTTTCGTCGGTCCGCAGTCGCAAGCAGCATTCGGCAGCGTCGAACTCTGCGTCAACGAGGGATATCTCTGGTATTTCACAACACAATGTGGCATGTAATTCGGCTGTGAAATCGGATTCTCCTGTCTCTTTATGGTGAGTGACTTGCGTTTTTCTGTAATGCTGCCGTCAGCGACATGCGGTCGTCACTGGAGTCACTGATTTGCGATGCCCGCAGCCGTCGTAAAATAGAGGATCGGCCCGTGTTTTTGACTGTGCTATCGCAACCATCTACCGCGTTTGTCGACCTGTTGTTCGCTATCTTCAAGCACGGCGGCGTCGCAGTTTCGGTGCTCCCAGTGTGCTTCTCGCTTTTGCGCAGCAGGCTGGCGACCAGCGACCCTACGTGCTTCGAGAAGCATATAGTGGACAACTGGAGGTCCATGATCGTCGAAGCTTGCAGCGACGTCGTGGTGACCACGCGTGACTACTACCCACTGCTTTCGCCAGTATGTCGGGAGCTAACTGTGCCTCTGCATGTGTTGGTTCGGGCTCCCAGCGTCATCTCCGCATCCGAATTCGATGCAGCTATGCGTGCGGGCCACGGTTATTTCGACCTGATGGATACCCCTAATACCAGCTCCGAAGTCCCTGAAGACGCGTCGCAGCTGCTCGGGAACTGTGAACGTGAATGGTCGTTGCTGCACGTGTTTTCTGAGATAGGCTCGTGCAACGGAAAGGTTGTTGCCCACACGAGGGCCACGTTGGATGCGGAGGGCGAACGTGTTAGAAATGTGTTTTCCATCGGCGCGAACGACCAGGTGCTGAACTGCCTCTTTCCACACGAATGCGGTTTCATTATGTACGGAGTGTTACAACCTATACACGTTGGAGCCAGGGCCCACTACCCTCTAGTAGTGCCACCTGTATCTCGATACAGTTCCTTGAAACCGCAGTTCCCACTCACGCTTCGCCGTGACCTTCGTGAGACTGTGACCCTCTCTCTGGCGCAGTCGGTCTTCGAATACGTTCGTTGCAGCCGCTGCAGCCCGAGCGTTCTTCTGTGCGGCCCCGAAATGTTGAGGTATGCCTACACAACCATTAAAAATTGCATGGGTCATTAGGTACCTGCTGGAGTTTATCAGTTGCGGAGAGCTTTCGGCATCCGAGCGCCGCTCGTACCTCGGTCACTGGGCTGGCGTGGACCGTATTTACGTAATCGTGGACGCGTCGCAGTTGGATTCCGGGTCATTGATTGAGACTGTGACCGCGTTTCTGAAGGCGACCTCACTGACAGCATCCGTGACTCAGCTGTACACGTTGCCCGAGGTTGGCGTTGTGGCACATAGGGACCTACGTGCCCCCCATTCCACCCCCATAGCCATGCCAGGTTCGTCATGCGCCGTTTCATGTACAACGCACCCATCAGTGCCAGCTCTAATATATACACAGGCTGCGCTATTATTGAACACGGTTCCAACTTCACTATAACCGCTCGAACCGGCTCTGTATTCCAGGTGTGTTTTGTGCATTATTGTTTTTACGTTTACATAGTCGTACTTGGGACGTCAGCACGCGACAAAGTGCGCATTCGTCAATGGTGAATTGCGGCTGAAGTTCCGGATGCCCGTTGAATCCACTCCGCTGCTGCCTCGTCACCTGGAGTACGTGACGTACTTCAAGCGTCGTCGGGAGCGCATGTCGCGGTATCCGCAGGGCTACATAAAGCAGGTGCCCGTCCGCACTCAGTTTTGGGGCAACTACACAGGGCGCAAGCGGCACCCGTCGGTGCTATAGTACGGTGCAGAGCTGCTCCAACGCCCTGGTGACAAGCCTGCGTTTTTCGGACGACGCGGTGTTGACACTGGTCTCGTATGGCGATTCCAGAATAATGGAACACTCCTCGTCCACTATAATTTCAATGGGATATCCATCTGTTGGGTTTCGTATGTGACATTGATTTAGTCCTAACATCCTGAGTTTCTCGAGCAGCTGCGTTGGTGTGAATGTGCCGAATGTGAATCTGGGTTCGTCGTCAGGCAAGTTTATCGGCGTTGCCTGCTGCAACTCGCCATCGGCAACCGTGATGTGTACGGGAACGGCTCCCGTGCCTCCTATGATAGGCCTTATCCGTGCCAGCGCTCGACTGATGTACTCGGCCCTGGTGTCGGTGGTGAGCAATCCGGAGGGCCCTGCGATGGGCATTCTGACGTTGTCCCCGGCTATCAACCTTAGGGACGGTGACATCCGCGCCTTCATGTTTTTGGAGGTGATGATTTGGCACTTGGTGCCCAGCATCAGTGCCAGGTGCTCCGCCATGACCCTGAAGTCTAGCGTTACGTTCATTATCCGAGCCTGTATGCCCATCTCGGTCGCCAGATGAAGCAGCTCGTCACTATAGTGCACAGCGGTGGCTATCATTGTAGCGCCCGCGTGCATTCTCCCAGCGAGGTATGGTATGGTCACCTGATCGTACGTGGCCACCACAATTGAGGGGTACCTGTATACGTCCTTAATATCTTCCGTAGTGTTGCCTATGAATAGCCTGTTCCCATCCCTCATTTCTGCGAGCACCGTGAAGGGCGATTTTGGTGTTTCATGATGCATAGTTCTGTCTGCCCTGCGCGGCTCAACCCACTCGGCGCACTTGTCGGCGTAGCTGAGAATGTTAACCATACCCTCTCCCAGCGCGTATATCAGGACACGTTCGTGATGCTTGAGGTACCTCTGCATGTATAACTCCAGGTGCTCCAGCAGATCAAATATAGTCTCTCCATAGGGGTCGGCTACTATCACGACTCCTTCGGCATTCTGCAGCCCCTCCAACGCTTGTTTGCATAGGTTGTCCAGTTGTGCGTTCTGCACATCGTCCCTTTGTCTCTTGACCTCTCGCCTGAGATGCGGTTCGACCTTGAATTGCTGCTGGACGTTGCGTGCCGCCACGGCGTTGTCCAGCAGCACCAGCATGTCCGCCTTGTACACGAAGGACAAATCCGGAGGCTTGCAATACCTATGATACCCGATTTCTCCCGTTTCCCCGATGAGGGC
This sequence comes from Babesia bigemina, assembly GCF_000981445.1. Classification (NCBI taxonomy): domain Eukaryota; phylum Apicomplexa; class Aconoidasida; order Piroplasmida; family Babesiidae; genus Babesia; species Babesia bigemina. The sequence continues at coordinate 2,480,508 of NC_027216.1, read as the reverse complement.
GACGCGCGTAAACGTCTCGGCGTGCGTGATTGTCCAGTTGCTGGACCCGAGTGAGAATCCGCTGCTGAAGGCGCAGAGCTCGATGGTCGCCTTGAAAACGAAGCGGCTCCTGTCGAACAAAGACTCCATGCTGCGGCTTCTTTCGCCTCTCCTGCTTCGTTTGTATACATCTGCACCATCGATTACAATGGTGACTATCTCATTGTATGAGACCGCGTGTAACAACTGTGTGTTTGGCAGATTGGGGTCCTTGATCATAGGTTGGTCTTCGAGGTCTTCGGATCTGTCCCCTCTCCAGTTGAAGCACTCTTCTTGCATACTGTATGCGCTGGATGCCCTGTGTCTGACGTAGCTGTTGGGTGTGTTGAAGCAGGCGTCCAGTGGCGGCTGCCGTTCCATGCCCTTGGTGCTGGCTGATGCCAACACCTGTATCTTTTCCTTGACTAGCGCCTTTCGCATTGAGTAGGCCATGACATCTCTTGATTCTTGTGTATTGACGTGTGGCGGTTGGGTTTCTTGCACCCCTCGGCGCATAATGTGATCCACTCTGCGCGTGCTTTCACCTCGCCCGGCGTTGATAGGGAGCATATGTCCTACCGATTCCAGTGTGTGCCATGTGCGATTCCGCCCTCCGACATACCCGTACTTATCGTATGGATATATATATTCATCATAATAGTCGTCATCATAATCCATTAGATGGGCTGCGGACCTTGGCGTCTCCTGGTAGTCCTCGGTCGCTGCGTTCCTCCTGGGCGTGGCCACCTTCGTGTTGCGATTGTAGTGTTGGACATTCTTAACATCCGTGGCTATGGCTGCTATGGGCCCTTCTTCGATGGTTTTTGGGGCTGAGAGGCTGGCTATGGTGTATACCGGCCTGGTACATACAATATGTGTCGAGCTGAGGTCGTAGAATTTGCGCAGCGTGTCGAGTCCGTCGAGTCCACGCGGCGTGGTGACAACAATGATGTGTATGTTCAAACAAAGCAGCTTCGCGTATAGTTCTTGGTTGTGGTATCCCTTGCTGTGGCAGTAGTACGACTGCCCGAGTTCGGTCTTGCACTGTTTGAGCAGGCGCGTGGGCAGGTTACAGAGTACGTTGACGCCTCCGATCTCGACGAGCCTGCTGCTGCAGTCCGTACAGTCGCAAATAACGCGGACTTCCATGTTGCGTACGCGGTTATGTGATCACGTGTAGTAACGATGGCGTCGGCAATGTCGTTGCCGAAGTGTCTCTCATTTTACTTGAATCTGGCTGTACTGCGTTTTGAGAAGTTGGTAAATGATCCAGCGTTGATGGTGTGGGTCGTGACAGTTCTTCCTGTATGCGTGGGCGTCTGTTGTGTTTGCTTCGTTGGGTGTGTTCCTGCACACTGGAATTGGCCATTCACGAATGGGTCATGAGGCTGGATGCGGAATCCCGGGCGTTTTGATTGGCACCGTCAAAATTGATATTTTTTTCGCGCGTTTTGGCGCGGAGGTTGAGCGTAGACGAAATTAGACAAGTTGTCTGTAACCGTGCTGTTGTCCAGGGTGGAATATGGTCGGATTCGTCGTGTATACGCGATGTCTTGCGCACTTAATCCGCTTTAAAGAGCACCATCTACCATTTAGCTCAGCCTTCTCATGCTCAGCTTAGGCCCTTCCCTCCTATGTCTTCATGCCTTGGCGTTGGCGTGGGGGAGCGTCGCCGCCGTGTTGGCTCCTTCGTTTCCCGTGTGCGTCGAATTTGCTGTAATATAACGCCCAGATTATATATAATGTTTGTGTAAAACCATAGATTCTCGGCGTAACGCTGGCTCCCGATAGTGCTACGTAGTTTTCCGTAAGGCTGCCGGGCGACTCGTTGCCCATCTGAACCGTCATTTCGTGTCACATACCGCATATACAATGGTCACCAAGCTGCGTGATGAGGAGGGCGAGTACACGAGACTCGACTTCCTCAACTTCCTCTCCCCTGCCGAGTCCGACGATGAGGAGCCCAGAAGCACGCTTCCTCCGCATCAGTCCAGTTTGCTGTTCGCCATGAGCGACGTTGATATGTACAACCCGAAGGACGTGAGTGGGCTAGATGACAGCGCGCTAGCAGTGCTCGACGCGACCGCCTGCGTGAAGAGCGGTGCCATGTTGGACAAGGCAACGCAATATTCGTACTACCTGCGATCAAGCTTTGACCGTGAGTTGTGTCCATGCCGGCGTGTCCAATACCATGCAGCTGCGTGTCTCGATGCCCCCGTAATCCAGAACATCGTGGCGTCAGCCCACGTGGGTCGTGATCTCGACTTGCGTGAGTTGGCGATATCTACCCGCAACGCCGAGTACAACCCTCGTAAGTTCAACGCGCTGATAGCGCGTATACGCGAACCGCGCTGCACCGCGCTGATATTCCGTACCGGTCGTGTGATGGTAACTGGTATGTTGAGTTGTATGTGCTTCTATGTAACTTTGCAGGGTGTAAGACGGTGGATGCGGCTCATTTGGCCGCGAAGCGCATAGCCAAATTGATTCGCCGTGAGTTCGGCGGCCCGCTGCACTTCGCGGAGTTCAAGGTCGAGAACATCGTGGCATCGTTCAACTGCAACGTGCCCATCCGGCTGGAACGTCTGTACGAGGAGCACAAGCTGTTCTGCAACTACGAGCCCGAGATCTTCGCCGGTAAGTATTTTCCGACGTGTGCCACTGATTGGTGGGACCGTGCACTTATCGCATCACCAGCTGACGTGTTTGATCGTCTATGAGCGTTTTAACGTAATCACGATCACGCAGGTCTGGTGTACAGGTTCGCTCTGCCTGACGGCAACGAGGCTGTCTTATTGATATTCGTGTCCGGCAACGTCATCATCACCGGCTGCCGGTCACCTGATGAGATCCAGATGATCCACACACACATGTTCCCCCTGCTGCAGGAGTACAAGCAATGACCGCGCTGCGTTTCTGCGAGATTCACCGGCCGCTACTGTAAGATACGCGCCTGTCTCCGACCGTGCGTGGCGCATACGGAGTTGTTGGAAATGCGCAAAATACTGTGGAGGCATCCACAAGTGCACTCTGCTGCCCACCCTGTCGAACACCGCTGCTGTCACCGTCCTTCTTGCCGCCAGCGGCGCCTCCGTCCTGAGAACCTAGACAGCTTCTGTAACACGTCCTAATAGTCGCACACACGCTTTCGCGCATATAACGCTGATGGGTCGTCGGTAAGCCGAGTGTACCGCCGCGATCGCGTTAGTATCCGCTGCCGGCAAGAGGCGTGGCGAGTGTGTGCCGCCTTCTTTGCTCGTTTTACATTCTAACCGCGTGTGCTGCCACTGCTCTAGTGATGGCGCGTTTGTAATCTGCTTTATGTGTGAAACAGCCGCAGCGCTGCCATTTTGATGGCTCCGTCCCCGTAATCCACGGGTCTGCAGGTGCGGCGTCAGACAGCGGTGCACCGCTTCGTATTACCACTAGACACGCATGAGCAAGTTTCTGCTTTTTTCTGCGGCGCTTGAGTGTTTTCACGTGCCGCTGTTGGAGTGATGTTGCAGCTCAGCCTGTGGCGGGCGTGACTTGTGCGCGTTACTGTCGGCCGTATGTCGGAATGTCTGGCGTTGTTGGGCGTTGACTTATTTTTTGTACGCCTTTCTGCGTAGTCAATCGCTGCGTGTTTTTGTTGAAAGGACGAGTGCCGGCGTGTTTGGTCTGGTCGCCCGTTGTCGGAGTTGTGCGCACACGGCGTGTTTTGCCGTTCTGACGGTCCTGCCAGCCGTGTTCGCGCTGCGCAGTATATTTAGTTGCTACTTTGTGTTTTGTGGAGTGTGGTGTCTGTGCGGTTTCCGTGCGTCGTTGGTTTGACGCGAGTTTGAAACTGCCGCTAGGGTTTGCTTTTTGTCGCCGTGTTGAGGTGGTTTGTGAAGCTGAGCGTATATTCCATCTGGGCCCCCATGTCTGGTTAGGTAAGTTGGCTTTGTTTTTGGCTTCGTGGTGTGGTGAAGCGTTCGTGGCTTCGCTCTCCGGAGTCATCTGACTATGCTTCCGGCGGAGGGTCACTATGGACCGTTACCCGAAACGCCCCCAGAAAAAGCCCTCTGCCGTCGCTCCGGCGCCGCAGGGGCAAGCCACTCCTCTTGAGGGTTCCGCTGACTTCGTCGCTATGCGTGGTTCCTCCATTCCCGGTTCCGGCGACCTGGTTGAGATGAGGCGCTTCCCGCGTAATCGCAGCTACGGTAAGTCTAGCTTCGTTGAAGGACGTGACCGTGCGTCGTTTTATAGAGGTCCTCGAATGGGTAAGTGTGCTTCCGAGGATTACCACGGTCCTCGTGCTCGGGACTTCGAGCACCGCATGAGGTACGGCGACATGACGTCTCGTTCGGGTGAAGTGGTGGAAGGCAACATTTTTGTTGAGAGAGGCGACGTCCAAACTGTGGTTGACCCCGACGGTGATGTTAGGTCTTCCGGCGAGCCCGTGGTGAGATCCGCTCGTGATTCGCATGCGAATGCGCATCGGGAGCGCAGCAACAGGAACTACAATCGTGCAGGCGGTTATCAACACCGGCGCCCTAATTACGAGGGCGGTGAGGTGTCCTTCGCGAGCGGTCGAAGGTCGGCAGACAGGATGGTCGCCCCCCCCGAGGTAGACACACAGACCAAACTGCCGTCGCCCGTGAGTGGAGACGTCCAGCAGGTGTTGAATAGTGAATCGATAGAGGCAGCTATCCGTGAGGAAGTTTCGCAAGAGTTTCTGCGTGACGGCGAAGGTAGCGGCCGCATGATCATGAATGAGCCGCGTGCGCCTCGCTCCGGCGCTTTCGGGCGCCTTATGAAGCCGTCAAAAGGCAACCAGCAGCGCGGGTACCGGATGCCCCATCACATGTTGGACCGCTCTCCAATGCGCAACAAGGTCGCCGCTCCCTTCAATAGGCGTCCGTATCGTTATGACCCGATGATGCCTGAGATGCGCGCGAACAAGTCTCCGCGTTCGCCACGTTACGGCATGATGCATCGTGTGGACTCGGGTATGAAGGGCGATTCGCGGTATGGTACCCCTTCCAACGGCCTCATGGAGCGTCCGTCCCACGTGCACCCGAAGTCGCCTTATGTGTCGAAGTTTTCTCCGAGTCGCCACCCGGGTCCGGCGCCGTACGGCATGCCCGTGAACGGCGAGATGCGTCCTGGCAGTGGTGAAATGTATGGCGTGCCGATGGAAGACAATGTGGGCCGCGTTGCGGCTCCGGGCCACATGCCAATGAACGGCGGTGTTGCGCGTCCGGTGTATCGCGGCGGCGTGCCGGTGGGTGGTGTGTCTGGAGTGCCCGGGTTACCTGTGCCTGGCATGGTTCAGGGTATGTCGTCCATTCCAGTGGGTCAGTATGTTCCCCCGCGTTGGGTAGGTGCGCCTGCTCCCCAGGGGCCGCCGTTCGGCCCGCCCGTCACCCCTAGCGTGGATGCATCAGTCCAGAACCCGGTGTTCGTGCCTCCGGCGGTGGCACCTCCTCGCGTGATGCCGGTGCATATGCGGAAGAGTTCGGCATTCCAGATTCGTAACCCCACCACTGGTGAGGTTGTGAACTCCGACGCGAAGGCCCCCAAGGTTGTTAAGCCTAAGCTGGAGACGATCACCCCTCCGTCTGGGGGTATGGTGGTACATCCAGTTGGCGAGCCTGTGACCCCGCTGAACCCTATGAACGGTGGAGGAGCGCCTCCAGGTGAGTTGGCTCAAGGTCCGCCAGTGGGCGTTCCAATGTTGATGCCACAGCTTAGCATTCCACAACAGTCTTCTCCGGTTATGCCTATGGGCCAGGTTCCGCAGCCGTGCTCTACTGTTTACCCGGTTATGTACCCGCCGAGCGCTACCCCCGGTTACGTGCCGATAACTCCAGTGATGTACACGCCTCCTCCTCACACTCCGATGACGTCTGGGCGCATGGAAGAGGATGAGCTTGGTTTGGAAGACAACCACGATCCGCGTCATTTCCCGGTGGCTTCAACTCCATCTCAGGTGATGAACTATGCCAAGTTCGTTTCGACTCCGCGCACTAACTCGCAAGGCTCTATCGGTGGTACGGTCCCGGTTACTGTGAACGCACCCACTCCGAGCATTGACACTGAGTTGCGTACGGCTAAGAACCGCGTTTCTAACAAGGCTGTTGAGCTGGACGACAAGCTGTTTGGGCTTTCTGACCGCCACCCCCTGTGCGACAACACCATCCGTGTGGCAGTTCGTGATCGCATCTCTAATCGCAGAGTGGACAATTCAGCGTACGCCGAACCGGAGCGTGACTATGCCGTTGACTCTGGTTACATGTCTGACGACGAGTCGGTGGATTCCCATATGGAGCGCGGCGGCGCAAAGGCTGATTCTTCGAGGCGCGTCTCTCGTGGCGATGCTCACGTTGGTCGTGCTAGTGGTCAGCCCGGCTCATCAAGTGGGTCCGAGGTATCAGGTTCATCGCCAGCTGCCGTGGGTTTCGACATGTTAACGTTGGACTCCGTGATGAGGGATGAGCTGTCGCGTTTTACACGTGTTTCTGGTCGTTCGATTGCCGTGGACGGCTCTGCGTCTACTGACTGCAAGAGCTACGCTTCATTACATTCGAGGATCGGCGACAACATGGGCGACTCTCGCAGCAAGACGTACTCCTGCAGAGCATCCCGCGGTTCCGACAGCCCCATGGATATTGAGATAGACGTCACTATGATCGAGGCTTACGCCAACAAACAAGCAGAGGATGGCAGTGACATGTCACCTGAGCGTTTTGCCGATTCTACGTCAGCTGTGGCAGGGTCCGTGCCTGCCGGGGCGCAACGTGAGTTCAGTCCCTACGACTCTCACGTGCGTCGCATCTATCATGACGTCGCCAAGCTTCATGACATGGGCTTCATGGACTCCGTCCCGGAGGGTTACTACATCGGCGCCGACTTGATGAAGAGGGAGGACGACGAGGTTGCTACCGGCTCCCCATCTGCGTATTCTGGCGTGGAGAATGCTAGACTGGAAGGCACACGTGGTGCTTCTGGCCGCAAATTGGCTAAATCCGCCGTTGCGAATGTGGAGAGTATTGATGGACCTTGCGATGTTTCGGAGGTCACTAGCCGTGAATCTGCTGCTGCTGCCGGAACTGCGGGATCGACAGAGACTGCACCGGTTTCGCAAACGAAAGCATTGGTGGATGAAGGTTTCAGGGCGCCTTTTGGCAAGGGTTTCCACGACGACAAGGCGTTCGCTGGTATTGCGGACCCATCCACAAGTGAGCATATGATAACTGAGAAGGATCTGTTTAAGGGCGTTGTACTGGGCGTCGGCGAGGCTGAGGGCGCGGTTCTGCGTCCCGGCCCCCTGCTGCTACCGCAGCGTCAAAAATCGAATATCGTGTACACGGCCGAGGACATGCTGGCATATGCGTTTGCGTCTGGCGCTGCGTTCAACAGCCTTTCATTGGGCTTCAGGGTTGTTAACGTGGGCCATGGTTCTGAGGGAGGGCGTGACCATCGCGAGTCACGCGGCCGTGCGTCGGGCCACTTTTCGCATGGCGGCGCGCACGCATCGCAGGGTTACGGCGCGAATGCCGGTACCCAACGACCGAGGTTATTCGAGCGCACTAAGGCTGACAACAAATGGCGTCGCGATGCTAAGCCCGAAGTTCCCCGCGTATCTCCTTTCAAGAAGCCTGACATCAGTCGTGAGGAGCAGTTTAAGCGTTCCGTTCGCAGTTTGCTGAACAAGCTGACTGTGGAGAAGTTCTTGACAGTGGCTGAGAAGTTGGCTGTGATATACGAGAACTTAACAATTGAGGATGACGTGGTTTCCATGGTGGATTTGGTTTTGGACAAGTCGGTGTCCGAGTTGGATTACAGCGACATGTACGCCGATTTGGCGTATTTGCTTAAATACCGTTTCAATTCAGCCTTTGACGTGGGTTCCAAGAGCACGTTGTTCTTCCGTGTTTTGATGAACAAGTGCCAGGACTCGTTTGAGACGCTGAGTAGCGTGGCGTTGGCTACAAGTTTGGACCCGTCTGCCGCCAACTCTGGTGGCGACGTGCTAGGTGATTCTGATAAGGAGGATAACGACGTGGATAAGGCTGACGAGAATGAGTTGTTGGGCTCGGTGAAGATTCCCCGCGGCCGCACCAAGAAATGGATTTTGGGCAACATTCGTTTCATGGGCGAATTGTTCTTGCGTCGTATATTATCTGTTGCAATATTGAAGCGTATCGCTCGTACGCTGCTCCAGATGGACTCCGACGGCTCTAAGGTGCCGTGTGAGTACCTGGTGGAGAGTTTCCTGGAGCTAATAACTACCATCGGTTACACGCTGGAGCAGAACGTGAACGGTCCTGAGATGTTGAACGAATACATGGAGCACCTGGTTCTTCTGAAGAAGCACGGTAACTACAACCTTCGCATAGTGTACAAGATCCAGGACCTGATCGATTTGCGTTCGAAGCGTTGGGTGAAGAAGGTGTTCAAGGAGCGCGCGACTTCTGTCGCTAGCATCCACTACGAGGCTAAGCAGGAGGAGCTTAAGGGTGGTGCAATCCACCTTAACCAGGAGGGCAAGTTCACGACAGCTGGTCGTCAGGCGCAGAGGCACTACACCGATTACCTGCTGGCGCAGCGCAAGTTGGCCATGGAAAGAACCGTTAATGGCGTGTTTGTCGGTAACTCCGATTCCGCAGCGTCCGGTGGCGACCAATCGGCCGGTAGCGGCGGTGCAGCGACATCTCCCCAGCAGCCACAATCAACTGGCAGTGCTGGATCCACTGCTCGTGGCGGTGCGGCATCATCGTCCGCGCCAGCGAATGATAGCCCGTCAGCCAATGGTGATAATAAATCGTCCCAAGGGGATGACAGCGCTCGTCGCACGCGCCGAAAGGCTCCCGAAGTGCACTTTGCGATGGACACGCAACCAATTTCCGTGGTGACCGAGATCATGGAGGTGTTCGTGCAGAATCCTCGTCCTGAGCGTTTCATGGTGGAGTGGGATCAGTTCGCGCCGTCTAGCGAGGACAGTCTTGAGGCTGTGCGTCTCATGCTTAACAAGTGCGTGAACGCGAAGAGCATTGCGCTGTCCGAGAGCCAGGCCGACTTGACGGCGTACACCATCGGTAACCTTATGAACGACGTGGATACGATGGTGAAGGCGTTGAACATCTTTGAGACTACGTGTTTGGTCCGCATAAAGGACGAGATGCTCGACAATCCTTTGGCGGTGTCTCTGTTCGCTCGCATTTTGGTTCAAGTTTTAGATTGTTTCGCTACCATTCCGGAGATAACTTTGGAGAAGATATTGCTTCCTCCGGAGTTCGATTGCGCCATGGATCTGGCCGTGCAGGTGTTGACTAGCGCTAAGGCCCAGGGTGGCAACGTGGGCTACGCCCGCGAACTGCTTCGCCGCAGCTTTGAGCACTTCAGCGACAAGTCCACGCAGTTCTTGGACGAGATATAAGGGACATCTCACTAATCGATTCTAATTTTGAGTTTTTATTATAAACCTTCTTACGTTTTTGTTGGCGTACGCGACTTTTACTTGAGCAGGCACCGCTGCCTTTCAGTGCCTACACCCCACTTCGCATTCCACCATCGCAGTTGTCCTGTACCATCCAGTAATACCGCCGGATTACTACGTGTCGCTGTTGTGTGGTCCACAAAGTTCTGTAGTTCCGACGTTGACAAATACGTGCGGCGTCTTATCTGCAGTTCTATAACTTAACAGTGCTTGTGGATGCACCATAAGCGGACGTTGTCGACATTGCCATCAGCGCCCCTTGTAAATGGAGTCGTCCCAATCCGTCGTGCCCGTAAGCACGTGGATATATAACCACGGGCATTAAAAGCTGTATAGGTACTTTTCATTATCATTTGTAGTGTCATGTTTTTGGCGATTCATTCGATAGGGGAACCCTTGGTGAGTTTCCCATTTGGACTGTTGACAAGTTCACGCTGCCGTGCCTCCTCAACTGCCAAGTCCGACTCCAGGTAGCGCTGTTCCCTTTCTTCTATCTCGGCCTCCATGCGCAGTATGGACTCCTGCGTCGGGTATCGTCTGGTGATGAATACGGCGGTGAGCCACGAGGCACGCGCCATCTGCACGATGTTCGCCGGCAACGGCCTGGCGCCCAGTCCATCCATCTCGGCGTGCGCAGCCACTATTCGCTGCGCTTCATTGTCGCCTCAGCATCAGCAAAACCTACCGCGTTGAACCTGATGAGGCTAGGGTGGACGCCTCGCTCCCTCATTTCCTGTATGAGCGCCATGGCCTCATCCCCCGGCCCGTGGAAGAGCAGGGTGGCGTGCACGAGCAGCGTGTACGAGACTCCGTCAAGTTCGACGTCAGTCGCCCTGATCTGCTTCTCCAGCTGCGTGAACTGCGGTTTGTCTCGCCGTTTCATGGCGAGCCATATACTACGATGTAGTTTGTTTTTGAGGTTGAGCCTCGCGACATCGAGCTTGTTGCCGATGCTCGCGCTATCGCCGTCATCGCTGGGTTTAGGCGGCTTGGGCTTCGTTTCGCGCATCTGACTGACTCCAAGCTCCTTGCGTATCGACTTGAGCGCCTTGTTGACGTTGCGCGTGTCGTCTGCGATGCCGGTCCTGGGCAGCCTCACGGCCAGGCCCGAGGGCCGTATGGCAGCAAGCAGACAGCGTGCCCAGTGCATTATGCGCTGAGTATGCCTGCAGCGTGCTATTCTAACGAGACTTGATTCCACTTGCCCTCTTTGTTCTGTCTTTGCTTGCGCCTCAGGTGCTCAAATTGCGTGTCCAGCCACTCTCGGCGTCGGCTCTGCGCATTGTCCGCTGTGCGCTGTTCTCAACCTACGAATTGCGTGTCCAGCCTGGTGCGCCTGCTGTTCTGCACGTGTTTGTTTAGACACGTTAGGCGTACTAACCGCTGCTTCTCGCTGTATCTCTGCATCGGTATAACATTTCAGCAACTGTAATCCTACCTCCAACCTGGTCGACGCGCGGGTCTTCCTCAAGTGCGAAGTTTATAAGCGTGTATGGCGGCTCATTGGACTCCAGTAGCGGCTGGATGTGTATGACTCGGCGCGCTTTAGACACTCACCTCCAGGGATTCCGCCGGCTGCCACTTGATCGCGGCGGTGATGGCGAGCGCAGCCGCAAACAGCTGCATCGTCTACATCAGAGCGAGCAAATGCCGCGAGAATCTAGCATCTGTGTGTATATATTATCGGTGTTTCCCCAGTGGTGTCGTCGGGTGTGTGTTGCGTGTCGTTGTATCTACGACAGGTCGGAAGTTATACTTGACATTTGTGCTACGTTTCTTGGCATACACACCAATATGTTGCGTGTATGCTGCACTACCGGCGGTGCGCCGCCAGCGCCCATTACCTCCTGGAGCGTGGCGACCTTGACCTCCTGCGATATGGCGAGCGCCTGCTTCTAGAGTCCTCTCTAACTCTTTTCACCGGTGTGCGCCCATGAGACTCTTCCCGTCGTGGCTTTTCGTCTTTCCTTGAGGAAATGCGGCGATCGTCCTTCTTGGACTCATACTTTTCGGCCCTCTTCATGGCATCACTCCTATCGCTCTTCTTAGCGGCGTCATAGCGGTCGGCCTTCCTATCGACTTCGTACTTGTCGTCCTTCCGCGACGTTGTGTGCTTGCTGTCCCTCCTGTCGGGTTCGTGCCGGTCACTCCTGCGTGACCTCTCATCGCGGCCGTCTCTGTCATCCTTGGCAGACTTTTCATCTCTGGCGGTCTTGTCGTATCGGCTGTCCCTGTCTGATTTGTGAGTCTTTTCGTCCCTAACTCTCCGACGTGGTGATTGGCTGGAACGCTTGCGCGCCGGCGACGAGTCTGCAGCTGCGTGGGATGAGCGCACCTTGACGGCCATTGCATCGTTTTCCTTCTTCAGTGTCGCTATTTGCTGCGCCTGTTCCGATAATTGTTTGCTGAGTAGTTCAATTTCAGCCTCTAGCTCGACGTTGTACTGGTGTAGCCCCTTGACCTGGTTTTTGAGTACCTTGTTGGACTCCCGCTCCTTGTTGAGGTCCAGTGTGAGCGGCTGTATCTGCCCCTCCAGCAATATCCTGCCGAGCTCCTCGTTTTCCGCGGCGAACATGCGGCATTTTTTGAGCAGCGCCTGTCCAACATGGCTTTGCGGGTTGAAGTAGCGCGAATCGATGGCGTCGTTTCTTGCCCTCAACTCCTCATCCTTGCTCCGCAGCATGCGCCTGAGATGCAGTATCTCGCAGTTTACGACCGGGTCTACGAGTGCGGTGAATGAGCCCGTTTTTTCGTACAGGTTTTCGAAGTTGTGTATGGCTCTGAAGTCGTCGACCAGCGCCTTGGTCTTCTGTATTTCCTTCTGCTGCGCCGAGAGCACCGCCATGAAGTACGCCTTCACCGAGGCTACATCTTTCAGCTTTGCGACTCCGCTGACTATGTCGTCGAGGCTCTTTCCCGTTGCCATTTTGGCGTCGGGGTGTAGGCCCGGATATCCCGCTTGAGTAGGCTAAGATTCCCGGTTACCGCCTGCGGCGCAAATCGAGTGCTATTCGCTCGCTTCTTTTGCCTGTGACTCGCGCTGCCTTTGTGCACGGTCGATGAGTCATGGGGAGCCGCGTCGTCATCGCGCCGCATACCGTCAACCGCGAGCCGGTGGTGCGATTGGTCGGCGCCAACAAGCACCACTTACATTCAAAATGGAGCCCGGCAAGCCTGCTAGCGGCAATGCGTCCGCGTCACCCGGCACTTACGTCGACAACGTGATGTCAGACATTGAGAACCTGAACCGTTTTGCCGGTGCGTCATTGGTTAACGACCGCAAGACGATGATGGAGTGTTTCAACCGTTTTTCGTGGCGCGATGCGCGCGTGCTGTCGCACATGGAACGCTACTGCGCCGCCGACCACGCGGAACGGCAACTGATCGACGATGTCTACCGCGTGCTCTGCCCGTCGTTTGATCGCGTTCAGGGCCCCTCGTTCGCGGCAATGAGCTTATGGCTAAAGGCGCGCCTGCATTTGCAACACCAGACGAGCCCGTTCAGCCCAGTGCGGCATTAGGTCACGCGCCGACCTCGCCACTGCACACCTAAGTCCTCTACTTGGCTTGGGATGTCGTCATGAGGTGTGTAGGCGATATGTGTGACGGCTAATCGGATGTATTCTGACATGCTGAGTGTATTTCGTTATGCCAGCTAATGTGCAGCCGCGCCGCGTGTCTGGCTATGCGTTTCTACCTGCCTAGTTCGCCTTCATTTTACATCGCAGAAGGTTATTATCGCTATTCGTGCGCGGGATCTAGTGTCTTCCAGTCGGGACTGGATGATACGTGGGCGGATAAAATTTTTTTGATGGCGGATACTGCTTGGAGGCCAGCTTGGCAGAAGTTGTTCCTAGCAATCAATAATTTCTGCGCCCCAATAGTATCGTGAAGTGAAAGAAAATTGAGAATGCAGTGGGCCTGGTGAGGTATTTTGGAATTCTGCCATGCTACGCTCGTGTTGCTTTCGGCGCGGTAGAAGGGTTCGGCGGTGACTTCCATGGGCGGGGAGGGATACGTTGTGCGTGTTACCCGTCGTCTGCGCTGCGATGTTGCCATGTTCGCATTCAATCGCATCCAGTCCATCGATCGGCGGATTCTCCGATGCGCGTTTCAACCAGGACAGGTCATGTTTGGCCGTCAGTTGCGCGGCGGGCTTCCGCATCTACAACTGCAACCCGTTTTCGCTGGCGTGCGAACGCGACCTGTCCGCGCATGTGGGCGGTGGCGTGAGGACGGTTGAGATGATGTACCGGTGCAACATCGTGGCGGCAGTGGGCGACGACAGTGCGGCGTGGAACTCTTCGCAGACGTCCCGCGCGTCGGCGGAGTGGACTCGCAACGTGCTACTTTTGTGGGATGACAAGGAATGCTGCGAGATTGCAAGGTTGATGTTCAACAGTAGCATTACTAACGTGAAGTTGTCGCGGCATTTGCTGGTAGTGGCTGTTGTGGATGAGGTTCACGTGTATCATCTGCACGACATGAATCTGCTGGATACGTATAGCACCTTTTACAACCCAGAGGGGTTGTGTTCGCTGGCTTCCAATTGCGACGTGGACACCGTTGCGTTCCCCAGCCCCACGCGCGGCATGATCGGCATGGCGTACTACCATTTGGACTGCTCCGACGGTGCGTTGTTGGGCCGCGAGGGCAAGACGATACTCGCGCACAACTCCGATATTACCGCTCTAGGGCTGAGCGTTGACGGCTTGCTATTGATGTCGGCATCACGCCACGGGCATTTTGTGCGCCTTTGGAATGCGTTTTCGGTCCAGCTGCTCCAGGAGTTCCGCAAGGTCCCTGGCATGGGGTTGATCCACCTGTGCGTGCTGAGTCCAGACGCCACGATTTTGTGCACAGTGAGCAACCGCAATGCGGTATTGGTTTACCGTGTGAACCCGCAATCGCCTAGGGTGAGAAGAGATGGCAGGGACGAATCGTTCGCTTCAGCTCGCCGGGTCTCGTCTGCCCCCACGAATGGACTAGATAACTTTAGGCTCTGCCTACACATCAAGCTGATGCGCGTACGGCGTTTGTACACGTTTTACGCATGGCCGTTCTCACGTTATTATCCGGAGGACATGGTGGTGGCGTGCACGTTTTTGCCCACGACCAACAACCTGCTGCTGGTGCTGTCCAACGGCCACGTTCACCGTCTCGGCGTCAACTACCGCCTACGGCTACTCGCAGACCACTCGTTATAATGATTGCTAACGTTTACAGGACATTGTTTGGTTTATTGGCATTGGAGGTGGGCTGTGGCCACACCCGCATCATGAGTGTTCGGCCACTTGAGTGTACTTGAAACGCAGGTTGGAAATTGCATAATGATGTGCGATAGTTTCGCGATGTGCGAGATGGCGGTATTCATTGCTGAATCTGTTCGGATCCGGCAGGCTGGGTTTTGGATGCTGGTTTTCGGTGTCGGCTCTTCCTTTTCGTATTCCGTGTGGTTGTCGCCGGAGCTTCCGCCTCCTCGTTCTGCGCGGCAACCTTATTTCCTCCATTTCCGTTTGTAGGGTGTGCTTCCTCAGCTGAGTGGCTGTTGCTCTCTTTCACGATTTGTTCGGATTGTGCTTTGGACCTATCCACTTCCTCCTTCGGCGCAGGCGCTGCTGATACCGTATTCAGAGCAATCGTTTTGGCGTCTTGCACTTCAACATTTGCCGGCGCTGTGTTATCCTCCGGTGCATCTGCCCCAGAGGCTTTTTGCTTACGCTTTGATGCCCCCGATTTCGCCTTCGTTGTCTCCGGTGTGTTCCGTCCAGCCTTTTGCGCCGTCTTCTCAGACGACTTGCCTTTTACCTCTGGCTGTGATTTTTCGGATGGTTCGGCTTTCACTGGGCGTAGGTCACCCGGGATTGGCTTCGAATCGACAGCAGATGTTGACTTTTCCTCTGACCTTTGCTTTGCCTTCCGTGGTGCTTTTTTAGGTGCATCGTTCTTAACTACGGCTTGTTCATCCTCGCCTGGCTTAGACTGCACTGCAGATGGCGATTTATCAGTTGATTTAGGTTTCACGTCCTGCGCTGTTGCCTTTGGCGTGTCACTTTTAACAATGATCTGCGCATCTTCCAACGATCCTGACTGTGCCGGCGTTAATGATTTATCCGCGGACTTTTGTTTCACTTTTTTAGGTGCACGATCGGCTGATTTGGCCTTTGCACTTGGCTGTAAGTCCTTCAATGCCACGGTGTTTACATCTGGTGCTGAATCCAAAGACTGTTCGTTCACCGGACCCGGCGCCGCTTTGCCAACCGATTTGGCTCCCGCCTTCTGTTGCCCCGCTTTGTTTGGTTTAGCTTTCAGACCCGCTGGCGTACCCTCCGGCGTCTTGGCTTTAGACAGATTGGACTCCTCGTTGGGTGATCCTGCTACGCCTTTTCGCTTGGCTTTCTCTGCCGCCTTGCGTTTTCCACCTGTGGGTTCTTGTTCGGGTGATTTGGATATGACAGCCAAAGGAATCGGGACGGCCAACTGGGGTTGAGCAGCGAATAGAGGATCGACGGGTGTCTTGGATTTTACACTTAACGGTGATCTCTCGCGTGACAGCTGTTTTGCATTCGGTGGCAACCCCTGATCCAATTTGGCTTTTGCCTGCTGCAGGACATCCTCCGGTGCCCCTATTGTAAGGCCTGGAGGAGCTGCTACAATCGGCTGGGCTTTTACGCGTGGCAGCGCACCTCCAGTCGACCGTGATTTCGCAGCTGATGTAGCCTTTTCCGGTGTGTTCCGTCCCGCCTTTTGTGCCGTCTTCTCAGACGACTTGCCTTTTACCTCTGGCTGTGATTTCTCGGATGGTTCGGCTTTCGCTAGGCGCAAGTCGTCGAATGGTTTTGCTTGTCCCGCCTGCGGCGACCTATCGGCTGACCTGGGTTTAAGTCCCTGCAGTACCCCCTTGAATGAAGCGCTGCTGACCATCATCTGCTCATCTTCAAGTGGTTTAGAATTGTCTCCAAGTGGTGATCTGTCTGCCGACCTAGGCTTAACCCTTTGCCGCCCTCTCTTGGGAGTATCGCTTTTAGCGAGGGCTTGCTCACCCTCGAGGGGCTTCGCATTGACTGCGGATGGCGACCTATCGGCGGACCTGGATTTCGCCTTGCGCTGCGCCCGCTCTAAAGATTTTTGTTTTGCACCTGCCCGTGATTCCTCGGCCGATTTGATGTTTAGATGTGACATCGCATCCAACGACGGATCGTTCAGTACGCCAGGGGGCACATCTACGGTTGGTTCCTCCAGCATGCCAGGCGGTGCCGAGACAGTTGGGTCTGGCGCCATCCTAGCTGGCGTGCCAGCGGCAGTTGGCCTAGAGGTGGCTGATGGCTGCCTCGACCTAAATCCGCGTTCCTGGTTATTTGTGACCCCGTAAGCCTTCGGCGTTGCAGATCGCAGCTTTTGCTCTGCTGCTGCCAGGTTCGCCGAAAAATCCTGCTGCAGCGAAGTTGCAGGGCGGCTGCTTAGCATCATATCCGCCTGCTCCGCAGCAATGTGTCTATTGAAGGATTCGTCGAGCTGGCTCAAGCTCTGGCCAATCTGCTCCACGTCATCACCCTTACGTTTCTGGGCGTCAAGGTGTGACGCTATGAGCCCCGCCGAATTCGCTACATTCTCCGGAAATGAGTCCATTTGGAGCTGCATGTGCGAGTATCCAGCGAGAACCCTGTTGAGGCTAGCGTCGTAGCACGATTGACCTTGTGCCCGGTCGTCAGTGAGATTTTCGAGTAGAAGATTCCTGGTGACCGTCTCTTCCCACGCAGAGCTTTGCCGCGACAACTGTGCGTCTTGCTTCTGCGCATTATTGTCTGACACAGACCATGACATTGCGTATTCCTCAGCGGCTGGCTTCGGCGGGGGATTCTCTGGTGGTGGTGGCGGCGTTTTTTTAGTTCCCTTGCCGATGAAATTGCGGTATCCCAGCGGATACGTGCCTTGCATCCCTGGCATGATGAACTTGTCGCCCAAAATGTCGTCGACTAGCGTGTTTTTCCCCAACCGCCATGCTCCGCTCGGTTGCTTTGCGCGTTCCTCCGTCGTCTCCTTAAATGGGTCCTTGAGGTGCTTGCTCTCAGTGCGGGGTTTTTGCTCTTGTCGGTTCGCACCGTCGTCGATTGGGCTGCACAGGCATGAGCTATGTCTATAGTGCGTCGTCGAGATTCCTGAAGGCACGGAATCGTGAACCCACCTGCTGATATCCTTTGCAACGTTGATCCTGGGGTCTGATTTCCATGCGCTTCCCGTGGTCCTGGTGTGGTTGGTGATGCTCACTGCTACTCCGTGCACGCTGACCGAGATGCCTGTGCCGTGTATGTAATTTCAGGCGCTCCCCCTACCACCTTTCTTCATTGCTCTTCCGAGCAGCTTTTCTCCGAGCGACAACGGAGCCGTGGTGGTCGCGGGTCGCGGACGGTCGCTGTTGGTCGTCGTGGCCTCCTCCATCTCGACTCGCGCATACCGATACTAGCGCTAACGGCAAGAGGCGATTGATCCCAACCGCAATTCCCGCGCCGAATGGGTACTATAATGTATGTGGTGGCGCTGCGTTGAGCTACTCTCTGTGTTGCGAGCTTGTGAGCCCGCATCCTTCGAAGCGCGAGCCCGACAACGGGCGTGTCGCGCGGCCAGCGCGGCTCCGTGCAGGTCCGGTGGCCGTGTTGTGGGCAGTTAAATCAAATTTACAACGTGTTGTTAGCGGCCGACTGGTACATGCATCCAGCGCAGTTACGGGGCGGCGGCCAGTTCACCGTATAGGCGCTGTAGCCGCGCGTTCAAGTCTCGCTCCCGCTGCAGCTGTGCGAGCTGGAATGCTATTCTGGCTTCAGCCCAGCTGGCCTCGCGTATTTTCATGGCTTGGAAAGCCTGGAGGTCGTTTTCGAGTTCTATGGTGCGATGGTGTAGCTCCCCTACTACGATGCTGAGGATTAACCGTGTTGACCCACCTATATTTTTGAGCAGCAGCGTCTGCCTGTGCACATAACCCCCTGTTGCGATGGCACACTTGTTCTCCAGCGCCCTGTTCCGCTTGACTAGCGCGTCGAGGTGACGCGCTGTGTGCGTACATTGCCGTTCGCGGGACGCCGCGCGTTGCGAGAGCTGCATCTTTTCCTGGGGCACATAACGCTTCTTTGCACCGCTGTATCCAAACGTTCTGAAAATCTTCCTGCGCAACTTTGAGCGGATATGCCGTAAAATTCACCTCTCCGCTTCTGTGCTTATGGGTTCGTTGGGAGCGCCAAGGATGCTCCTCAACCGCGCTGTTTCCACTTTGAGTTCGCGCTCCGCCGCCTGTACACGTGTTTACAACGCAACTGCATACCGGCGACCCACCTTCATGTACTTCAAAGGTATGACATCGAGCTCTGGCACTGGCTCGAGGCAGGGCCTGCCTCCGGGTTGCGGATAATGGAGGCTGTCCCATTGCAGAAGCCAGATTACCTCCTTCTGTATCATGCCCGACGTCGTCATGTACTCATGGTCCTCCTTATGCGTAACCATGTCGTTCACGAAGACTATAGTACTGTACACCAGTGGTCGCTCCACCGCGCGCTTTATGGCGCTGGTGACGTTACGTTCTTCTTCCTCATCGCGCATTCTGGCAGCTATCAATTCCCGTTCACCCTGATCCGGCACGCGCTTTTCCTCCTGCGGGATGTAGGCCTGTGGTGGCCCCGTGAGTGAAATTTCCACCTGTGACTCCGGCTCTGGGAGGTTCGATATGCTAGCCTTCACCTGCAGCTTCGCCATATCCATTCGCGCCCTGCATTTTGCTAAACAGGCATGTATGATGCCCACCTGGCCCCTATGGGATCGTCGTCATCATCGTTATCACCAATGCCTCCGCTATATACACTCAAGGGCGTTTCGCTGTACTTGGAGTTGGCAGCGCTGCCAAACTTTCCGGTGAAGATGCTCATCGGAGTCTTTGCCTGCAAATTGTGCATATGACGCGCCAATCACCTACGATTAGCTTTTTGAACGGGTTAGGAGTCGAAGGCACTGGGAATTCGTCCTTTTGCCGGGTGCCCGGCGTGGCGGCGACGTTGGTCTCACCCTGCAGTTTTTGTGAAGCATGCGTTCGTCATTTCATACCAGCAACGGTGTCTGCAGCCGGTTCGCTGCCGCTGCGATGCGCGCCTCCTCCATGATGGAAGAGGTCATCGGGGTCCGAGCCACGGTGGACGTTGCCACGTTCTCCTCGAACATCTGCACGTCCGCGCCCATTTTCACGATCTGCACTATCTCATCGTCCGTCATTGTTGGCGTGGGCATGACGAGCGGCGCTCTGGTAGCGGTGGTTGTGTCGTACTTTTCGAAAACCGCAAGCGCCTCGTCGATGTTTTCCTGCTGCAACCTTTTGAGCTTCCTTGTATCGTCGTTGCGCATGCGTCTCTGTTCTTCATCGCGCCTCTTGCCCTCCAGTTGCTGTATGCTGCGTAGCGATTGATCGATTTCGTGCCCAGTTTCAGGTTCGTAGAATCCTTTGGGCGGTTGAGTCTCGAAGGGCACTTCCTTGACGTAGTCCATGATGGAATTGTGGAGCCTGAGAGCTCCCACGTTCACTCCTGCATTCTTTAGTTCCCTTCGCTTCTGCAGTGACGCCAGCCTGCGCGTCTGTTCAATTTGCTTTTCCCTGGCCTTCCTCTTGGCCTTCTTTCCACGCGTGTTTGCCAGCCTAGCGCGTGCCTCTGCCAACATTTCCTTCTCGTCGTCATCCATATCAACCGCATCCGCACGAGACGGTTTGGTTTCAGGAGCAGGGTCTATTTCACCGGGCATGAGCCGCCTGGGGTCCAATTCGTCGTCCTGAGCGCGCATTAGTGGTTTGATCGTTTGGGTCCTACCATGTCTCTGCCCTGCGCCTTGTCGAGGAGCCGCTCGTAGTGCTCCAGGCACTGGTGCGCCGTGCGCCCGATCATCGGCCCTATTGTCCTCCATTGAGTCGGGAACAGCTTGGCCAGGTGCAACAGCTTCTCCTCCTCGTCGCGTGACCACTCCGTCTTCTTGACGAAGGGGTTGAGCCACTCGTACCTACGGGAGCTGTGATTGCGGCGTGCTCTGTACCCACCATCTGGCCTTGCATTGCTTCGCCGACTTCCTGACGAGCAGCGAGGATACACGCGACCAATTGTTGAGGCCATATTTCATGACAGCGGCCTTGAGGACCTCATCCTCGCTGTTTTTCCAGACACCTCCCTTGAGTTGAATCCTCATTTTGTTAGGCAAATTTTATCTACGAACGGGACCTGAAGTGTCGCCGGGAACTGTGCTACGTACTGCATCTTCCCCATCCCCGGGGTGTCTGCGCGTCGGCATCCTTCTAAGCGTTTATTGGCTACAGACCATACACAATGCGATTATATAGTCGATTTAGTTCGCTGACTCCAGCGTGCCGTGCGCTGATTCCGCCTCCGGCTCGCCGTGTGTATCGCCGTGGAGAGCGCTGTTTTTCAGGCGCCACTGCCGCCGCGCAGGATTCCACCGACACATATCGCCCGTCTCGCGCGCGTTTCGCACTTCTAGGCGCATCGGCAACGTTAGCAACTGCGGCGTCCGGCTATTTGCTTTACGAGAGCCTCTACATCCCCGGCTGCGTCCGCGCCGCAATAGCGGAGATAAGGTATTCCGAACCTTCAATGCCACCACCGCAGACGTCTCAGGGGCAACAAGGCCGTTGTTGAGATCATCGGTGACAACATCAAATATCGCAGCGATTGGAGCGTTGAGGAACGCGGCGACGACGCTCTAGTTCGTGTGAACGCCTCCGGCAGCAAGGCTGGAGGCATGTTCACCTGCTACCTGTCGCGCATCGAAGGCTCATGGAAGGTGGTTACCCTGGACGTGATTTACCACGAACGTAAGGTTCCACCGCCCGTATAACATTGCCTTCAGCGAGGAAGGAAACCAAGTTGGAGAGCCAAGCCGTATACGATGAACTCGAGAAGGCGCTCGCCAAGTAGACTAGGACTCGTCGCGAAGCAGTTCCTGTAGCTGTTCACCCAGGTATTCCAGCTTTCGCTGCACATTTTGTCGAGTCATTGTGCACACCCACCTGTCTTGACCGGTTCTTCCAGTCGAAGTAGTTGACGCTGAGCACCTTCCAGCCTAGTGACCTGACAATCTGGTACTTCAGCCTTGTAATTGCGTGGAACTCCTTGGTCTGGTGGTAGAAGTGCGAATAACCGTTGACCTCTATCGCAACCTGTATAATGTAGCACGATAGAAACTTGGTTATACCTTGAGCTGCGGTAGCACGTAGTCCATGACGTACGGCCCAATCCTCTGCTCCGACTTGTGCTTGACCTTCAGATCGTCCAGCAGCCTGGCTATTTTGTATTGCATTTTTGAGGTGCTTGGCGGGAATGTCAGGTTTAGTGTGACAATGTCGTCCAGCAGCACCTGGTACTTGTCATCGAACGGCTTGAGCTTGTGCTTGAGGTTGAAGAGGCTGATGCACAGCTGGTTGACTTCAATGTCCACGAGGTCACGCAGATGCGTCGACACTCGGTCGAGCAGCACCTTCACAATATTCGTGGCTTCGGGCCCATCTGTGGATATTGAGTGTTGGGCACGAGCAACCCACATTCCTCGTCCTGAAGCGCCACCACCAGGGAGAAAACAACGTTGCACATCTCCTGAGGCCCCAAAGTGTATATGTACCCTGGCAGGCGCGAGTATACGAGCTTTTGGAATAGTCGGTTCCGGTGCTGCAGGAAGGCCAGGGAACGAATCACCATCGCCACTAGCGCCTTGTCCTGGTGCAGGGTGTGATCGACCGGATTCCACCTCACCTTGCATACTACATCGTATTTGTCATCGTTATTCAATATTTCATGCGATACTTTGTCGATTATGGCGCTGTCCGCGAGTCTCAGCTTCGCCGCGACGTGTAGCAGGAAGCAGAGGTCGAATGCGGAGAACTCGTCGAGGTCGTCAATCCTCGATTGCACGACCGCCTGGAACGTGTTCGGCTCAATGTACTGCAGCCGAGTGACGTCGATGAAGTACTGCGTGAGAGCCCTGGAGCCAACGGCATGATGTCGCTGCAGCACCAACTTCTCAACTACGTTCATCAACGATATCTGCAAGGGAGTGACCGAGCGCTGCGCACTACGCACCTTTTTGTACGGCACCTTAGCCAGCGCATGCACTACGCGCAACGCCTCCCCTAGGTGGACGCTTTTGAGCTCCGGTTTGAGTCGGTCGCAAAGCCTGCTCCATAGGTTGCCGTCTGTGACCCTTGTCTACCACCGGAATGAGCGCCTTCCGTTGCCGATGTTGCCTACCTTGGCCAGAGTCTCTGCAGCAGCGGCCAGCTCGCGGAATGTGAGCTCCTTGAGTCCCGCAGTCAGAGGGTCGAGCTGCCGTCCGCGCCTGGCGGCCGCTGCGGAGGCAGTGCCGACGACGGCAGTGGTCACATTGGTGGTCATACACCTCGTTGTTTATGTTAGTGTGCAGTTGAATGGCATGCAGTATAATCGCATTTCCACCGGTAATGACTGCGTTAACATCCCCGGTTGCTACGAGCCCCTGCACATCGGCGTAGCTTCAGCCGTTCCAGCGGCTTTAACTCCACCGGGACGATGTTTACACTCACCAACCGACGTTTCTCATCAGCCGGACTGGATGTGTTCATCAGCGGCGTCAGCCGCTACCGCCTGCTGAGCGCGTCCGACAAGCGTAAGCTGCTGGAAGCTCACCGCCATAAGGTCCGTTTGGCGCTCCGTGGTGACATGTGTGTGCAGTCGCTGCCAGAAGCAGCTTTGAAGGACGCGGAGAAGGCGTTAGACTTGCGAAGCGAGCATGCGGCCTCTCCGAGCCCCGCCTCTGCGACATCGGCTCCGTCCGAGCAGCCTACTGCCGCTGCGGCTTCACATCGCATCGCTGCCGAACTGAAGCGTCTGAAGGGCCGTTTACCGGGTTCCGGCCGCTTCCATGAGCGCAATCAGCCAATCGGTGTTGGCGTGAGCAAGTTTTTTATGGGCGTCGACCCCAACACCCCGCTGGAGCCGTACGACATTACGTATGTTGTGGTTGCGCTATCATCATGTCCGTGCACAGAAGCCCGTTATTCGACGCTGAGCGTGAGACTGAAACGCTGGTTTCCGACGTGAAGAAGGCAGCGGCGTATGATGACGTGCAGAGCATGCTGTCCGCCCTGCGCCCAGTCCGGCAGGTAGTTGTTGCTAACAGGTTATTCCATGCTCTGCGCAGGATACGTTAACGGACAGGTTCAAGGACGTGATGTCAAGGGCTATCGAGCGCAACGTTGCGCGTCTCGAGTAAGTCCATTTTGCTTCCGAGTGAGCCCACGCAGGCGCCCTGTTTTGTTCAACGAGCTGTCGGATTTCGAGTCAAGCTACGCCATGCACCGAGCCGCTTTGCGTAACCTTTTGGTGAACCGTTGCACGCGCAACGCGTTCGAAGAGACTCGTATCGAACGTTTCCTGGACCGTTTGAAGATTTCCGACCAGCGACTGGACGCCCCGCTGCCTCCTGAGGCCGTGGAGCCTCTGATGGCTTTTCAGGGTTACTGCAGCTACTCGTTCGACCCCTGCGTCCGTTTGGAGCAAAAACTGGACAACCTGCAACAACTCGTGCGCGCCATTGTCGAAGGCAAGTGCCACTTTCGACCCTTCACACTCCGCAGGCGACGAGTCGTTTCTCAAGCGCCTGGGCACCCCCGAGGAACACCCCGTAGGCCCGCCGTCGAAGTACCCCTTCAAGAACTATTTCGCGTTCGACAGCTGCATACCGAACGACGTAACTGGATCTATTCGCATGGGTAAACGCCGTGCGTCGCCGTCCATACGCTACCCCAACCTCCAGAGCGTGGCGCACTCGCTGCCGGCCGACCGGAAGTACCGCGCGGTCGTGAGCAACGCCATCCGCGTGCTGGAGCGCAGCAAGGGCTGGGACCACGCGAGCAAGGTGAAGGCCATTAACCGGCTGGTGCAGGTGTACAACAACCTTGCGCCGTCACGCTACTACTCCCGCGTGCTCGACAAGGCCATCCCCTCGGTGCGTGCCAAGGGAAGCGTCGTGCGCACGCGCTCTCGGCAGGAAACGTTCAACCGAGGGCTACACTACATCCAGTCGCTCACCCGAAACCACTGGATGAAGCGCAAGTGATGCCGCCACGCAGACGTTCGCGGTTGGTGGTGACTGCTAACATTAACATATCATTAATCGCACGAGCAACGGATAACCGTCCACAGCGTATTTCACCTCTCAATAACCTGCTTTGTTGATAATTAAGCGTTTTAAGTGGACAAATATGGTGACAGAAGTGGGGTTCGAACCCACGCCCTTTCGGACTGCGACCTGAACACAGCGCCTTGGACCACTCGGCCATTCTGTCTACAACCCAGGGCCGATTTTACGGTTAACAATCGACCACATCATACACACTGTCTACCGATGTACACATCACAAAAGTACCAAGTGTTTCATTTTTAATAATGTAACAGCGATGGGTTTGTTCAGCCGGTTAACTAAACGCTTCGCGTCAAAAAAGCAACAGAATGGGCGGGAGGAAAGTGCTTCTTCCTTGCTTTCTCGGACGTCGACAATTCAGAGTCGCACGCAGGATTTGGTCTGCCAGCGGTCGCTGTCGCCGTACATAGGCTCCCGCGACCTTGGCGCGGTGCCATCACGACCCTCGGCCGTCGCTGCGAATTGGGGGTGTATCGAGTACGACAACGGCTCGGAGTACCTGGGCTGGACGCTCGAGGGCAGGCGTGACGGCCCCGGTAAGATCCACAACGGCGAGATGGTGTACGACGGCCAGTGGCAGTGCGACCTGCCTCACGGGAGCGGCCTGTTCGCCAACGGCGACGAGACCATCTACGAGGGGAACTGGGAGAACGGGCTGCCTCATGGCCACGGCGTGGCGCTGTTCCCCGATGGTTTCACGTACGTCGGAGAGTGGAGCGACGGCGTGCCATGCGGCGAGGGTAAGCTGGTAGCGGATGAAGGGAGGGTGTACTCTGGGACCTTTTCCAACGGCCTCCCGAACGGCGAAGGCGTTTTGGTAACCTACAACGGCGTGCGTGTCATGTGCCACTTCGACGACGGCGTGCCGTTCGGACTGGGCGAGATAGAATGGCCCAACGGCATGCGCTACGTGGGCACCATAATCGAGGGCCTCCCGCATGGCCTGGGTCGTCTGACCGACGAGTCGTCGGTGACGCTGGGTCTGTGGAAGTGCGGAGTGCTGGAAACGCGCCTGAAGGCGCACGAGGCGCTGCCGGACGCTCTGAGAGACGACCCCGCCGTGAGCTACCTGGCTTCGCACTAGTTTCTGGCAGCATGCGCACGTGCCGTGCACCGTGTTCCTCGCAAGCGTATACATGCTGCCTGAATCTAGCCAGAAATGTAGTTGGACCCACAGTCGTAGCGGTTGCAATAGCTGCAACGTAGCTGCACAATGCCACCTCCAGAGGCAGGCGTTTCGCAAGAACAAGCTGCCAGCTCCCAACGCCGGGCCTAACCAGGCTGGGTAATACCCGCCGCATGTATACAGGGCTCATAACATCGCAAACGCAAATTATAATATATCTTATTTTTGTCATACATCGGCCCCCTTGCCGGCCAGCAGCGCCATGAACTGCACGATGCAGGCCTCGATGTGCCATATTTGGCGTGACCCCTGTTGCATGGTGTGGGAGAAATGAGCGGCGACGTGAATCAGCTTTGGTACCAGCTCCGGCTTGACTCGTTGCGACAACATGGTGACAAACTTTTCGAGCACCACCTCGCCGGGTATGCAGCACACCAGGAGCTCGTACACCTGCGGCCTGAGAGCGCTGATGGTGGACGGCGACTGGTTTTCCAGCACGGACTTGACTAGCTTCGCCACCTGCAGCTCCCACGGCATCAGGAACTCTCCCGGAGCTGCGGGGAACCCGCCCAATGCCATGGTCTCGAGTGTGAGTATGGCCCGTCTCAGGTTACGCCCGCTGGCATTGGCTATGCTGCGGAGGACCTCGTCCGAAGACTGCTTGGGAGGGAGCCCCTCGGCTTTGGCGATCCCACGTAGCACATCGACGATCTGAGCTCATTAAGTGCCTAGCCGCGATTTCCGTACCTCTGCGATAGTGTGGCTGCCGACACGGATGCACAGGCACCGGCTGCGCAGCGGCAGTATGATCCGTGAGAGCTGCTTCACGTGCAGGAACATGCGTGCATTCCTGATGTATGTCTCCATAGTGCGCCTCAGCGCGGCCTGTGCTGGCAGCGAGAGCGAGTCGGCATCTTCGAATAGGAACACTGCTCAGTATGTATCGGCCGACTGCTGCCACCCACCCCTGTACGCAGGCCCCTTGAGGAAGTAGTTGGATGCGGAAGGCGAGGCCGACAAGTTTTTGATGACGTCCTGGATGATGACCCTGTCCTTGGAACCTAGTTCCGTGCACGGGACTGCTCGGTGATGCAACTGTTCAACGGTTGACTCACTATGTATGTGATGGTCACTTTGGCACACGATGACGTTGTTTGAGGTGTCTACGTTGGAAACGACCTCCGTCTTCACCTGAGCGAGCATGACCATGACCATCTCCACTAGAAGCACGAACCCTGTCGATCGCTGCTCCGAACACTGCGCGCAGGGTCGCCATGATGCGTGTCTTCTTGCCAGCCCCGGAAGGCCCGTAGAAGAGCAGGTGCGGCAGCTCTCCATGCGACTTTTCGACAAGTTTGGTGAGAAGCTCATTGACTTCGCGGTGTGAGTTCAGCTCATAGAGCTGCTTCGGGCAGTGCTTGTCGATCCAGAGCATTGTGTCCACTTGTGCGATTATGTCATAGTCGGCCGGGGACTGCGGTGCGCTTTTCAGTCGAGTAAATCCGCCCTCGATTTGCGGTGTATTTCGTCCAGTTCCCTGTGATGGCGTGACATCTATGCGGCTGCCTCGTCCTACCTGATGCGCCTGAGCACCAGCTCGTCGCGTTCGTCGGGTAGACAGTCCAGCCGCTGGTACCTGCGGCCAATTTTAGTGTCAATATTTCCACAAACCTCGGATCATCTCGTAGCTGCAGCTTCGCCAGCCGCAGCTTGCTGTCAGTGGTCCCCTCCGCGTAGCACAACGTCTGCCGGAGGAGTACGTCGAATGCGTCCAAAAGCTCAGCCTTCTGCGGCATATGAGTTTCACACGTCACTCTAACCCACCGCGTCACGACGCCAGCGCCTCAAGCTGGCCTCTAGCCTATCCCGCGGCAGGTGCCCAAACAGGCGTTCGCCCAGTGTGTGTACGACCTGTAACGACCTCTATAAGCGATAACGTGCTCCACCCACATCGTCAAGCGGCGTTTTGATGTGCTCGTTGCCCAGTGTTTGCAACTTCTGCTCGAAGAGGGCTATCCTTGCCTCGAGGAAGTCGTCGACGAACTGCCGGTATATCCTGTCACGGTCCTTGAGGTGGCGGCTTTCCCCGCGCGGGTCACCCTCAATAAGAGCTTCGTCGAGAGGCTCGGGCTTCCCATTGTAGAACGGCATCTTGATCTTTTCGTGCAACATGCTGATGAAGGCCGTACGCGCCATGTCAGTGGCGAGTTGCTCTCGAGACTGCGCATGCTCCGTATGTCTACGTTTGCCGGAGTCACGCTCCCTCTGATATGTACCCGAACTAGCGTGCTTCCTGTCTGTCTGATTGCACGTGCTAGAGTCCTCCGCAGCCGGCCTATTTTCTGGCTGGACTTCCTTTGAGCCCTGCGTGCTCCCAGCCGCCGGTGCAAACTTGGCAGAGCGTTCGTTCGCAATATACTCCTTGGAGAGCTCCTTGAGGCTGCGACTGGACTCCTTGACCAGTTCCAGCCTCAACTGCATGAACAGCGACCTTCGCTGGTGATTCGGTATGGCGGTGAACCTTGTATCGTATAGCATCCTCGGCAGTGCCTGCACGACGATGACCCTGCTGTGTCAAAATAAGTCGTACCGAATCAAAGGTGGCGGATGGTGCTAGATTCAGCTCCCTGATTAGCGCCTTGAACCCTGCTATGTCTTCTTTCGAGGTCGACTTTGGAGCCGGCTCCTCAGGCTCCGGGGCGGGCGACGTTGCCTCCTTCGGCGACTCGGGCGCGTCCACGTCCGGCCGCTGCCATCGCGACTGCGAGCAATATTTACACACAGTTCGGCCTTACTTCCTTGGAAGCTCGGTTGTAGTAGTACACCTTTTTCGTGGAGGTCTCGACGCGGTACCTGAGCAGTTTAGCCGAACGGACGCCGGACCTACCACTTGGTCTCACCCAGGCGGTCCCACTTGACGGGAACGCCGATATCGTCCATCCTTTCGGCGCAGAAGTGTGTAGTGTGTCCGACATCCGACCGGGCACTGGTGCTGTGCCTTCCACTCGGCGCCGGAGACAGGCGGCCTGCGCTGCGCCGTCGAACGGCACACTATAGCCACTCGCAGACCGGTCATAAATCGCACTCTGCGCCACTATAGAACTGCCAGCTGCGGCACAATGCCCGTACAACGGGGACTTAGTGAATGCAATCCCATGACCATGAAGCACTGTAACGGTTAAACGGATGTTGTTAGGTACGGTGAGCACGTTTAATCCTGTGAACAGACACGTGCGACGGAATCAATAATCGACTGCAGAGGGTCTGGTAATAACTGGAAAGCGCTTCCGCTAAGCTCGAACCTTGGGTTGCTGAATAGCTCGAGCACGGCCAACTTCACTCCCCACGGGCACTCGGGTGGCGCCAGCACGTGCTCCAGGAGCACCCTGAGCATGACGTCCCGCGATTCTTCGTCGCCTGGCTCGCGAAGCTCGTCGAACATCCAGAGCACCAGGCAGCTGAAGAAGTGTGTATGGGCGTTCGGGAACCGCATGTGCCGGCATAGCGCATTGACGAACACGTACTTGCCCGCCATTGATAAGCTGCGCATGAGGTCCATGTACAGATAAATCCGTGTGTCGTCTGTCTGTACTTGGCCCGCCATGGCGTGCGGGAACTCAACGCCGATGTAGAAGGTAAGGGCGGTGAAGAGCGTGGGCGCCTGTGCGGGGTCGTTTATGACTACGTCCTCGAGAACCTCCAACAGTTCTTCGAAGTCCGCCCCGTAGATATTGATGGAAGATACAGGCGGTAACCGGTTCTTGTGCGACATGACACGTAGCAGTATGTCGAGTTGGGGCTTGATCTCGTGCCGGAAGAGTATTGTGACAATAAACGGAGCAACCCTCGGCATGTATAGCATGGCAGGAAGGTGGTCTACTGGCGTTTTCAATGTGCCGAAAGGCGTGGATTGGGGCTCAATGCTGCAACAGCCGACCAGCCGCTCGATCCGCGGCGAGCCTCCGATGCAGAAGTAGTACTCGACAATAAAGTGCGGGTAGTCTATGCACAGCCGCTGGACCAGCTCGTAGTACACCTGCTCCAGATGAGGCGTATGTTCCATCGCGTTGGTGCTCTGCATGAAGCACGTCGCCTGAAGGAGCAGCTTGGCCACGAGTTGCCAACACCTTGGCACTGCCATGGCTCCAGGCAACAAGCTCTTGTGCCCGACGAGCCTGATCCAGTAGTATGCGAACTCCGGCGCTCGCAGCGGCGAGATAATCTTGAGGGCGTTCAAGAACGTGATCCTGCAAACAATCTGTCCGTTGAGTGTCTCGATCTTGTCGAAGTAGTTCATCATGACCACCCAGAGTTTGTAGTAACCCATGTAACGCTCACCGTAGACAATCAGGCTCGCTGTTGCCGACAACAGCTTCTGCAGCGCGCTTGAGGGCGGCACATCGCTGCCTCCGACAAGTCTCTGCATGACATCGACCATTTTGGCCAGTGCGACCATGTTGTCTACCGGATGGTACGGGAATGCAGAGTCTGCAAGTTGCGCACTTGTGTAAGGGGTTCCGTGAGAGGGGGAGTTCGCCACGGCACTGCCGACACAGATGGCGAAGAAGTTATCCGTTCCGCCGTCCATCTTGAACAGGTTCTGCAGGTTAAATCTTTGGAAGAACTGGCGCCAAGCCAGGAGCAGGTTGTCGCCCTCATAGGACAAGCTGCACTCAATCCACTTGGCGAATATTATGGTAATGATGGCGCGGTGGGAGTCAGACACGGCAGGGGGCGGTGATACGCGTCTCACGCCTCCGAATCCGAGATTAACGATCATGGTCTCGCGAAGGAATACTTCAGGCACGGGGTCAGTGTCACTTTCCGGGCACATAATGTTGAACGAGGCGTAAGGTACGCACGCAGACAGATTATCCTTGATGATGGGTGTCAGCGACGAGACCACGATTCTCGCATCGCGGTGCAGATCCATATAATCCTTCAACAGCTTGCTACGAGCGTCCTTCAGCATTATGCCGGGGTAGTTTTCACACATATCCTGGCCGCATTTGGTGTTGGCAATTTCCCGTATGATTTGCGTGGCACGCTCCGGATGGATGCTCCGCTGGTCTACGACGGCTATCGCCGTGATCACGATCGTCATCTCTACCGCGTAAACGTTCTTTCCCTTGTCCATGGATAAAATAAGGAAGTGTGTCAGTTGCTGCCAGTCCAGCAAGTTGTATCGCAGCAACCCCGTAATCGTGGCCACGGTGAAAACCGTGTTACTCTCGTCAACTGGATTGGCATAGATGATGGAGCAAATTGCCTGCTTGACCGCGACGTTGAGCCTGGCGAGACCTTCCAAAACGCAGAGCAGAACCTCCACGTTGAGACCCGCGTGAGAGCCAATTCCCTCGCAGAGGAACATGATGAGCCTGTGAGCGATGGCCAGCGACGCCATCTCCATATCCTTAGAGTTCTGCATGACGTTGAGACAATTGGCGATGCACGTAAAGATTTCGTGGTCGACGGGGAGGCTGTAGAGCACCAGCAGCGCATGGGTGCTGAACATTATGGGTTTTTTACCCCGCTCTGCGGGAGACTGCGAGTACAGAATCGGCGGGAACAACGCGATGTCCCGTAGCGGCTCCCTAACCTCGCCAAAGGCCTCTTCGAACCTGGACAGTATCCCGTTGGACGGCGCCATGGGCATTGGCATGGGAACGGCTGGTGGGCCCCTGGCTGACGGAGGCATCGATGCTGGCGCTAAAGCTTGCGGAGGGTTCTGTGGCGCCTGTTGCTGCGCTGGTCTTTGGGGGGGCTGCGGTTGCGGCTGCTGCATTGGCGGTCGTTGGTGGTGATTCACGGGAGGAATATGTTGTTGCGGAGGCATTTGTTGATTCTGATGTTGTGGCGGTTGCGGCTGCGGTTGTTGTTGTTGATGCTTTTGCTGTTGTTGCTGCGGTACACGATGCAACTGTTGTTGACCTTGTCCCAACAATGACTGGCTTTTCTGCGGTTGACCCGATTGACCGTGTGCCGGTTGTTGAGCCTGTCCTAACAGTTGCTGGCTTTTCTGCTGTTGGTTTTGTGCCAACAATGGCTGGCTTTTCTGAGGTTGGTTTTGTGCCAACAATGGCTGGCTTTTCTGCTGTTGGTTTTGTGCCAACAATGGCTGGTTTTTCTGAGGTTGACCCGATTGACCGTGTGCCGGTTGTTGGACTTGTCCTAACAGTTGCTGGTTTTTCTGCGGTTGACCCTGTGTCAACAACGGCTGGCTTTTCTGCTGCTGATTTTGTCCCAACAATGGCTGGTTTTTCTGCGGTTGGTTTGGTCCCAACAATGACTGGCTCTTCGGCTGTTGAGCTTGTCCTAACAGTTGCTGTTGTTGTTGCTGCTGGTTCCGATGGGCCTGTTGTTGAACTTGTCCCAACAATGACTGGCTTTTCTGCTGTTGAGCTTGCCCTAACAGTTGCTGGCTTTTTTGTTGTTGGGCTTGTCCTAACAGTTGCTGGCTTTTTTGTTGTTGGATCTGTGTCAACAATGACTGGGCTTTCTGCTGCTGGCCCTGTGTCAACAATGGCTGGCTTTTCTGCGGTTGGGCTTGTCCTAACAGTTGCTGGGTTTTTTGCTGTTGATTTGGTCCCAACAATGACTGGCTCTTCGGCTGTTGAGCTTGTCCCGACAGCTGTTGTTGTTGTTGTTGACCCCGATGGACCTGTTGTTGAGCTTGCGGACCAGACTGCTGTTGTTGCTGGTTCCGATGGGCCTGCTGTTGGCCTTGCTGACCAGACTGTTGCTGGTGTTTCGGATTTCCGGATTGCCCATGCGACTGCTGTTGGCCTTGTCCAGACTGTTGTTGCTGCTGGTGTTTCGGATTTCCGGATTGCCCATGCGACTGTTGTTGGCCTTGCTGACCAGACTGTTGCTGTTGTTGCTGCTGGTGTTTCTGACTTCCGGCTTGCCCGTGCGACTGTTGTTGACCTTGTCCAGACTGTTGTTGCTGCTGGTGTTTCTGCTGTTGACCCTGTTGCTGCTTGTTGTGTTGGCTTTTGGGTTGAGGAGCCGGTTGCGATTGGCTGTGCTGCGGAGGCGCCACCGGACGGTTCGGACGCTGGAACAAGCTCCTGTAGAGCGTGAGGTTCCTCTTGTCCACAAAGACGTTCAGCTTGTTCCACTGCTGCAGCAGAGGCGGCAGCGTGATGGTGATCTTCGGCACCGTTTTACACGTCTTCGCTATATCAGGAACCAAGGCGTCGGCTTCGCGGATCGCACGTTCCCCCACGATCTTTTCGGCAACGCCCACCGCCGGCAGCAGGTTATCCTGACTAATAATCTGCACCAGCTGTTCTATCAGCACCTGGTCATTGCAATCCTGCGTGCGGTAGGTCTGCAAGGCAGCCCTCAAGCTTTCATGGAAGGCGATCCTCAGCGGCTCCTTGCAGGTGGCCCTTACTAGAGAGGTGGCAAAAGTCTCCATCATGGTGTGGATGGCGCCTCTCAAGGTGACCTCGTCGTCCTCTCCGGCGTAATCATTCGTGATGAGAACACGCGTGGTCGCCCTCGCAATCGAGATCGAGTGTTCCGAGACTATGGGCAGCACCCTGCGTATGGCCCTCTCAATTGCCACAGGCACGCACCCGCGTAGCTGCGGCTGGATTTCGAATATTGCGATCGCAGGCGATATAATCACCGCGCCGTGCAGCTTCTGGAGAAGGCGCTCGCCGTAGCTGCTCAGCGGCATGTTGGCGAGGTTCTCCACGACGGGCGGAGGGGGAGGCGTAGAGAGCTGCGACTGCTGCTCAGAAGGCATATTGGCGGGCAAGGACATGCCGGGCTTGAAGCTTTCGGGAGGAATACCCAAGAAGGAACTACTCAAAGCTAAAAGCAGCTCTTCGGATATTGAATCTAGTGACCCCTGCTCACCCTTGGGATTACCTTTATCGCGCATAACCCTGCCGAGCAGAATGTTAAGCTTGTCCCTGACGGACTCATCGTTTACAAAAGCGCCTTGAAGCGCTAACGGCATGTAGCGCATTATTTCCAAATCATAGAAGTAATTTGGCAAGCCTCTTGTGTAGAGCAATGGTGCACTTCCATAGACCCCACCAGACCTCACCGGCTGTCTGGGCGGCATGGTGGTCAGCAGAGCATTCTGCATGGCATGTTGCGCAGCCTTGGTTAACGTCGATGTCTGCGTACCAGATGTCAGCGGCGGCGCTTTTACCTTGCGCGGCGCCGGTTCCCGCGCATGTTGATGCGCCCCCTTATCCACCCTGTGGCCGATGACGGAGATGTCGAAGTCGGGCGAGTCTTCGGGCCGCACCTTGGACTCGAGCAGCCTGGTTTTGTTTGCGAAGCTGTTCATGTTGAGGTCGAGGTGTTTGAAGAGCACCTCCACCTCGAATACCAGGGAGGTCTTGAGCGCCTTCAGCCTGTGTACCTCCACAAGGAAGTTTAGCATGGCCGTCGTCCACGGGTTCGGCGGCTTGAAAATCTTTGAATGCTTTATGTTTTCTATAATCTTGCAGACGAACGGCAGTGCCGCTATCATGGCGCCGTTTTCGTACGCGTGGTAGATGACCTGCTTGAGGTCCAGGTGGCGACTCATGATGGGCATGTTTCGGCCCACCGTAATCCTGCCGATCCAGCTGCCCAGGTTCCTCAGAAGCGTGCGGTACGACGCTAGCCCCTTGAACTCGACGATGTTCTTCAGGCAGGCTGAGATGCACGCGTACGTGATCTGAATGGCCATGTCGAATATCTTGGGTATCTTGACGTTTTCGATGAAAATAACAAAGACCTCGTGTAGGTTCTGTTCCTTCGAGGCTCTCGTTTTGATGATGTATACTAGCAACCAGGACACGTTCTCGGGCGATAACACCTCGTTGACCTCCCGTGCCTTCTGCGCCGCGCTGTCGGCCGCCATGTTGTTGAAGGCGGCGTAGATTAGGTTCACCACCGGCCCTGGCGGAACCGTGATCGTGAACTCCTCCGCGACACCGTTCATGAGGGACTCCATCTCTCCGACGTCCAGCCTATCCCTATCCGCCGTGGCCAGCAGCATTTCGATATTGGGGGCCTCGGAGTCCGGAGCGTCCAAAATCGGACCCGGAAAGCAGTCCTCGGGGCGCAATATGATCCCCCGGTACTGGTCCACGTAGGTCGTGGTCAGCATGGCCTCCGTCATTATGGTTTGAAGCTTCTCGCAGGTCTTGTACAGCTGCGGGAAAGTCTCGCGCACGTCAGGGACGTCCAGCAGCTGACTGGCGAACCAGGGGAAGTTCGCGATCGACGTTTCAAACTGCGACAGCGCAACGGTGCCGAACTGGAACATCTTGGAGGACTTGCCGCGCCTGAGCGACTCGATGATGCAGCGCAGCGCGAGCAAGAGCAGGTTGCCATTACAGGTCAGCAGCCCCTCCTTAATCATCTTGCCGAAGAGCTCCGCGGTGATGGCGAGCTCCTGGACGGGGTACTTGGGGAAGAACCTGCACTCGTTGAAGAGTATCGTGAGCATGGTGCGATACGTATCCCTGTTCCGGGACCCGTCGGGGCTGCTGTCTAAGCGGTGCATCACTTCTATCATCTCGTCGGTGGTGATGTTCGAGACGTAGAGGTTGTAGAAGTACTTGTTGACCCTCTCCTCATCCGTCATGTTTTCGGCCTGCTCCAGCTGCTGCAGGATATTGGTCCGCGCAGCCG
Organism: Babesia bigemina; assembly: GCF_000981445.1. Classification (NCBI taxonomy): domain Eukaryota; phylum Apicomplexa; class Aconoidasida; order Piroplasmida; family Babesiidae; genus Babesia; species Babesia bigemina. The sequence continues at coordinate 2,445,037 of NC_027216.1, read as the reverse complement.
GTGTGTGGGTCGCGGCCACCATGGTGTCTTCGTCTCGTCACTCCGCGCTCGTAGTTTCCTATTACGCAGGCGCTCGCCACGCCAGTGTGGGTGCCAGGGAGCCGCGGCGCATGGACTCCGGCCGCGGCGTGGCGTGCTTAGGCTCGTCCGTTATAGTACAAACGACGGATCACTGTATAACGGTGAAGATACGACGCAGCGATAAATGTGTCGCGTTTTATGTGTGCCTCCGGTGGGAGGTTCGTCGCCCGCCATGTGTCCAGACACCCTGCGCGAGAGCACAACAGAGGGGGTTCCCAGCGGTCGGGGTTGCAACTCGCGTCCGCCGCGTGGATTCCACTGCTTCAATGTCAGCATACGGTTACAGCGCTATTGTGGTTCAACAGTGTCTACGGCTAGCGCACGCGCCTCTAGCCTTTCCGGTCGCTGGAGTCGCGCGCCATGGCATTCGCCTGCCGGCGCATCAGTCCGTACTTCTTGGAATCCTTGCGGCTGAGCTTTACCGCGTCCCTACAGCCTTTTCCGCCCTGCGGCGCGTTTGGAATCTCGTGGTTTCGCCTACCTCCCAGTACGACGAGCTCGACGCGGTGAAGCCGCGGTCGCAGCCGCGGCACTTGCTGTTGGACACCGGCTGCTGCGTCGAGCAGCGACCGCACACGATCATGTGTGCGGGCTCGTACGGGTGGTCCGACGCCTCGTCGTGGCATCCGTCACACGGGAACAGCTGCGTGTGTATGTGCATAGCTGTGGCTGCGCTGTCAGCCCACGTACCTTTCCGCAGCACGGGAACCTGAACCACCGAAACGACTTCCTGTAGTGTTTGCAGGCTCCGTTGTCCGGCAGAGGCGTGCCAACCTTCAGGCCGCGCGCCTGCTGCGCCTTTGGCCGTGGCGCCCTCGGGGGCACGAACTTCGGCTTCACGGCGATCGCCCTTAGCGGCATGACTACGGTCGGCGGGCAAACTCACTGCGGCGATGGAGCCTCGTGCCCGAATTCCACGGTGTTGAACTGCAGCGTGAGGCTGGCGAAGCAGCCGCGGCAGCTCGACCTTTTGCGCAGGCCTGACTCCCATGAGGACAGCAGCGTCGGAACCACGTATACGCAACGTGTGCGTCGCATGGCACGTCACCACTTGCACTTAAACCCACCATTCTGCACGTCCCTAACCTTGCACTGGGTGTCGCACGCCTCGCAGGTGAGGTAGAACTCGCCGTTTATGAGATCCTGCAATGCGGTCAGCTCATGCCTCCGGCAACCTGCCCTGAAAACGCAGTTCTCCAGGCTCATTCGGCCGATGACGGGTTGCGTGCCGAAGGCTATCTGCGGCTGGAACTCGCCGCGCTGGGCCATGCTGCAGTTGCTGCAGCTGCGCTGCACCACTGCGGTCTTCTTGTCCCCCATGGCGAACGTGGCGTCGAATAGCGCTTCGCATCGGGTGCAGGCCAGTTGCGCGCTGAGCGATGTAACTCTCGTGGCGTAGGGGACTTACACGAAGCTCACGACGTTGATGACGCTAACTTTTTCCAGCTCAAGCTCCAGCAGGCGCAGCTCATCACTCTTGGCGAGCACCGTCTCGAAGTCCTTGGGCATCGTAGCCAGCGATTTGTGTTCCTGTGGAGCACTGTCAACGGCCAGTGGCCACGCCTCACCTCGGTGGCCTTGTTGAGCAGCTGCTCCCTGCAGCGCTGGAACCTGCGCCGACACTCCTCCGCTGTCTTCGTCTTGACCACGCTGGCGACAGCCGCCCAGCGCTTCGCCGGGTCCGCCAGCGACTTTGTCTTCGCCAGCGCGAACTCCAGGCTGTCGACACATTGTGGTATCCGCAACCTCGCCACCTACCTCTTCTGCTCCTGCAGCGACCACGTGTCGGGGTCAGAGCTGGGAGTTGCGGAGGCGGCAGCAGCCGGCTCCTTGGCCTCTTTCTTGCTCTGTTGCGATCCGTACAGCGCGAAAATACGCGCAAGCTCCCGGTCCAGGAATTTCAGGCACTCGTAGACCACGTAGCGCTGTGATGCGCGGTACTTGGACACGAAGGTGAGCATCACCTTCTTGATGACCAGCTTGAGCTCGTGGCTAATGCTCGCGTTGTCTATGGCTATATCCGCCGCGGCGTTGACGCTGTAGCAGCTGGCGGGGGTGGGCGCCGCCCCGCCACCATCGGCGGAAGGCGCGGCGTCGCCGGGATCAGCTGGGCATGCCGGCTTCTCCGCCCCCAGCTCCTGAGATGCGCCCTCCGACGGCCATTGCCGGCGCAGAGTGAGCCGCATGGCGATAGCCCGATCGTCACCTAGGCAGGCTACCGGGAATGCGGGGTCTGTGGGCCGCAGTACCACCGCGGCGTTGACCTCGCCGCGGCACCAGGCGTGCTCTATGGGCAGAGGCTGCGCCGCAGCCTCCCCCGACCCAGCGCCGCCATGGCAATCCGAGAAGGTCGCGCCGAACAGCCGCTGCAACTTGAAGAGCTCCACGTAGCCGTCATCGCGCACCGGCAGGAGGTCAGACATGGCTGCCGAAGCAAGGCGACGCGAGCGTCGTGGACATCGATGTGTTAATATTCTAGCAGTGCTTAATGGCCCGTGTGTCCATTATGTGAGTGGCGAGTAAGGTGACCGATGTGCGCGGCAATGGGCCGCTTCACTAGGTGATGCGCGGCGTCCCCGTCATCGTCTGGCGCCTGTAGCCGGGTCGGACCGGCCAGGGTGCTCCAGAATGGCGTGACTAATACGATGGCGCCATTTGCGGCGGCGGAATTCCGGGATTAACGCGCTGCAGCGTTGCTCTTGCGTGCACTGCGCTGCATACACATCCGCTCAGACAGCCGACGCCGACCGGCTAGACACGTTCACAGACAGCATTGAGCCATGAAGACAGTCGCGCTCAGCGTAACTGCAGCCCTCGCGCTGTGCTGCGTCGGCGTGTTCGAAGCCGGCTGCGCCGAGGAGACCTACACATTCCCAGACGATTACGCAGGGCGGTCGTCTGGCTCCGGCAGCATCGAAACCATCCACTTCGCGTCGTACACCCCCTCGCAACACCAAATAGAATTCGCGAAGAGGAGCATCGCAGACGATGAGAGTCGGGAGACAATGAAGAAGCTGGTGGAGATCCTGCGCCAGTCCACCGCGGGCCAGAGTCAGGCGGACACCATCGAGGACTATTCCAACGAGTTCGAGAACGAGCCCGTGGCGGATGCGGCTTACGAGACGTCGGATCGCGGCAGTGCCGTTTCGACCGAGCTTGGCGCTACCGCGGGTTCCGCAGGGCGATACCATGCCGCTCAGCCTGCACACGATGTGAACGGCAACCCGCACACGGCCTTCAACCAGATATCTTCAGGAGTGCAGGTATCCGTCAACCACGGCCTCATCAACTCCCACCTGCACGAGATCCCTGAACCTCACTTCGAAGAGATCCATGCGCATGACTCCCACGGCAGCCACGCCCAGGAGGAGCCGTCAGCCCACAGGCAGCCAATCTCTGGTCGCGGACGCCACTTGGGCCACGTTGCTACGCACGAGAACGCCTTGCACGCACACCCTTCGTTCGTCGCTTACACTCCAAGTGCCCATCACGACAACGCCGCCCATGGCAATGCTCACCAGGATCAGCACTACCCGTACCACCAGCCGAGCCACGGTGGAGAATTTATAGCAGGACACGCCACACACAATCACGCGGAAATCGGTCCTCACCACGCGGAGCACGCGCCGGATCAGGAAGCCGTTCAGCTGGTTAATCGCATGTGCCAAGCGCTTGTACGCAACCCCGAGTACATGGCGTTCTGCAGAAACCCAGTGGTCCAGGACATCATCCGGGAGAACCCGCAGATATTGGATGAGCAGTACAGCATCGACATTCTGGGGCAGCACCTGCAGCCGACGAACAACGACATGGTCACGGACTTCAGGGACGGACACTCAGTGTCCCAGAGCATGCGATACTTCATCTCGAAAATCTGTGTTGGCCCGCTGCCAGCGGCCTGTAACAACGTCGCGCTACACGCGTGACTCAGAAGTGCTGCGAGGAGACCCAGTCGAAGATGAAGGCGTACGCCTCCAGCAGGAGCGCGACCTGCAGCGTGCGATAGCGCTCGCCGAAGTGCGCAATGATCCTGGTGTTACAGCTGTTCATAGCCTGAAACGGTGTGTATAATGTATAAGCTTTAACCCACTTCGGCGATCTTGTCCTCGTTTGCGTCCGTGAAGCGGTCCCTCACGAGGTCCACGATGGGTGACGTGCTCTCCAAGTATAGCGGCTCGTAGTGTTCGAACTCGCTGAAGGTGCACCTCGGCTCCAGCTCCTCGGTGAACTCCAGGCGCATTCGTACGCTGGCGCACTTGTTGGACAGGATCCACCCGCTGCTCCTGGACGTGTACTGCGAGGAGTGGCTCCTCCTGAGCTCTTGGGGCAGCATGCTGATGGAGCTGCACTTGCCGCGCCTGTAACCATCGGCCAGGTAGCAGTTCCAGACGTGCTGACGCGCGATGTCGTACCACCAGTCCAAACGTTCGCAGAAGTGCTGCGGCAGCTCCTTGTCCAGCGCCGTGAACGTGTCCAGCACCATGCCGTCCACGTTTATCGTCTCCTTAGGGCTGTCGCTCCCCGTAGACATGCTCGACTCGCTGTGTATGGACACGCACTCCATGCGCCTCGGCGTGGTATCTGCGCGTGGCGTGCTGTCGCACACCGCAGAACCCGGGAACGGGAACCGGGGCTCACGAATACGGATCAGGCCCCTCTCGTCCACGGTGGCGAGGAACATCAGGGGGAACACGATCGACGCAGCATCCGCGCTCGGCATCAGCACGTCCCGCGGCGCGGCGAACGTCATGTGCAGCCCGTATTCCCTGTCACCTTCCCTGAAGACCTTGAAGACCACATCGCGATTCGGCGTCGCTATCGCGCGCAGCTGCATTCGCGAGAGGAAGTTGTGCAGCAGCGTGGGTAGCTTCTTCGAGTCGGTCAGCTTCAGCGACTCGACGTACGCGTCAGCGCGATACGACGTCGTCAACTCGCGCACCTGCCGCATCGCCTGCTCCATGCGGGTGACGAGGGACTGGCGCTTCGAATTGATCGAGGCGAGCTCCTGTGTAAGCATGTCGCACGCCTTTGTGAGCGAGTCGCAGGAGCCCTTCTTCTTCATGCGCAAACGCATCTCGTTGCGCACCAGGTTGATGTTGCGCCTGTAGTCGTCGCCGGCATCATCCATCGGGATCTCGTTTTCAGCGGTCGTTTGCTTCGACAGCACCGCCGACAGGCGCTCCCACGACGCGTTGGAGGACTGCTGCACCCTGCCTACGTTGAACCGGACGTGGTGCACCTTGCACAGCGTGTCCTTTATGATCTGGTCGTACTTCGCGCCCCTCTCGCGGAGCACCGCGGTCAGTCTCGAGCACATGTTGGAGTAGAACGCCATGTTGCGATTTGCCTGCTTCAGCCCCAGCGCGGTGTCGACGATCTTCGACGCCGTGTTGTGCTGCAGCGTGGATTGTGCGATGGATAGCGCATCTTTCGTGTGCTCGTGCATTTGGAACACCCAGTTGCACCACAGGACCAGACACCTCAGCAGCTCACGAAACGCCTGTCGGTCGTAGTTAACGTCGACGTCCACCGAAGGCGTCTGCTCGGACGACGTGCAATCCGTTTCGCCCTCGAGCCGCACCTCCGGAGTCTCCTCCGAGTCCATGTACGCAAAAAAAGAGTCAACCAGCAACATGAAACGCTCCTCAGGATCACCATATTCCGACCCCGTTGCCTCGATCTCCCTAATTAACTTGAAACCCGGCAGGTCGTCGAAACAGCTGCGGAGCAGCTCGAGCGATTCGTCTATGAATAGCAAATCACTTTCACTAGGTGAGAACGGGAACTCCACGTTGGGGCAGACGCGGCTGATTGACGCTCTGTCGAACTTGATCCTGCCTTTCACCGGAGTGGATTCCTCGCGGGGCCGCTTCGTTCGACCGGGCTCCGCATCTTCCTCACCGTCCTTCAGCGGCGGGTTGAACAGCTTTTTGACAGACTCCTCGGGCGACGCGCCGGCGAAAATCAGCCCGCAGCTGTCGTCCGTTGCGGCAGCGTCAGTGGCCGGGCAGTCGACCGGATGCGTTTCGATCTTTTCTAGGACCTTTACCGGCTCCATTTGCGATGTTAAATGTTGTTGCATTAAATACTTATGAATTGACGCTGTAGGGGCCGTAATCGCTGCCCGTGACTGCCATGCTGCCACAATGGCAGCTGGGCTTGCGACCGAACGGGATTCCTCGGCCCAGGCCGTCCACGAGCCACTTCGCAGCGATAGGTGTGCAAGAAGCAGTCAAGACACCTTCGCACATCGCAGTGTAACGGTTTCGGCGGTGGCGGGCCTACGCTGCGACCCAACCACGCCTCAGTGAAGGCGAGGCTAACGGCCATAATTGTCTATTTCCTGTTTCAGCACTTTGCTACTAGTTGTACTACTCAGTATTGTCGCTGCAATGAGTCTCAACACGCTTGTCGGCCACCACCTCCTGGGTGCTGCGGTGACTCACACACTGCTGCCGGAGACTGGTTACGCCGCCACCCGCCTGGGCCGCAAAATCCGTATGTCACTGGTCTCGGGTAGCGTATAGATGCAGGTTTCTCCATCGTGGCCCTTATCATATCGGCCCTCCTGTGGAGGGAGCTGCCGGATGACAGCGAGACCCTGTACGGCATGGTCGGCCTTCCTACGAACGCAACGCAATACAACATCGTCACCCAGCACTCGAAAATCAAGGCCGAGATGCAGGTGTGTGGCTCCCCGGGGTGAAATTGCATGAGTCGCAGGACAACGCGTCCATGGAGAACGCTGACAAGATCAAGGAGGCCTTCCAGATCTTGATGAACGAGGAGAAGCGTCGCGGGTACGACAGATTTGGCGATGTGCAATCATGTAGGTGCTACAAAAGCCTTTTGCATTTTTTGCAGCCCTCTTTGCCGATGCTGACCTCCACGTGGTGGCCACCGTTCTGTCCCTGGCCTTCCATGCGCTCTCCTGCATCATGTGCATCGCCTTCTTCAGCTCCAATCAGTTTGCACTGAGCCGTTACGTAAGTGTGAATAGCATACGTCTGCGTTTGTCGTGAATGTGCTACTGCTTCCCGCATTATGAGAGGCAGTATCGTAGACATTGTGTTTGCCCTGGCATTTTAGAGATCGGTGGCGTTATATTGCTGCTATATGGTGTGTTAATATCGGTTGACCATGTTTCGATTTTTGTGTGCGTCATAATATGCCTCCTGCTGTATACCGTTGCTGGCGATTAACGGTGTGTTGGATGGTGGAAACCACTTTAAGGGCGCAGCTCCAGTCCGTCTATTAAACATCCACCTACCTATTGTTGCTATTGTTTGTGTATAATGCGCATATTTGTTTGTTGGTATATATTGTGTCGCGCTAAAGGTTTATCTGTGCACCAGTCATTTTTCATCGGTTAACCATTTGCGTGGTGCATTTTCGCCCCCTGAACTAACGGCGTCTCAGTTTATGTTCTTGTATAGTGCGATTGCGTTCGCACTCGAGATGGAGTGCCGTTTCGTCAAGAACAGCAGCTTCTTCAAAAACATCTACTACGTCAACGAGCTGCTGCCGTTCCAGCAGGTGGCCTTGATGCGCCGCATCGCACCGTCTGTTGCGCTGCTGCTCAACCTGGTCTGTGCCTACTTCTTCGTGGACATGGACAAGTTCCACCTCTTCCTGTGGCACTCGGCTGTCTCCACAAATAGGGCTATCATCGAGAAGATGACCGACGTGGTCGACGCAACAAGTAGGTTCACGCACGGCCGTCGACCAAAGTTTGCCGCAGACTACGTGAGGACGCTGCCAAGTCACTCTACTGCCGGATTGAGGACGCCAACGTCTCCCGCGCAAAAGGTAATGTGGCACTTCACTGCGGTGCGCATTTTCAGTCATTTTCATGGGCAACGAATTCCGTAACGCCGTCTGCTCACAGTGTACTATTATGAAAAGAAACGGGCATGCTGCATGCGACATTTATTGTGCTTCGTGTCTATAATTCGGCAGCAAGTGCCACATGATGCAATTGTTGACACTCCGCAGGCCGGGGGCAGCGACGAGGAGGGTAAGAGCGAGGGCGGGAAATCTTCCGGCAGCTCTTCTAAGAGCGCGAATGCCGTGAAGGAGATTCTGGACTCAATGAACGAGGTTGAGCGTCAGAAAATCGCCGAACTTCTCAAAATAACGGTAGGGCGTCGCTGTAGTAGCTCCACAGACACTTTCAGAGCTCCAACAGGCGACCTGCCAACAACTGGTACTCAGTGATGCAGTCTTCAGCTGTGCTCGTGGGGATATTTTTGGTTGTGAAGTACTGCTTCGGCTGATGTGTGAACGTGAGGCGCACAGACACACCAGCCGGCGTGCCGTCTGAGCCATGGATGCGCCATCGTTCGGTTTAATAAATAAATATATAGATACAGACAGAAGGTACCGACATGGCTTCCGGTTCAGACAGTGGCGCCTTTTTAGGGCATGGCAGCTTGAAGAACCAGCGTGGAGACACCGTTAGTGCGCAGGAGCTCCATGGCAAGTCCGTCGGTCTGCTGTTCTGCGACGGCAACAACCCGCGCTGCCGATCAATCACACCATTTCTCATACAGGTACTTACACCGCAGTGCAACCCGTCTCTTATGGCGTTCGCAGTTCTACAACAGCGTGAATGGACCGGGGACAGCGCCGAAGATAGAAATCGTCTACGTGAGCTGCGACGCTACACGCGAAGCGTTCGATAACAACGTTAGGCGCATGCCGTGGCTGCACCTGGACTACGACGACTCGTTGCTGCCGGTGCTGCGTCACAGGTATAACGTCATCGAGTGCGACTCGGAGTACGGTAAGTTGTCCTTACGCCGTGTGACCATGTGGCTCACATATATTCAGGCAACTTCAACTCGGTGGAGATACCGTCCATCATTGTGGTCAACAGCCACGGCAGCGAGATCCAGCGGTTCCCTCTGTACCACGGCCGTGAGCAGAGTGCGCAGGCTCTGAGGCGTTGGGACTGGCGCAACTGCCTTTTCGCATGAGCACGCTGCGACCTTGGCGTCGCCTGCGCGGCTGGATAGAAGTGACTGCGTCTAACACAAGTTAATGAATTTCAACATTAAGTGCAAGCGTGCGCCGAGCGGTTTTGGGGGCGGCATTGCTGCGCATAGCGCGTCGCGGCACGTTTAGCGTAAATATGCGCGCAATCAGGTGGTATAAATAGCATATCTAACCGCCGGGCATCGCATAGCGCCGCTGTATCTGCATTGACGACGACAGCATGGAGAATCACGGGTACGCGAGGCACTTGGTGACACGCGCATCCGCTCGTAGACTCGCTGCTTTTACACATCGGTGTTCAATGGCCATTTGCATTCAAGCACTAGCATTCACGCCATGTTGTCACGCACTTTTTACCCGACCTAGGCTGCCATAAATGGATGTGTCGAGCTGTTGTCGACGTTTCGCACCCAAATTTGCAACACATTGACGCTCCAAATGCTCAGTCGCTCTGTTTTGAGCGGCTCATACACGTCACATTGCTGCCGGCGGCGCGTGCCCTCTGTGCAGGCAACGGTCGCCAGGAGCGCCCGGGGTGCATCGACCTCGCGAGCGGCCCTGGCGACGGAACCGGCGCTGCTCGTCAGAGTCGTTGACGCGGCTGGTGAGCTCTACTGTAACGATGTCGAACATGGATAAACCGAAAATGGTCCGGTGGGAATCCCGGAGCCACGCCGGGACTCCGCGGGGTGCACATGGCAAGGGTAGGTGTAGGTCCGTACCGCTTACACATCTCACTCAGACCATACCACCGTCATCGCCGACCCAGAAACATTCAACAATGAGGGCATCAGCGACGACGTGGTCAGCAGCGCGAAGCGGCCACTGCTGGACCAGTTCCCGGCCGACCCGCAGCCGAATCCGTGGCTACCGCGGATTATCATCGGCTTATGGCTTGTCATGACGCCGCTCGCCATATACTATCGCAAGGAGATAACAGATTTTGTTCGTGCCGTCGCCGTGAAGGTTGGTTCACCGGTGTGTACCGCCTCATCATTGTCAGGGCGCTGAGCACGGTTCCTTGCTCTACGTCTACTTCGTCCTGCTGTTCATCCTGGCGGTCTTGTGCTGCGTGTCGCTGGAGATTATGGTTGGTTTGCCGGTTCCGCTTCGCATGCTGATCAGATCATTTCCGGCGGGTTCATCTTCACGCACTTGCACGGGCATATCAGTAGGTTGCGAAGATGCGGCATGCACATGGTTTGCAGAGGGTGTGCTCATCGGCACTGGCCTGAGCTTCGTCGCATACTTCATCACCATGCTGATCTGTTTCCTGATCAGCAGGTACGTGCTCAAGGGCATCATCAACCGCTACCTGCGCCACTACAAGTACTACGGCGCGCTGATCCGAGCCACCGAGCTTGAGGGGCTCTCACTCGTGGCCATGATCAGGCTCTCGCCGTTCTTCCCGCCGACCATCGTCAGCTACATCTTCGGCAGCACCAACGTTTCCGGCCGACAATACTGCCTTGCGAGCTTCGCAGCAATCCCCTCCATTGCCTTCTTCACCTACATCGGGTCGCTGATCGAGAACCTCTCCGACGAAAACAGTGGGTGGTCGGCACTTTCGTACTTAACCAGCGTTCAGATCCCCCGAAGTCGAGCACCGAAATCGCGATGTTTTTGACCGCGTCGATCCTGATTACTGTTGCAGGCGTGTACTATACATACATGGTTACCAAGCGCCACCTGGAGCCAAACCGGTCGCCACGGCCGGCGGCGGACGCGGAGAGCGTAGCGGCGTAGGTGAGCAGATGCGCTCCAGGCACCACTGCGGCGTAGTACGGCCGCACAAACGCAGTTTGTTGACTAGCTGACGCCACTTAATAATATTTAAATATATTCTTCTATAGTGCTGTGGGTGGGTAGGAGCCCGATGTATTATCGGGGTGCGTGCGATATTACGCGAACGCTTGTCCCAGGGGCATGCCCTTTGTCTCCTTGAGGAAGAAGTACACAAACGCGAAACCTAGTAAACCGAAGCCCGTGTACAAACTGTAGGCAACTTTGTCGTTCCACGCCAGCAGGGGGTCAGAGCTGATGACGACTATGGCGGCGAACAGCCAGTTCACAGACGTGGCCACGCCAAATGCCGCATCCTTGTACTCAGTGCCGAGCGCCTCGGCGAAGTACAGCCACATGATGCCACCGAAACCGATGGCGAAACCGATCATGAAGCCGATGCAACCAACAACCATGACGTAACTGGCCCACTTTTCTGCGCTGGACATCTTGATGATGACAGCGGGAACCATGGAAACGCACGAGACCGCAATACCGAAGAGGAACAGCGTCTTGCGTCCGAATTTGTCAATGACGAAGGCGAGGAACAGCGTGGTGACGAACAGGGCGGCGACGCCAGCCAAGGACATGGCGCTGGCCGTGAACGAGCGTCCCATGATGCTGACGAACAGCTTCGAAGCGTTCGCCACGAAAACGTTGATACCCGAAAGTTGTTGCATAATGGACAGACCACAAATGATGAAGATGGCTCTCCTGTATTTGGGTACCTTCAATGCGGCAATGATACCCAACGACGTGGAGGCGCTCTGCAGCGCTTCGACGTCGCCACGCACCTCGGCGAAAACGGTGTCCGCCTTCTCCGAACCGTGTAGCAACTCGATGACCTCCTTGGCCTCATCCTCCTTGCCTTCCTGCAGCAGCACGTGCGGGGTGTCGTGCTTGACGACGACGTAAATGATCGCCAGCGCGATCATGCTGAACACGGCAGGCCAGAACTGCGCCATCCTCCACACGAACCGATCCATCATCGTAATAGCGTCGGCACCCGCCGCATTTTCAGTGGCGCCGAGAACGCGCATGTGCAGAAGCTGCCACGCGGACATTAGCAGCTGTCCCATGGTGATGAACATGGGATACGCCGTGCCGTACGTTCCACGGTTCTCGACGGTACAGATCTCGGTAAGGTAGATGGCAATCATACCGGACATACCAACGGAGACACCGGCAATGAGCCTGCCAAGCAGCAACATGGAGAAGCACTGCGCAGCCGTGCTGATCAGCGAGCCAACAATGTTGATCGCGTGAATAATGATCATTGCGCGCCTTCGGCCGTACTTGGAAATCACACCGATCAGCAACGATCCCAGAATACCGCCAATGAAGGATCCACCGCCAATGAGCGACCCGTAGAGAGTAGCCTTAGTGCACTCGTACTCATTCGCATTCCCCTCTCCCTTGCACCAGCCGAAGTCGACGGTGGCAAATTCCTTAGACGCGTTGAAGTTCACGGTATTAAGACCGAAATTGAAGGCCACAATTGCGGCGAGGGTCACCGAACACGCAAAGTACGGCTTCATGGTCGGTAGTTAATAGACACGGTGTGTCGGTGTGTTTTGGTGGTAAAAAATACAAACCAAGCGGTTTGTGTATTTGTTTTTGATATTGTCGTCGGGGACAATTTGTGGTATTCGACTTGTGGGATTAGTGCGAGGGCCTCGTCTCCGTGCGCAACGCAGCTGTGTACGCCACTAGCCCCACTCGTATGCGCCACGGCGCGTATTATCCCAGGCGTTCTTGTCTTATTAACGCCGTGAATGCGGGGCGGCCGCATTCGGCCCGCACGACACCGGGGTTGGCTCCTTGGCGTCACGGCTCTGCCGCCTGTGTGGAAGGCTGACCACTGGATTCCTCGAAAATAAACGCCGCGTGCGATGTGTGCATACACCTTCGTTAAGCAACTCCGTAGTCTCAGTTTGGTTCCATTTGGATTGCCTTTATTTGCTTGAAGGCCAGAGTATACCCGGATTTGCTTTGTGGCGCTTTTAAAGGCCAAATGTGTAACGCGTGATTCCATCATTGCAGCATTTCTGTGCATTGAACACATCGTAAAGCCGATATGTAGAAGCGCGTAACCCCTCTATGCATAAACCTACCAACGGCAAATGTCGGTGCCGCAACGACAGTCATTCACCGGCGTTATTAAGGGTTTACGTGACAATACACGAATTGTGCGAGTGGCAGCGGAATGCAGTGCTGTGAACACGCGGTGTGCGTGAATGGCTATTTACATACAGCCCTATAAGAGGGTGCAACAACAACGTCGACGATTACCTCCCAGTGCCGTCTCGAGCCATCACAGGGCTCTCAGCAATTCAAATCTACCGTGAGGAGACACAGTACACAAGGATCGTATCAAATCATAAGTGGGGGTATACGAAACCCACGTCACGCAGTCAAGAAACACGGCAGCTATGAAATATGCGAGAAACCGTCTGTTTGACGTACTACATCATAATTAAATCGTGACGTTGCAGTTGCCCATCCGGCATCCCAGCGCAGTAACTAGACGATAACTTGCATCCAGTGATATATTAATGCACAAGGGTTTGCAAAGTTATTCGCGACATACGCGAGTGAGACTTCAAACTAAATTCCATTGCCCCGTGCAACATTTCCGTGCGGGTGCAATGGCACTTCGTGATGATTACGCGCAGTTGTCTCGGCATGTTTCTCCGACAACTTAACATGCGCAATGGGGTCTATTGGCCCCGATACTATGATGCTTAACCTAGTAGCCGCAGTATTCGCAGCGATGGTTGCATACATAGCGATTGAGTTGCATATTATAGCAAGTAGGGCGGGAGCGAGATTCTCTACCGACCCAATGCAGCGACATACGTGATTTGATGCTGCTTCAAAACTTTATTCGCGATGTGACGTTGAGATGCGTTCATCTCCAGCGATATTACACACTAATGTCCCAAAACCTCAACGCGTGACAAGATTCTGCCTTTAACGCGTTACTAAAACACAAACCATTATTATCCAAAGGGGTCACACGTGAATTGCGAACTACGTTGAAAGATAGAACCTTGGATTTTGAGCGATGATGCTTTAAAACTTTATCAAAAACACATGCCCCTAATACTGAGCGATAATACTCATGAGTCAATAACATGCGGCCAATCGTATGGATCGGGTTCAGGCGTACCACGCATCGACCATGGCGAACCTCCGCCTATGTACGCCTGACCCAGCGGAACACCTTTTGTTTCCCGCACGAAAAATATGGCAAAAAGGCAAGAAATGAAGGAAAAGAAGACATAAACCCAGTAGACATTCTTACTCAACACACTACGTAGTTTATCCGCCGTCATCACAACCAAAGCTGCAGCGAGCCAGTTGAGGGCACTGGCTACCGCAAAACCAGCATCTCTGTATTCCGCACCTAATGCCTCCGAGAAGTACAACCACGCGACACCTCCGTATCCCGTAGCAAAAGCGGCAACGAATACCATACATCCGAAAATCATAAGGTATTGAGGCCATCTAGCTTCCTTTTTGGAGTCTTTTCTGCAGCTGTTGGAGCTTTCTTCACCATCACCACACAAGGTATTCAACAGCAAACACACAGCAAGCACACTTGTACCTATACCACTACCATAAATTAGCAACTTGCGCCGCCCAAACTTGTCAATATACAAGGGCAGGAGACAACAGACTATGAAATTTGTAAGCGGGCACAAATTTCCCATTGCAGTAGCACCCAATCCCTGACCCACTATCATTCCAAACATCTCCGAGGCACTCAGGGTAAATACATAAATTCCACAGAGTTGACGCAATATAGCGATGGCGAAAACAACCAACAAGGCACGTCGCGAGTCCGGGTAGGACAACGCCTCCCAGAGTCCCATTTTCTTCGCACCAGATTCCTCCGAAGCTACATCTTCCATAATTTCTTGGAATGATGACTCCACCTTATCTGGACCTTGAAGCAACGCTAACACTTCCTTTGCTTTTTGGTGCTCCCCCCGTTTCACGAGCATAAAGGGAGTGTCATCTACCACCACCATGAACAGCAGACAGAGTGCTACGAGACTCGCAAGGGCGCCATACAACTGACCCATACGCCAAATTGCTTTGTCACTAGACTTATCGGCTTCTAATTTGCCGCCACACCCTGCGGTAGCAGTTTTAGCAGCTTCTGGTCTTGCGGCCACAGGCTTAGTCGCTTCCGTCTTAGTTGCGCAGCAACACTGGCAGTTGCTACCGGTGCAGCTACAGCAGTTCTCACTGTTGGTACAGAGTTTCCCATCTTTGCAACAACATTTCCTCTCTGCGCAATCCTTATTACAACAACAACTATCACAGGTACACAAACTATCCAAACTACCCGCGTGAGACAATTGCCATAAACTGATTAGCAGCTCGCCCAAGGTAACAAACACGCTGTACAATGCGCCGTAGAGCCCACGCTTGTCGCTGCTACATATCTCACCGAGGTACAAAGATGCAACACCAGACATTCCAACGGACACTCCTGCCGAGAGGCGTGCTAGTGCGAACAATTGCCAGTGTTTACCTATCGCAGCGACACCGCATCCCGCGATACTCAAGAGATGAATTAGAATCATACATTTACGCCTTCCCCAGTGAGAAAGCAGGCCGATACAAATGGACCCTATGGCACATCCCAAAAAAACGGCACCGCTAATCAATATCCTGCTAAGTTCATTATTGTCCTTTGAACATTGTTTACCACCGCAATGTCTTTTTTCCTCGATTCCCATTTCTTTAAATGCGAATTGCTTTGATGGCCCCAGGCTAACGCAAATGACGCCGAAGTTGAAGGCCACAATGCCCGCGGCAAGGAGCGCTGCCCAGAAGTACCACGCCATCTTAACACGATGGAGAAGCGATATTATAAAGATGCACTATGCTCCGTCTATATAAAAATAGTATTCAATTTGTAAAATAGTGAAAAAATCGCCGCTTAGGGTCTCATTCAAAAGTTCTCGCCGAGGAAGGAAGCAACACAGATCAATCTGGGGTCGCTTGTGCGGTTAGGTGATAAGGCAAATGGGTGTAAAGCCTATGGCCTCTGTCTGGATATCCTCCAAAGATAAACACATTGAATGATGCGTTGCGCATCACCAGTGGTTAGGGATGTAAATTATTCGCTAAGCAAATGCTACAACATTCCGTGACTACGCAACATACATGTGTGCAACGTTGTGGAAAGAATCAAAACGCTTTCATTATCAGTTGACGATATATTTGTTACATTGGACTTGGTTATCTTTCGCGACTTGGTACCACATTCTGCCATTTATGGGAAACCGTCCCTGACACATCCTTTAGTGGCGACGCGATACATTTGTTTGTCGAGATCGGTAGTGTCTCATAAACGTATATCAGATGTTGTATAACATGTCGTTAGATTATAAATGGCGGTTGCTAGCGTGATGTGTATGCGAATTTTGCGGTATGCATCATGTAACGCCGACATCACACATCATTTACCAAATGCACTTTCTATATTTTGCCTCCAATCGCCACGCTTATCAGTGTATGTGCCTATCATAATGAAATGGATTCGCCGATTTTTTTTTTCACCCTGCGTTCGGGGCTCGTCGTAGTCGCTGCATGAATACCTATCGGTTATTATGTCTCGTCAGTGTGAATTGTATGCACACTCCCGTGTCATTTAGCGTCATTTTACGATTTTATCGGTCGTTGATGGTGTCATTTTGCAACACCGCTTCCGCGTTCAGTGATTCATGGCGTATGTGCTACGAGATTATCAAACCAACTTCTTTAGAAATGTAAAGTATAGACGCTCTATCAATATGCGTAAAACGTATGGTGTGTTTAGTGCAACTTATTCGAGCGCCGTGGTTTTTTCGTTGCATCCTGGTATCTGTGAGCGATGTCGTGGCTGCTGCCGACGTATATTGCGTCGTTTCCAGAAATAGTTATCTAATGTGTTTGGTGTATAGTAGTTGTTCTATTCGGGATATCTGTTTGACATCACGAAAGAGGTTACACTCGCGCTAAGTGTAAAGAATACTCTCATCGATCACGCAGCAACCGCGTTATACACTTGTGTTTGTGGTATTACATTAACACAAGCGCTATCAGAAGCCAATTATACGTAGCAAATCACACCCGCTACCCAGAACGCTGCTCTGTTAGCATGTTTCCACACAGCAGTGCCACTAGGCTTACGACAACCTCCATAGCTACACATGTACCCACAAAACATTGCCAACGCAGATACAATTACGTGTTCAAAGTCCTGCCGGTAGCGCCGCGCGTGTGCCGGCGTAGGGAGCTAACACGCTCAGTTACCACCCTTGATCTTCTTCTTCGGGCGCAGTTGGCTGCAGCGGCCGCAGCGCTTCTTGCGGCAGTTAGTGGCGCGCGGAGGCAGGCGCGCATAGCAGCGGCGGCACACCATCTTGTCACAGTTGTACTTCTGGGCCAGGATGACCAGCGACGGCTCGATGATGCCACCACGCAGGCGGAGCACCAGGTGGAGGGTGCTCTCCTTCTGGATGTTGTAGTCGGAGAGAGTGCGGCCGTCCTCGAGCTGCTTGCCAGCGAAAATCAGACGCTGCTGGTCCGGGGGAATGCCCTCCTTGTCCTGGATCTTGGCCTTAACGTTTTCGATAGTGTCACTGGGCTCGACCTCGAGCGTGATGGTCTTGCCTGCGCGAAAAATGACTTCCCTTACGGGGTAACACAAACGTACCAGTCAGTGTCTTCACGAAGATTTGCATTTTGCCTGCGGTGCGGTGAGAAACGGTAAACACAGTGTGGCCACTCAGCAGGCAGGCCGTCGGAGCGGCACAACTCGCAGCGACAGACACTCAAGAAACCCACCTCGTTAGCGATAGCCTATACTCTAAAATATATAAAATTTCGGCCGTCGCTCTGGACAGAAGGCCTACGATGGAAAGTGATAACCGCTGGGGACGGCTCACCCGTAGGCCTAGTCGGGCTCCGCCGCGTCCAGACGTGGACAGCGCCCATCCGAGCGCAGGGACTCCAGACATCGCTAACGCCTCTAGTGGCGTCTAAACCCATCCTTTCTGCACGCTAGGTGGGATTCTTGGGAATTCTTGGACGCGACACACCCCCAACCAGTACTGTCGCGGTCAATGGAGAAGCGGGATGAGATCGCCGATCGCGACCCCGTAGAAATCACGCAGACAGTCACGACGTCGCTCATCAAGTCGGAGGCGAGGCTTCGTCTGGGTGCTCGCGCCCCCGGCTCCGCCCTCAACGCAGAGCCTGCCGTCGTCGCCCTCGACGTCACGTCGGACAGCCCCTCGGAGCACCTCAAGGCCGTGCAACATGAAGTGAACGCGTGGATAACGACATTCGTCGGGGAGAGCTAAAATGGCGACCGATCCGCCCGTTAAGGGCGGCGTCGGCTCCATCATGGTCAACACCACGCGCAAGGCCTACGACAAGGAAACCTTCGCGGCGCTGGTGGAGAGCTGCACCAGGCTGTTCTGCTGCGACGAGGAGATCGTGATAGCGGACCTGCTGCTTGCGGTCGAGCGCGCGATCACGGAGCGCGACATCGAGTCCGAGTTGGGGCTGCCGGAGCGTAAGGTGCACGAGTTCCTGGTGAAGCTGGAGCGTCACGGCCTGGTGAGCAGGGTCACCACGGGGCAGACTACAGACATCCTCGCTAAGCCTGTGCGTCAGCCAAGGAGGTAGGTATCGGTTGCGGATTGATGGCGTATTACGTTGTTGTCGTTACGTGTCCACGTTGGGTGGTGGTATTTGGGGTGGCACCGGCGAATCGTCTCCCGTGGATTCTGTTTGGCGGCCATTCCAGTTTGCTGTAGATAACGGTGTACATCGTGTGTTGTATTGTATTATGGCATTTTGGCTGTGTTGATGATGGTTTTCATGTCGGAGTGTGCTTGTGCCTGTTGCCTTTTCAGCCGTTGTCCACCGTGTGCTGTTGCAGTGAATTTGCCGCTGTGCGCGCCAGCGTTTGCAAGGAGTAATGCCGTGCAGCTCCAGGGACATCCTGCCGCCGCCACCTCAGAGCAACGCGCAGACCTTCTGGAGGCTGAGCAGCTACTTCATTTTGGCAGTGCACTACAAGCTCAGCAAAATGGAGGAGATGCTGATGCAGCGGCGTAGAAGTCTGCACGAGTGTGACCGCTTTGTCTGCCCATCCTGCAATGCCATATATGACAGCTTGGAGGTGCAAAAACTCGAGATGGACGGGTTCGACGCGCACTTCATCTGCTACTGCGGCTCCAAGGTCGAACTTGATGTGGGTTGCGCGTAACGGCGTTCGTAATGAGGTTTAGGACAAAGCCACCAAAGATTCCATCTATTCATCGCAACAGCAACGGTGTGAGGAGCAGGTCAGGAACCTGAAGAAGTGCCTGGCGGCCGCCTGGGGCATGGAGGTCCCGCAGTTCGCCGTGTACATCAGGGGGAAGGAGAAGATAGTGAACAAGGAGGAAGACGGAGCTGCTCAGGATAGTGCCGCGATCAGCACTGTGGGCGGAGCGTCGAGCGTCGTGAGTGGCACCAGCGACACCAGCGAGAGCTTAACCGCCGCGCCGGCCAAGCCCATTGTGAAGTCGCTGCTTGCTGAGGTTACGAGGCACACCACTACCACCCTCTCCAGCAACGGCAAAACCAGCAAAATCAAGTTCCGCATGCACCACACGCTCAAGCAAGAGACCGCGACAACTAACCAGGTCACGCTGGCTACTAAGCTGCTAAACGAGGCGTCGTCCGGCACCCAGGCGGATGCGAAGTCGCAAGATTCCGCGCCTGCCGAGCAGGCAAATGTGGTGGAAGAAAGCGAACAGATGGAGAAGGCAGAGGATATAACGTTCTACATCACCAAGTTGGGGCGTTCCTTCCCACTGACAGAGGCGCAGGATTACCAGCAGCACATGAACAACGAGGAGTTTGAGAACTTCCTGGAGCTACAGGACAGATATCTCAACTTCCTCTAAATCTATGCTGCTCGATGTGTAATTGTAAATCGGCTCCCGGACTACGCGGATGCGGGCGCGACGCGTCTATTGTCTGGAAGGAATACAGACGGTTCCAACGGTTCAAAATGGTGGAAGATCGGTTGTTCTTTGTCGTATGTGTAGGAAATGCCTAGCTAGATCATGGAGGGCTCCTTTTCTCACACATCTGTATGCCGCGTCCCACTTTTGCGCCGGGCATGCCACTACACTGTATGTGATGTCGCCTGAGAGGAGCGCCATTGAGCCGGTGTCACTGCATACATTTTGCTAAAAATTACTGCAGTATTGTAAAATACCAATTAGTAAACGGAAGCTTGCCTTCACACCGCTCTCTGACTCCGGTTATGAGCAGCGCCTAGGGTCACCCGGCGCACCGCCTAAATGTGTTTTTGCATACCTTTTTCCCGACGGAACGACACTATGGCTGAAAAATTCGCCAGACTGCGCGGTAACACCGAGAATTCTGCCGCGAAGGCTGGCGAAAGTGTCGGCTCCGCAAAGATACGTGCCAGCTCTCTAAAAGCCACACCTGGCATGTTCGTCACATGTGCCAATGGGTCGTTCCGTGATAACTACAAAGCCGTCAAACTACTTGGAAAGGGGTCATTCGGCGAGGTGTTGCTCTGCCTCAACCGCGAGACCGGGCAGCAGTACGCCGTGAAGGTGATCCTGAAGAGCTCCGTCAAGCGCAAGGGAGACCATGAGTCGCTTCTGCGTGAGGTCAACGTGCTTAAGTCGCTGGATCACCCGAACATCATGAAGATCTTCGAGTTCTACGAGGACGAGAAGTACTACTACTTCGTCACGGAGCTCTACACCGGTGGCGAGCTGTTCGACGAAATTGTCAGCCGGAAGTGCTTCTCAGAGCAGGACGCCGCGAAGATTATCAAGCAGGTGCTCAGCGGTATCAACTACATGCACAAGCAGAACGTCGTGCACCGCGACCTCAAGCCCGAGAACTTGCTGCTTGAGTCCAAGGAACCCAACGCCAACATCAGGATCATCGACTTCGGTCTATCCACGTACTGCGACCTGAACTCCAAGATGAAGGACAAGATCGGCACCGCGTACTACATCGCGCCAGACGTGCTCAAGGGCGTCTACGACAGCAAGTGCGACATATGGTCGATCGGTGTGATTCTGTACATTCTGCTGTGCGGTTTCCCGCCATTCAACGGCGCCAACGAGTCCGAAATCATCAAGAAGGTGCAGACGGGCAAGTACACCTTCGACCTCCCGCAGTGGCGCAAGGTGTCGGAGAGCGCAAAGGACCTCATCTCGCGCATGATCACCTACAACCCGGCCAAGCGCATCAGCGCCAACGAGGCGCTCGAGCACCACTGGCTCACCTACATGACCAGGGATTACGGCGTGGACCTCCCAAGCCTGGAGCTCTCCATCAACAACATGAAGTCCTTCTACTATACGCAGAAGCTGTCGCAGGCCGCACTGCTCTACATTGGCTCAAAGCTCATCACGAAGGAGGAGAGCAACCACCTGACCACTATTTTCCGCAGGATGGACACTAACGGCGACGGACAGCTCGACCGCAACGAGCTCATCCGGGGATTCTCGGAGTACCTGCACCTCAAGGGATCGCCCCTCGACGACTCCGAGGTGGTCAAGGTGGAGGAACAGGTCGACCAGATTTTGCAGGACATCGACTTCGACAAAAACGGCTTCATCGACTACAGCGAATTCCTCACTGTCGCGATGGACCGCCGCAACTTCATGCAAAAGGAGCGCCTGGAGAAGGCGTTCAAGCTGTTCGACGCCGACAATTCCGGAAGTATTTCATCTGCCGAATTGGGCAAACTCTTCGGCGTGACCGACGTCAGCGAGGAGGACTGGCAGCGCGTACTCCATGAGGTGGACACCAACAACGACGGGGTGATCGACTTCGCGGAGTTCCAGGCTATGCTGTCGAAATTGGTATAAATGCAGTAAAAATCGAAACTCGATTAATGTACAATACTGTCGAGCACCTGTAGCAGGGAGGCGATGGGTTTCCTCCCGCGTTTTGAGCGGAGCGTCCCGTACGTGGCCTTCGACGTGGACGCCGCGTTTGGTGCGCCCTTCCGGTCCGTGAGCCGCCGTAATGCGGAGACGTTCATGGACGCTTGTGGATCGGGGCAAGTCGCATTTTTCTGCACAGGTATGTGTAGCCTGTGTCCAAGTTGCCTGTCTAGTTTTGGGCAACCGGTACCCTGGGTATGCATGGGATAAATGTAAATATTTTTGTGTTATGTTTAAGTCCCATCCTACGGGTATTAGGTGCTATGTGTGAGTTTCACGGTCGCTTGCAGTAATTTTCCGCGACCGCGTCCCCTGCCGGTCATGGGCGTGGCAATGCTACAAATCCCCTGCGCAAAGCCAATCGATTGTTCGCAACCAGCTTTCATAAGTGCAATATGGCTGTATTGTCTAGTGTTTTGCATTAAATGAAGAGGTATATTACTTGTAAAACATGCGATATTACATTTGAGTGCATATTGCCGTGATTCGCAATGGCGGCATCGGCGCCATAAATTTCCGTTGCATAACCCGCCACAGGTCGAGGAAGGGAAGATTCCATCAGAATGTTATACGATGTTTACGACGGGCTACCCGTATACAACGGATTCCCAGGGGTATACCACAGCGGCGCCGTTGTTCTAGACAAGCAGGGAAGATTGGTACACGGGACATACTTTAGTAAGAGTGCGCTGAAGAAAATCGTCGATGCCGTTGTTTTTACAAGTCACCAAGTATATACCATATTCTGCTCGTTCGACAACTGGCTGATTCTAGGATCGGAGGCGTCGTCGATCAGTGCTGTCATGGCCAAGCACGGCGTGCAGTCTGAGCTGCATATCTGCACGAGGGACCAAATAGTGAACAGCGATATATCGCAAATACTTGTATACCATTATGGTGAGGTTGTGCGCGTGTTGGGAGCTTTGGACAACATCCTGTACAACCTTCGTAGAGATCCGAGGGGAGCCATGCAGCTGACTCCTATGGGAGTTAGCCCCGCCATAGGTATGTGGAGACTTCTTAGATATTACAACATTTCGCACGACATGTGTGCCTATGTCGGCCACCCCTGCGATATAGCGGACATGCCGTCGCTGAACCACGAACGCAGCACCATCCATGGAAGTCGAAACGAAGCCGAACATGTAGAGAGGGTGGAAATAATATCTATGCATTCTCAAGAATCGGGCAGCGGTGACTTGAGCGTAGCGTCTAGCACTTAGTGGAGTCGCCATAGCCGGTCACTGTTTCCACGCTGAACGGCGTGAACATGCTAAAAAGCTGTCTCTCAAGCTTAAATTGCAACATAACCATTAATGCGTGTTTGTACATTAATGAGGCATGAAATACGCTGCAGGATTAAACATTTGGAATATGGGCGAACTGCAGTGGTCACTCATTCCTCAGTGTTGCGGAGGGATAGGGTAATTGGACTACGGTGATTCGTTAGGAATAGATCATCCACGTTATAAGCATGTAACTATAAATTTATGTCTGCTGGCTAATAGAGAACGCGGCGCGTAGCTTTGATGGTTCTACGGGAATTTTGATCAAAACATCCGATTTCCCTAAAACCACAGTTTGCAATCTCACTATAGCACTACACGGATTCTGTCGTATTATAATCTTTGTTATGATGCTTATTACGCCGTGAATGTTTCGTATTCTCTTTACGTCAGTGTATAAGGCATTCGGAGTAGATGAAATGGCAACAGGGGCAGCCATCTGTGCCAGAGGAGCTATAGGAAATTATCGGAATACATATTTGTAGATGGTCGCATTATGTTTGCTATTATGTGCGAATTTTGTGAAACTCATAGGAATATATAAGATATAATGTGAGCCACGCCGCTCCACCCGTGTATCAAGTGGTATAGTGTTCTGAGTCTGCATTCTTATAGTACTGGTTCCCACGTCTACCACACTATGCCCTGTGCTGTAGTGTAGGTTGAAAGGCGCGCGTCACGCCGTTGCAACGCGTGTTGGACGTCACTCGCACGGACCCCGTTCCACTCCCATCTAGCGTTCCCGACGTGGCATGCCACGTAGGCAGCTTATATCGTCAACAACTGTGAATACAACGATGTACGTGTGTATGTGGTAAGTGATAAAGTTTGTGTCTAAATCTAGCTATGATAAAAGAGTTCTCTGTTGAGCGATGCAATCTATGGTGGGGGTGTATACGCCTTGTAACTAACGAATTCCGAACTTCCGGCACTGGTGCTATAACGATGTGATACAATGCGTCTCTCTAGACGACCACTTGATGAGGTGTAATGGAGTCTAAAGCGTGGTTTATGAGCTGCGCGTCTCCACACGCTGTCTGCCATACATACAAAGATGACCAATTGCAACTTTGGAACAAGATATTGCCACTTCGTGTTGTGAACGAGATTAAATCGATGTTCAGAACACTATTCGCCAACGACTGATGGCAGCAGTGTTGTGTGTGAGCATAGTGCATCCAATTGGCGACAACTACGATGAAGATTTTTTAATGCACAAGAATTTGTACAACCGCACATTGGGCTGACGGAAACCAAACCAGTGGTTGTTGAGTTGCATTCCGTTTTCAACCGAAATATCTGCTTAATAGAATGCCCAGAACCCGGCCAGATCGTATAGCGTTACCAACATTTGATAGCTAATACTTTTTGACGCCTTAATTACTTCTGAAGTAGTCATTTTTGTGCGGAATTCCGGTCCTAAGTAACGCAATGCATGAAAAAGACTTCCAACCGTTATAGTTGCCACAACCGATGACCCATTCCAGTTGTCAGCTAACCTACCACACTGCAAAAACCGTAATCCTGTGTACAACATTGGCGCGATTCCCACGAGGACCACAGCGCAAGCTTCCGGATTCTCCGAACATGATGTCTCCCAAGTCGCTTCTGAACTGTAAGCAGACTTATATTCGTCTGGAATTTTGATTTTATCCAGGAACTTTTCACAACCATCCACAGCTTTACTTAATTGTTCCGTGATTTTTTGAGCGGTGAGTCTCTTAGACTTTATGACGTTTAAATAATCGCTGTCGTATATGGTACAGACTATTTTGCGGAGTTGGCGGTGGCTTTTAATGATACGCTCATTGAATCTCCTCAACACGTCGTCCGCCGGCCACATATACTTCAGCTCCGGCTGCGCCACGAATTGCTTAGAAATACGTTTGACTTCTTCGAGAGCTGGCAGCTCCATCTTGCCAACAGGCTTGTCTGCCAAGAACTTGTGAAGTGCGGCGCCCATGGCAGCCAAGTTCTTCTCAGCATCGTTGCCCTTCAGAGCAATCAACCAGTCAATACCCTCCCTGAAAGTATGCGGGGCTTCAGTCAACGAATTGTATACCATTTTGTAATGATGTTATTACTTAAACGACTGCTATTAGTCTGAAATGTTTGGTCTTATTATGTCGAGCCTTTAAGCGTCTCTCAATCACGGGATAGCACAGGAGCTGTCCGCACCTCTCCAAGATTAGCTTATTTAAATCAAGTAAAATCTGTGCGGAGCACGCATACGTACTGTAGAGGTACGATGATGTTACCTATGCCCTGCCGCAGCAAAGTTCATACCATTAACTAGACATGCAATATGTATAACGCATGCCATTGGGTGTACAACATTTAAATAGAAATGGAATGTGCTGGAACTATAGGCATTGGTGCATTTGCAAAGACGCATCAAACCTTGAAAAGTTACATGCGGTTGAGTGTATTATATTAAACAGCCTGAAGCTTCCTGTATTTCCTACGACATAAAGGCATAACCAATTATCTCGCCTATGTACACGCCTCCACAGATCATTTATCCAAATACAAAATTACTGTGTGACATTAGTCTACCCGATAGATGACCCACAACTTCATCTTAAATGGCAATCGTCAGCTACTGAGGTGTATGGCCGCCCACCTAGCAATGCATTTTACTAACAACATGAGAAGGCATGGGCACATTTCGTCTGTATCTCACATCCCGCCATCCCGAGTGCCGAGCGTATTACCCCGTCAACTATGATATGTAGTAGATTAGGCATTAGGTCATACGACTTGGTGATGGCGGTGCCAAGTAAAGACAACCCTGACACATACCTTGCAACTCATTGCCGATATGATGGGAGAAGGACACAAGCTCCCCGGTGGTACGCGGCGTCCTTCTGGTGAGGCATACAAGATATCGGCAAAGTTTCTCAAGTGGATCTACATTATTATAACACGCCCCAGTCAGCAAGTTGTAGGTATAGAACCCATGCTTATGCTTATCTCGAAAATGTTTCTGAAGAAAACCCATTTTAATGCGGCTCTTCTGGCATACATCATTCCTCTGATACCAGTAAGTGGAGATATCGGACTGGTCAGTGAGAAAACCTTGCAAGGGGGAAGGGTCGCAACCATGACTTTGTAATTTCATGGGGTCTAATGGATCTTTGGTGCAGAGCCAATATTCCGATGCCTTTACATTTTTACCGTACTGACATTCACGCCACCCACCCTGGTCGGAGTCCCTCCGGCACTGGGTGCGCAGGAAAGATAGCTGATGATAAGTGGCGTAGACATAGCTCAGCAATTGGCATAGAAGCGTGTAGGGGTCTTCGGAGTAGTACATCAGTGGAGCGCCGTAGCGTTCATAGTGCAACTTGTTAAGGTCAATGGGCACAGGCCCTTCGATACCTGCCAGCACAGAACTGGCGTGGCTACAGGATTGGGATAAGGCTTCGGTGACATCGTCCGATGAAATAGATTCTGGGATGGCTTCTATTGATTCAGACCCCTCAAACAAATTTAAGATGTAGTTGATTAAATTGGCATATCCCAGGGCATGCGGCAAATCGCTGAGCCAGCACAGCATCTCACGCACAGTTCGGGGCGGAGCTATACTGTGATCAGTGCTAGGAACCTTTTTTGTAACCAACTCTGGGGAATACAGCTGACATATCGGTTCATCAATCATGACCCCTGGATGAGCTTCGATTTCTACCGGAGTGAGGGATTTCCGCGGAGGCTTTGTCTTGGGATCAGCAATGGGATCGCCTGTTGGTTCCGACGGCACAAAGGTCTCGAAAGCACTGTCTTGTGGAATGTAGACCGTTGGTATATGAGCTGGTGTATGTACGATTGTACTACCCGAAAAGTCGGTTGAATTTTCCATGGGTAGAACATCAAGCTGCCCAGTGAGAGGAGGGATAACCTCCGGGAGTATCACGGGCGTACGTTCCGTGGTACGTTTCTGTTTTGTCAGATCAATGCCTTCAGGCTCAGAAGCAATGGCAGGAACAGAGAGTGGGTACGGCAGCGGCGGTAAGGGCGGTATTTGCTTGGCCTCTTTTAATGGTTTGCCAGCCGGAATGCCAATGGAGGGAAGTAGCGGAAGGGGCTTAGGTGGAATATTGGGAATCAGAATTTTATCGCCTGTGACATCAAAATTTTGCGAACGAAGAATATTATATGCCTCCTGTTTTCGTTTGCCGTTTGTGTCAGGATTATTTTTCACAACTTGTCCTATCACGAGAACAGGTTTTTGGTATGTAATAGGATTCCCTGACATGAACACAGCATCACCATCCGCACTCGTGACCCGACTTTGAATATCTCTTTGAATACCTTTCAGAAAGTCACTTCTCCGCGCTTCTTGCCAGTTTTCGACATCCTCTTCCTTTTTCTGCACTGATTGCTTTATTTGGTTGTCTACTGCCAGCAGTTGGGGCTCGCGCTGTTCAAATAACTTTCGTTGAACTTTAAACGCATTAGCTGCCAGCTCCTTTCGCCGTGTGACGTTTGAGTGGTCTTTCACAACGTTCCCTGTAAACTCTCCGTAGTAGTATTTATTTGGATCAGCAGGTGTTTTTATATTAATAGCAGTGACGTCCGTAAATGCAGGTATGATTGAGTCGTCTAGTGTGGCAGTTGCTGGCGATTCTGTTGGATTATGGGGAGTCTGCCCGGACAGGGTTGCGGTTGTTGGCACAGATGACGTGGAAAACGTAATTTGCCGAAGTCCGGAAACGTTGTCATTTCCTTTTGAAGAACTACTCAGTGGAATACCTTCCATTTGATTCACGAACACAGAAGCATGCCCATCCAAATTCACGAGGGGAGGTTGTATGCTTCTTGGTTTTGGTATATGCTGCGGCAAATTAATTTTTTGAGCCGCATACAGTGCCTTTTTAAGTTCCAGATTCTTTTCTCTCTCTATTTTCTCTGCTTCTTTGTACGCTCTACTCCTATTAATGGCCTCATTCTGCATTAAAGTAAAATCAGTGGGATCGGGAGCTGGCTTACCGTTCAACGAGTTAGCGTGATCATAATAGGCTTGTTGTTGCAATCGTGTCCTATGTTCCTCTTCTTTTTGTTTTTCACGTTCCTCTGCTTCTTCCTGTCTACGTCTTTCGTCCGTTTTTCTGGTCGCTTCTTCAAATCGTTTTTCCAACGCCTTGGCGTCTGCTTCTCTCTGTAGATTTTGCTTTGTGAGCCGTTCAATGGCAGTTTTATATTTAGCGTCCATTTCTAGTCTACGCTCCACCTTGCGTTGTTCTTCTTTCATTTCCTTTTCGGTTTCAGCCTCTCTAGTCAGTCGTTCTTGCAGTTCATCATAGAATTTCATTCGATCTGTTTGCCACTTATATGCGTTGTCCTTAAGCACGGTTTTGTATTCATTTTCTATTATCCTCTGCTGCTCAAAAAACGGATCATCGATAGCCAATCCGGTAACTTTAGGTAATTCTCCTTGACCAATCTGCCCCCTAACCCTTTTCCGTGTTTCAAAGGGTTGACGTTGGCTGACAACACGGTCACCGTGAACGTAATGTAAAGGTTGGGAGGAACTAGGCGTATGAATAGAAGGAACACTTTGCATTGTCGTAGGATGATGTCGATTTTTAAAATCATCCCACATCTTTTCGGTGATTTCAGTTGGTACGAATGGTGTACGATTGCCCCAATGAGATTTTGGCTGACAATAGTTTTGGCCATTCAGAGTAGCACTTATACCACCATCACATGTTACGGGGTCACGACTATGATCACCTTTTCCACCGCCACCTGGACCAGATCCTGCAGTAGAGGATGCCGTCTTACTGTCACCTGAACCTGGCTGAGCCTTTTGACCACTCTGTTGACTAGCGCCGGAGGTAGCCGCCTGGTCACCCGGGCCCTGACCACTACTGGGATCATGGGCACCAGGTGACTCAGAGCCTCCCCTTGAATCACTTGAAGTATTAGTTTGTGCCGCCTGTGCGACTTGTGAACTCCCAGGCTTTTCTTCACTTTGACCATTATTTTGGCTTTGAGGGCTGTCCACTTTCTTGCCCTGGTTCTGTGCCCCCTCCGCTTTCTTGCCCTGGTTCTGTGCCCCCTCCGCTTTCTTGCCCTGGTTCTGTGCCCCCTCCGCTTTCTTGCCTTGGTTCTGTGCTCCCTCAGATTTCTTGCCCTGGTTTGGAGTTACTTCGGATTGACTTACAACAGGCTTCGCAGCCTCAGTTTTAATTGCCTCCGTCTTGGTAGCAGTCGGCTTCGCCGCTTCGGCTTTGGTGACCACAGGCTTGGCGGCATCGGGTTTGGTGAAAGGCGTATGATCTTCGGACTCTACATCTTCCAAATCTTCATCCGGAATTTCTAGTTCTTCCTTAGCCTCTTCGTCCTCAACTTCATTATCATCTTCCTCTTCCATTAAACAACCCTCACCATCCAAAATCGTTTTCAACTTTGCCAGGCCGTCACCTTCTCTCTTTAGCTCATTAATTACATTAACCCAATTATCCGTCAAAATCTTTTGCTGACTGCTTCCTTTTCCGAAATCGTAGCCATAGAATGTGAATCCGTAAGGAATGAAATGTTTGTTGAAATAGGCGGCAAGGTTGTCCTTGCGTGGTTTTTTGATTACACCGGATTGTGTATCAATTCTCTTCAATTTCTCATTCACTGCATTCAGATGTGTTTTAAACCAACTTGCCATTTTTTTCGCAATGTTCTCCTTTGTAAGGTATTGATATTCTCTAGCATATCCCGTGAAGGAAAAACGGTCCTTGGTGAATATTTTTTCAAGCGGTACTATAAGTTTTTTGCATTGCCTTTTTAATTCATCTAAATTTATGCATTTGTCTCTCGAATATAAATGATTCCTAAAATCTTGCTCATCTCGTACTTCTCCGAAAATTCTACAGAAATCTTGAACCAAGCGAAGGGCATTTGCGATGTTTGCAGTGTCGGACCCGGTCGTGGATAACACTGTAGTTGAATAAACATCGAGAAGCAGATTGTTTTTATTAGTTTCTTTATTCAGAATCTTTATAATGTCCCCTGCCATAGCAGAGGCTGGGGAATAGCCATTCTTATAACCAGGTTGCAACTCACCTGCCCCGAATCCACCAGGTATAACACCGTACTCAACGTCATCTTGCGCAATGAGGTATCTATCAATTTTTCCGGCACTCGCTATCATCCGTCTAACAAACTCTGGACCACGCGCAGCGTACAGTTCGATCATCCCAACCGTTTCACCCGCCCAATCCCCACCGCCCACTCTTGTGAATCCATCGTCCACATTGTACCGCAAAAAATACAAAGCTGCAAGAACCTTAGGGATGCACTGAAGGAGAGCGTTTAAGGTATTTTTAGCTTTTCGCTCGCCGGTATACGACCGTTGTGGATTTTTGCACAATTTCGTATGAAACTTGGATACATTAGTTAAAAACTGTGACAGTGCGGGTTCAATTTGCTGTTGATCAACAGTATTGTATTTGCCATTAAGCAGCCGCATCAGTCTATTGGCCAGCTGGCCTTGTGCGCCTCTATTATGATGCAACCACTCCAAGAATTCCAAGCACTCCTTAAGAGTCCTGAACTCAGGTATATTACCTTTATCCACCATCCTGTCTACTTCCAATCACCCACTAATCCACTCTCACAAAACACCACTGCCAGCCTCCAGGACCATGTGAACCGGGAAGCACTACAGTCATCACACCTCCAAGGTGACACCGCTTAACACAGCATGGCAGACAACTAAGTGTAGTAGGTGGAAAGGCTATGAAGTAAGACGCTGAATAACACCAATACGCATCACACTAAAACCATGCCACACCTAAACCATTTTCCAAAATCCATTACCCATCACAGGATTCTTATAGACACACCACTCACCTGAGGAGGGTAGGCGCCAAGCCGAGGCAGCCATGCTTAAGTGGGAGGATGGGTGGTGATGGAAAGGTCGGGGAGGCAGTTGGTTAGATGTTAGGTGAGGTGGTAGGTGTGTGCTGTTAGGTGGGCTGGGTGTGCTAGGTGTCTAGCCTGTCCCTCGGACCTTGCGAATATTCATCCTAGAACTGGTTTGTCGTGTAACCAATTCATTAAACGGGAGATTTTCATAATGCGGCGATAGGTATGTCCGTATTCACGCGTGTTTACGCTTGCCAAACTGGTGTCTATGCGTAGTATGGTATGTGCACACAACGCCGTCGCAAGTCATCGCTTGAGACCAGCTAGAAGCTTATCTGCTAGCGCAGAGCCTCCCAATCACGTTCTTCACCACTTCTTGAGAGATGTTTATAATGTATGTCTCAGCCGACACGAAATTGTCGCGGTTGCTAATCGCAATCTCAACAATGGGTATGGCGCGCTTTCGAGAATCAAACGCGGCACGTTTCATCCGTGCATTGATGCAATAATGTTAATGCGGGTATTATGGCAAATACGATGGGTTTATAACAATTACAACACGTAACATACAATTTCGTACCGCATATTATGGCCTGCTCTGGTGAAAATCGCAGCTGGCGACGCTGGAGAAAATTCCTACGCAACCAGACACACAATTGCCGCGATACTTGGACAACCACTTGCGCTCACAATAAAATATTGATGTGTTTCTCATATATTGGGATAACGTAGGCAATTTTTTCATACCATTGAAATGCTTTGGTTTACCAAAGAAGCTATAGATACACGATAGACCTTTGACTGTGCCACGCCACACCGTTAATCAGAATGGGACGTCCCATCGTAATGAAATTTATGTTGGCGTTATGCGCAACAATGCTGTATTCTTTCCGGCCCATTGAGACGTTCATCTGTGACTTCGGAGATCCACACGACTTGCTGAGCAACAACGCCATCGTTAGCTGCCACACATATTTCGAATTCTCTGAATTCCCACCTGTCATATGTCCACGCGTAGTCAACAACACCGAATACGTCTGGCATCCACAACCTACAAAGATTGAGAACGGTTATCATAACGCATACGTTGGTGGCAATGGCAAAATTCGTTCCGTCGCTATTGCGGAAGTTGTCGTCACTGATAGGCCTGTTGAATTTGTTACAGTGCAATCCAATCCGTCGCAAAGTCGCCTGCACTTCGACATACCAAGGAATGAATTCTACGTCATCAACGAGCGTCGTCTGATATTCATCTGTGGGCCCCGAGATTTGTTCTTGTCAGATATATTGCAGCGTCACCTGGACCGACTAGAGAGTGTCACACAAATGAGGCAACTACTTTGGAACTCTGTAACACCATTGGCTCATGAATTGGGGGTAATTGGAAAGGGTCTGGGTATATTCTTCTTGTACAGAGGCGAGACGCATCTGCCTCTTCAAGGTTGTGGCAGCCGACTTTCGCCACTGTTTAATGCGGATTATGAAGTTACCGTGGATCCCGTTACTGGTACGCGATCATGTGTAGTAGACCCTATGTCGAATGCTCGCATCGGATTTGTTTGCGAAGGCCGAATTGAACCCGCGGATTGCATGAAGTCCCTCTTGGACACGGACGGTAAAATCACGATTCCCCATAGACCACATTTCTATTGGAGTTTTGATCATCATCGACCTTGGGTGGTGGCGCAATATTTTCAGAAATTAGCATTCCCGCCATTCAATGGGGAATGCAAGTGCGTCGATCCAGAAACATCCCGCGTGAAGGCCAGGATGGAGCTACGGTCTAAAACTGACTACGTCTGCGATATCGCAAGCAAAATATTTCGCCACCGTATACACCCAATACGTGGCCCTTGGTGCTCTGTAGTGTTACACCCAGGCAGCACATTGACAATAAGATTCCCTATAGAAAATGGCGACACCGACCCCTCTCAAAAAGATTCACCAGTATCTATACGCTCTCGCACTCCTCCTAATTATTTATTCAAAACTGAATTCCGGCCGAAAAACCTGATGACGCTGAGACAACTTACAACAATTTATGATGATATTTACAGAGACGTAATCTACCATAAGGTAATCGCTGGCGATGCCCTTGAGTGGGATGCTTCCAATATTTCACGAGGAGAGATAAAACTGAAATACCGTGAAAACAAGCCGCTTACGTTAATAAGGGGATTGAATTTGTTTTTTTATCATTGGACATTGAAGGCGATCAACAACTACGTATTTGATAATATTCGCGCTGTAGTGAATGTGTCATTCGCATTTACACATCACTACAAGACGGTTGGTTGCGACCGTGCGTCACATAAAGTATTCGATTCGGAAATCAGCAAAATGTATTGCTCAACTAAACGGTGGAGTAACACTATTGGACAAACATACGAGTGCACATACAACAAACAATCGAGCATTTTGTGGGCTGGTATACACTGCCTACCGGACGAAGTGCTCATGCCAGATAATTGTGACTCCACGGGATACGATCTTAAATCCAATCGCATCACGCCACTTGCTGGATCTTTGAAGACAGTGATGATGAAGCGTATCCTTGGATTTCAGTTATTAAGACTTGACTTTCGAAATAATAGACCCTTCAGCTATGCTTGCGTCTGCGTCGATAAACGAGGATACGAAAAATCTAGAATAGTATTCGATCAGAGTCTAAGC
Organism: Babesia bigemina; assembly: GCF_000981445.1. Taxonomy (NCBI): domain Eukaryota; phylum Apicomplexa; class Aconoidasida; order Piroplasmida; family Babesiidae; genus Babesia; species Babesia bigemina. The sequence continues at coordinate 2,411,352 of NC_027216.1, read as the reverse complement.
GACCGTAAAACGTACACCGTACGTCACAAAGATGCACCCAAAATTTTAGTTACCCATATGCTGGTGCCTTTGAGTGAACTAGGATTGCCAGGTGGCCGAACTACCCCACCCGAATTGCTTATGATACAGTATATCCCACGGGTGCCCATAACACTGCATGTAGGCACCTCGTTGATCATAAGCTGTAATATTGAACGTGAGGCGCAGTACGATTCAAATAACTTGAGGATACGACCAATGTGGCTGCCACGACTGCATGAGTATCATCATTATACTGCAAATTATATGGCAGATAGGTCTGCGCTAGTTCACACGTCGCACAGCGATTCACTTGCTACTACCCCAGGTGGCTTCGAAGTCCATACAATGATGTCAACGCCTGCCGTCCATGAATTGGGCTTCAAATCAAATAGAGGCGGCATTATTATATCTAAGAATCCGATTCACATAGATTTTGTGCCCATGACTTTTGTCTGCGGTAAATATCCTAAACCGTCAGATTTTATCACTATCAATAGTGAAGTATCCTCGCCGTCGACTGGCAATATCGTACGATCATCGGTAAGATACACGTGGCACGTCGTTGAGATACACGTCGAAACCACTGACCCGTACATGCAAGGCTGCGGAGTTACTTACGAATCGGATGAGCTGTTTAAACCTGAGACACCCCAACTGTACGACGCTTCCGGACGACAAATCGGTTGCAAGATCGACATTCAGAATGCTAAAGAAGCGGCGTTCTACTGCCCAGCACCGTACGTCCTGGACCCACCCAACTGCTTCGACCAGATCTGGGTGAACGGTGAAGTGAAGAACGTAAGCTATGTCAGCAAGTCGTTTGTAGCATCTCGGAGTAATCACTTTGTTATACTGCGGTTCGACAGTGAACTCATTGGACCCGGCGAAACGCTGCGCCAGACGCCGCCGTTGGAGTGTCGCTGCGTCACCATCAAGGGGGTCATTTTATCCACCATCCAGATCGAGAACTACTACGCCAAGTAATTGGTAACTATGGTGTGATAACTTGTTTGGCAATTAGCCACTTTAATTGTCATAGTGCATGTTGGTCGTTATGTTGGTTTGTGTCTCCAGTGGCATCATAGGTTTTTGTTGAAATTCCTGTAGTTGCAAATCCAATAGCATTTTTTAGTCATTATAACTTCTGTGTAAAACATAATGCCTGGTTAGTAGATTGAAATGAAAATACGTCTCACTTCTTCGTTATACACTTTCTCCTGTATACATTGGGAAGGTGGGCTGCTACCGTTTCCCTGTATGGTCACAATTCCAAAAACTGACAACGTCCTTAATACGTAGCAATGAGTAATACGTGGTGCTTAGCGACGGACGACACTTATTTCACCAATGTTGATGAGCGACCACCATTCGGTGTTTGGCCGTGTCGAACAATGGGTTGCGAAACACACGCCTACTGCCTTAATTCATCGTCAGATGCTCACTATAGACTCTATGTGATGTTATGTAATGTTGCAGTAAGTCACATTGGTAAATGCAAATTGCGACTGTATAGGTGCTGCCCAGCTCAGTGACAGCCCACAGATTGATGGGATGGGCAACAAGAAAACATGATTGCTCATGTTGGGTTGTTAATCAGTAATAAGAAGACAAACATGGTGGAAAAGGGGTTAGTCGCCGAAGCAGGTGAACAGCGTTCGGGAAATCCCAGTTCAGCAGGGGGTTAGACACCATCACCGTTGGGATTTGAAGTTCAGTGTAACATTGAGTGATACAGAATTAACAACAAAACGTTATGTGAGACGCTATGGATAGTATTTCTATCATATCTAAGTTGAGAAAACTAAATAGCCTACTGAAGTGCGACGCGTTGTTTTTGGTAGCATAACATGCGTGCCGGATGACAGGTGGGGCCAATAATCCAGCGGCATCGCAATCATTTTAATGATCCATCACGAATGCAACATGGGCAGTGATGAATAAAGCTCGTCTATTCTTTTGGGGTCTAAGAACCTGCAATACACTTGCTCAGGTATATGTGAGGCAAGGTAAGCAATCTACATATACCCTCCCTATGGGACTGCTATCTCTGTACTGCATGACACGCGGCTGTGGTATAGCTGCCGGCATACGGGTGTCAATGGACTGGCCCTGCAAGAATGGGCTGGCAGTTGCAGCGGTAAGGGCACGTGGTTCATGGTTGCAGGTTGGTGAGTGCGTTGCTTAGGTGATTGATATATGTTTGCAGTTTGAGGGGACTGGGAGGGAGAGGGGAAGATGAGCTATACTCCGCCGTGTAAGTGTAAGACAACCTGTACCTTAACTAAATGTTATTGTTGTCCGTGGTGTTGTGGAGGATGTGAGCAATATTGTCTTCGATGCGCTAAGTTTCGACTTTCGCTCATGAGTGGAGTAGAGCAGTGCGATCATGTGAGATGTAAACAATGTGACACCAGGTGTCAATGTAACTGTTGTGTCGCGAAACGCATAAAAGTATATCGTTCCCCTGATTCCCCCAGTCCACAGCGTGGCTCTTCTTCCTCCCGTGCCGCCTCTCCCCCCCGTGCAGATCCTCACACCGGTCCACCATCTACCTCTCCCTCCAACCCCGCCCCTTACATCATCGTCCCCGTCGCCCTCATCATCGTCGTCATCTGTGTCATGATCTACTTCCGCATCCGGCCGTTCCACAGGGTGCGGTATCTACTGCGCAGCTAAGCAGAATAACTTAACTGCCAACTGACATCTAATGTCTAGACAGTAACGATTGCGTTGATGACAAATCACATGAGCAGTGAGGTGACCTAGCACCTGACCAAAGTGGTGACCAAGTACCTGAGCTAGTTACTGGCCGAGCAGCTGACATACCGCCTCACCTAAGGTCTAATCAAATGTCTGTTTTTACTGCTCCATTTACACCCACAATCCCTACTGTTAATACCACCTCGATACCACGCTCCACCTCCTCACTCCAGCATGGCTGCCCTGCCTTGTCGCCTTCCCTCCTCTGGTGAGTGGTATGTCTATAGGATTCTTGTGATGGTTCATGGATTTTGCAATATGGTTTAGGTGCGTCATTGTTACAGTATGATGCGTATTGGTGTTATTCAGCGTCTTACTTCGTAGCCCTTTCACCGAGCACACTTAGTTGTCTGCCATGCTGTATTAAGCGGCGTCACCTTAGAGGTGTGATCACTGTAGTGTTTCCCAGTTCACATAGTCCTGGAGGCTAGTGGTGAAGTTTTGTAAGGGTGGGTTAGTGGGTGACTGGAAGTGGATAGGATGGCGGCTAAGGGTAGCGTTCCTGATTTCAAGACTCTCAAAGAGTGCTTGGAATTCTTGGAGTGGCTGAATGATCGTAAACGTAGCGTTGTTAGAAGTCAGGTGGCAAATAGACTGTATAGACTCCTTAAAGATAAATATGAAGGTGTTGATCAAACGCAAATTGAAATCGCGTTGTCCCAATTTCTTAATAACCTGTCAGTCTTTCATAAGAAGTTATGCACTTCTCCACGTGGCAGTTATACTGGCGAAAAAAAAACCAAACCCGCCCTTAATGCCCTCTTGGCATGTATTCCACAAATTTTATCCGCGTTCTACTTTTTGCGATACCATGTGGACCGAAACTTTGCTGCGCTTGGCGGAGGGGGGTGGGCGGATAAGGAAGTTGGAGTGGTTTCAATGTACGCTACAATTGGTATGCGGTTAGATGCACTTATGAACCTTGTTACTGATATTGATAAATATCTAGTTGCAAAGAGTAACAATGTATACGGTGTTATACCTGGAGGATTTGAGCTCAGTGAGCTAAAAATAGGCTATAGGTACCCCATGGGACAGGGTTATCGCAACGGTACTGATATGGCAGGTGACCTTCAAAAAATATTGGACAAGAATACTAATGCTAACAATCTTTTCCTCGATGTTTATTCCACGACTGTGTTGTCAACGTCTGGAACACAAATTCCAAACGTAGCCAACGCTATTCGCTTGGTGCGAGACTTTTGCAGAATATTTGCAGAGGTGAGAGATGAGCAAGATTTTAAAGGCCATCTATATTCGAAAGATAAATGTATTGAGTGGGAAAAATTAAAAGCACATTGTGCTGGACTCATAGGGCCTCTTGAGAAAATTTTCAAACAGAAGCATTTTTCTTTTACTGGATATGCGCGGGATCTTGACAAACTCAGTAAACAATCCATTGCTAAGAAGATGGCTAGTTGGTTTAGAACAAATTTAAGTGAGGTGATAAAGAATTTGGATAATATTAGTTCTTTTAGGACAAATGTTAGAGTGAATGAAAGATTATTTAATCGTAATGCCCTGGCTACGAAAGATAGAACAGCACTTACTAAATATTTCAACAAGAACTTTTTTCCGTACGGATTCACTTTTTATGGTCACGACGCTGGAACGGGAAGCAATAGGTTTCAGATTTTGAACGAGAATTGGGATGGTGTAATCAAGGTGCTTAAAGAAAAGAGTAAAGGATTGAATGAGCTTGTGAACATTTTGAATGGTGATATCTGTAAGCTAAAAAAAAATAAAGAAAGACAACCGGATGAGCCTAAAGACGGCGTGCCTCAGCCTCCAGCTGAAAAGTCTGAAGCTGAGTCTGATGTAGAGTCCGAGGATGAAGCAGATGAACCGTTGCAGGATGAAGACGATCCACCTGCCGACACCAAAACCGAAGCCGCCAAATCTGTGGTCACAAAGGCCGAGGCGGCGAAGCCGACTGCCACTAAAGCTCAGAGTGCTGTTGATGGCAATGATCAAACTCAGGGTAAGAAAGCGGAGGGAGCACAGAACCAGGGCAAGAAGGCGGAGGGTGCACAGAACCAGGGCAAGAAAGCGGAGGGTGCACAGAACCAGGGCAAGAAAGCGGAGGGTGCACAGAACCAGGGCAAGAAGGCGGAGGGAGCACAGAACCAGGGCAAGAAGGCGGAGGGAGCACAGAACCAGGGCAAGAAGGCGGAGGGAGCACATTCAGGTGCGAGTGACAGTAACACGGCATCTGGGCCGAGTTCCGGTTCAGGTGGCGGTGGAGCTGGAGGAGGTGAGCGACCAGGCAGTGATAGTTCTGGGAATTCGACCACGTGCCCTGGTGCCATATCTTATAATTTTGGGTCAGGATACGGAAAGTATTGTCCCAGAAATGACAAAAAATGGGATCTCTCCGCACAACAGCAAATACACGAAAAGTGGGATAAAGACAAGAATGAATATGATAGGAAGATGGCACAGATAAGAGAGCAAGATAAAGAAAAACTTAGATTGCAAAAAGCAGCAGAAACGCGCAGACTGGAAGAAGATGAACGTAGAAAGCAAGCAGCATATGAGAAAAGCATACTCGACCGGCAAATTAGCATGCCATATCTAGATGGGCAGAATGTTTTTTCTTCAACCCGCGCAACCGACCTTGGTGGATTAGTGGGAACAATGGTCCCAGACGATTATGATAATGGCTCTGATCTTATAATGCAACAGATAGCTGCAGAACAGCAATGGGAAAAACAGAAACAAGAAGGAACAGTCCAGAGGCAGTTGGATAATTATGCGGCGAAGCAACAGCATAAGAGGAAGCAGGCCGCCAAGAAACTTGAAGAAACATTGAAAGATACTGCAGAAGACATATGGAAATTCCAACAGCAGAAATACGTAGAAGAAATAGAAAACAATGTACAAGATCCCGATGCCAAACACCGATTGCAGCGGAACAAAAAATTAGAGAAGCAGAACGTTGGTGATTATCCGCCAACATCCACACCCTCCACCATTCCAAGGCAGCCCAGCCGTTCTGATCTCGGGCATTCCGGTCAGAATACCGGTGGCCGTAATAGTAATGGACGTGGTTACTATGAACCCGGAGAAGGGAGAGGTAGGCGGTATGGGGACATAGGTTTTCAAGACGTTGACGGTCCTATATATCTCGGTGGCGAATCAATAGAGGAAGACAACTATGTTCCATCGTGGTTTACAAATGGCGAGACCCCACCCGATCCTTTCATTACCAATTCCGTGGAAGATTGGAAAAAAGCTCTACAGGATGGGTTGAGCGACCGCAAATTAGATAGAGATTACAGCAAGCTTATTGAAGAACAGAAGCGTGATGCTGAAAAAAGATATCGTATGAATAGAGTTCTTCAGAAGGTTTCGGTCGATGTAAATGAAGGACAGAAAAAATTGAAAGATGATGCAGACAAAGAAGCCGAACGAATGATACAAGATTCTAAGTATAACGATGCCATAAAACGTCTTGGAATTGCAAATTTGCAGAGAGAAGCAGACGCTAAAGCGTTGCAACAACGATTAGACGAAGCCCGAAAGGACCAAGACGAATTTATACAAAAGGCGCAATCTTTACCGCACGCTATTGAAGGCAATGCAATCGATACAATACGGTATCCACCTGCTTTTGTAGATCACCATTTGTACACTTTGAATCCGGTCGTCGGCACAGTTGTGTCGCAAGACTCGCCGAGGAAAAGGATTATGCAAGAACAATATGAAGCGGCGCGGCGAAATTTGAATCAGTATCAAAACTACAAAGATCAAATGGAGCAGCGCAAACTTCTTCAAGTTGCAAAGGACTGGATCCAGAAACCGAAGGATGAGGAGGCAGAATGGACGAAACGACGAATATACGGTACTCAAGAGTTATCTGTAGGCGGTATTCAGACGAACATACCAAAAGGGCATACTATTGATTCATCATCTTTTGACGTGATGAAGTTGAGCGATGGCGCTAGGATGAAATTTTCAGATGTTACAGCAACTGTCGTGGACCATGTCGAACCAGAGCCACAGATCACCCAGGCAATAGGAGATGCTACAGCAGAGTCCAAAGGCATACCGAAGTCTATGACGCTACAATCTCCTGCATTTAATGCTATTACAATGGGCCACCCGATAAAACCACCCAAGATTCCTAGCACATCAGCCATGCAATTGCTTCCGGCGCCTACACGGCTTACAAAACCTATTCGTATGAAACCAACAGGTATTGCTATGCCAGCACATAAGCATCCTCCCATCCTTCGACACGTCCCTATTACCACTCAAACATTTGACGATCCATCAATGGCCAAATTTTTGAATATCTCCAGCACCAGTCTAACAAATTCATCAAAAGCCGATACCAATGTTCCCGTATTACAGGAGATAGAACGCCCAGTTCCACAATCCATGTTTGGCGGATCCCCCGTCCCAGACGCCGAATTGCCATCCTCGCCGATTCCTAGAGATACGTTCCTCACTGAGCCACAACCAACCATGGGATTCCAAATAGAATTCCCGAAACGCACTGTACGTAAAGTAGACCCCGAAATCGGCCTGTCCATAGAGCTAGCTCACCATGGCGATCGCACTTTTAACGACGTGGACCTAGATGACCCTTACGCCAACACGGCCGATATCCTTAAAGACGAGTTCAAACCTCCAGAGGACGAAGGCTTCTCAGGCCTGCCTAACACTAATTTGGATCTGAACTTTGCGCCGGAACGTATCGGACTTGAAGGGTATGAAGATCCCGGGATGCCACGTGACTCTCCAAGGGAGGCAGATGAACGCGTAATTAACCCATTTAGCACAGATGAATGCCAAAACCCTTGGTCCGTTGACACTTCTTCAACTGATACACCCCCTCCACCTGCCTCCCCTTCCCCAGACACCGACCATCTGCCCCCGCCCAGAACCGTTCGGGAAATGCTTTACTGGTTTGTTGGATTGAATACGTATGGATTCATTGGGATGATTACTGAGTATGTTGAGTGCCTTCTAAAGAATGCTAACAAGAATGTCTTTGATATGCCAGATGCCCTCGAGGTCACCAGAGATCCTTACAACCTGAACAGTTCCCATGTCGCCGATAAGCTGACAGAAGCGTCTCTCTACTCGGCCACCGTTATCTACAAGATTACCCATAACAATGACTTCAAAGCGTTTTCCAATTTCAACTTCAAATCAGTATATAGTCAGCTTCATTATTCCTCCGACCCCGCCTGTCTCCTCTGCCAGCTGCGTGACTACGTCTACGCCTGCTGCCACCAGTTGGCGTTCCTGAAGGCGCAGTGTAAACGAGGTAAATCCCTTGGTGGTTGGCAGGATTCTAAATATGGCAGTGACATCAAGACATCGTCCCCCCTCCACTCCTTCCTGACTGACGGCTGGGACTCCACCTTCGAGACTCACCCCTTCGACCCTTGCAACGCTTGCCTCAAGAGCCGCGTCAGGATGGGATTCAGGAAGGATGATTTACCTGAGAAATCGGAAAATGGCATCACCCTTTCCACCATCCTCACTCCTAGCTGCGGCGGCGATAACCCTCTGCTGACGCTGTCCTCCTACCTCAACTGCCTCACCAGGCGGACGCCGCGGACAACCGGGGAGCTTGTGTCGTACTTCCACAATTTCGGTATAGAGTTACACGGGTCCGATCCGAACGAACTCAATTCACTGTCCATTCAACGTGATCTAATGTCCATTTCATTACACGATGTAGCCACCGCGTTAAGATGTAGGTTGGCTGGGTTGTTGAGTTGTAGGCCACCCGTTGGCAGACTATGTCATCCCACCTGGATAACGCTACGGGAGGGTGGGTGCTTGGACATCAATGTCGATGGCTGATTAACGCCATGCTATGCGAGTTACGCTTTAGTTATTGGGTTACTAGTTGCATTGTAAGCAATCTGCATCACTTGGCAGTGAATGTCGCCGGTACCATGCCGTGACGGCAAGTGGATGGCGTGTATCACGCAATTGACACAAACAGCACGATGAGGTAGCGCGGCAAACGCGAACACCAACCTCCCCCCGACCAACGCAATCACATAGCGCGTTACATAAGTTAAAAAGAGGAGCTAAACGTGAGCTTGAGACAGTAGACCCACAGTAGCCTCCACTGCACAGGCAGTGGCCATCGTAGCCGACATAAAGCGCAATACGCACCGACAACATCGCCACGTGTCGTGCACTATACTGTGGAACAACGCATGCCTTGGTCTATGTGTCCCTAAGAAAACAGTGTACTACGCGTAAGCCCCGCTTGCAGCGCCCACACACGACCGTGGAACGCCCAGAGGAGGGCTCATGCAACCAATTCGATACATATAAGCCCGGAACCGCAGCGAGACAAATCACACACTGCGACACGCGCACGAACGCCAGCCGCAGGAGCGCAAGGCAGACAACTGCAGGAAGCTGACGCGATACGGGCCACTCTTTTAGACAGACCGGCGGCGAAATACATTTTAAATAAGCGCTGTGCAGATGAAATAGGATCGTCATGACGATGCGAATAGAACAATTAATTTTTAACAGGGCGCGTGAGAGGCAGCGAACTGGTCATATGTTTCGACCATTTACACGGCACGATCTTATGTCTTCCATTGACGATCATGCACTTCAAATTGTTAGCAAATGGCACGCGCACGATTGTACATGGATCGGTCACGATAAAGTGTGACATGTAATGGTCCGCCGTATCTTATGTCACGCCGCGGTGTGTCACCTTTCCCACACGGTAGCGCGCAAATACCTAACAGCTTCAACTGTTTTATGAGATCGTATGACGCATATCAATGACGCTCGGGAGTTTCGGCAGCGACGTGTCAGGGACGCGTGTGCGCCGCAGTCTCCCTGTCCGTGACAGATTCTAGAACATCCCCATCATGCATGTATGATGAGTAACACGATCCCCACTACGCACGCGTTTGGGGCTGATCCACGTGGCTGCTGCTAATACATTTAACCGGTAACTCCCAAATCACCTCGTCGTGAAGTCTGCAATTAATTGCGCTTCTTTCGTCGCCTAAGACACGAAACTGTGAGATTCTTCGCAGTTTATTTAAGGTTACGCGTTATCCTTACGAAGTCGTCGAAATGAACGGTGTCGTTGCTCTTTTCACCGCCCTGGTCGGTGCTGCCGCCCTCTGCGGTGTCAACGCTAAGGAGAAGTCCCTCAGGAGGCACCCCGCCCTCACCAGGCAGCCGAACTACTTCGCTGTCGACATTGACGGTACCTTCGCCACCCCCCAGAAGGCTGCCATGAAGAAGAACATCGCTGCCTTCCGCATGGCCTTGAACGCTGGCCACACCCTCTTCTTCTGCACTGGCCGCAGCCCCGGCTCTGCCCGCAACTTGTTCGGTGCTGATGCCTACCGCGCCATGGGCTACAACGGTAACCCCGGTGTCTACCTTGACGGTGCCCTCACCTACGACGACCAGGGCCGCATCATTGACGAGCGCCCATTGACCCCCGAGTTCCTTGAGCAGGTCGCCATGGCCACCAAGGACGAGTGCAACAAGTTCATGCCCGTCTTCCAGACCGCCGACGAGGTCCTGACCATCTGCAAGTTCAGCGAGAAGGCCCAGGCCGTCTTCAAGGCTTACCTTTCCACCAACAAGATCCCCATCATCAGCGTTGAGGAGCTCAAGAAGCGCCGTGTGTACAACGTCATTGTCAACAACGTGAACGAGGTCTTCAACTCCATCTTCAGCCAGAACGCTGAGGAAGGTTCTGAGGTCAGCAGCGTCGAGGGTACCTACGACCCCAGCAGCAACTACAGCCTGCTTCCCCTCCCCCACGGATTCACCCAGGTTTCTGACATCAACGCCTCCAAGGCCGACTCCATCAGGGCCCTCTTGGCTTACTACGGTGCTGAGCCCAGCGACTGTGGTTCCATTGGTGACGGTTTGAACGACATTGACATGTTGGAGTCCACCACTCCTTCCATTGCCGTCGGTAACGCCGTCCCCGCTGCCATTGCCGCCGCCCACATCACCCTTGAGGAGACCTGCGACGAGGCCGCTTTCGCCAAGGCCATGCAGAAGGTCTACGGTATCAAGATTTAAATGGATATTCGGTTAAGCGCATTCTAGGATTGCGCGATTAAGTTTTTGTGGTAACTTTGGCCTTTGGCTCTGGTATGCTGGGAGGCGCGTTCTGCAACTTCATTAGATGCAAGCAAGTATCCGATCGATGTCTTCAACTGGCATCTCATTCTTCCACGGTCTAATGTAGTCTTCCTTGCATATAGACGTAGGCATCCGGCGTACTCGAACCTATGATGGACCCCCCTATAAATTCATGTTTAAATGCATGTATTTCCTGTTTCTGTGTTGTCATTTCGCGCTGCACTCTTGCGGATCCGGCTATTGTCGCCTGAGCGTCTGTCTAATTTGGCTATAAGGCTGACTTGTGCGGCATTGCGAGGTTAGCCTGTGTCATGATAGCGATACGATGTGCCGTTTTACCCTGAGAGCCGGATGTAGCTGTGGTTTCTACATGAAAACTACGTCTCCCTAATCCTTTCTGCAAGCGTACGTTACCAGCGACTGTTGCGGTCCTGCCAGCGAGTTCATTTCGCAGGGTCTTCTTAACATCTACAGCTGCGACGCTTACGCGGACGTGCCTCCCTGTGTGATGGCGTTGGGTTATATTACGGTTAAGGAGGTCGTACAGAAAGCAGCAGCGTCCTGCACTGGCAGCGGGGAAAACTAGGTTGCTGAATCATATGGAATACCACGGAGTTTCACATGTACCGGGCATGATCACAACGCCGCGTTTTCCAGTACCTTTGCGATCACGCGGATACACATGACACCAGTTATTCTCCCTGGATACATAAAGCAGCAGGGATAGTGGCTGTACAGGCCTAGTGAAGGACGCATCGGCCACCAGCCTAGAAGGTACCGCATTCGCGTAAGCATTGCGTCGCAGCGGTGTTGCAACTGGTTGAAAGACGATGAAAAATTCACCTTTAATGTGGAAGAACCATGTTTGTCAACCTGGCATCAACTTTATCGCCTTTCAGGCTCGGCTTTGGTTGCACATACGACCGCCGCTTGTAAACAATAAGAACATCAATTAACACGCATACCTAACTATACTATGTGCCACAGATGTCATTGTAAACCCGTGCAGCAGATGTTACGATGCGACGGATGTGTGAGTCTCATGAGCGACATCATCATCATGCGAGATCACAGATGGTTAAGACAGACCAACACTTGGCACGTACATCGTAATCTGATCATTGCGCGAATTAAGCACCGCGCTCCCTAGATTCAAATGCATCCAGTAAACACATTTGCGCTGAACTTAGACATCAAAGCCACCCGCGCACACGTACTGTGCAAAAAATCAACATGACCCTGACAAATTTATCTAATGCAACCTTGACACTGCAGACGTTAACAAACACGCCTGAATCCGCATACCAGGTTATTTGTTGAAGCGTACTTCTGGTGTGGCGCGGATCTCGTGTGTGCCTGATCACAAGGAAGTCGCTGAGTAGACCACCGTGCCATAGCGAGCATTACATATCAAAACCTGCTTACTACACAATGTCGTCGACATCTACGTTCGTTCCTCCCAGCGACCCTCCGAAATACATCGGCATCGATGTGGACAACACGTTCCACACCCACGATGTCGCGAATTTCACCAAAAACAAGCGCGCATTCCGCAAGCTTCTGGAGAGCGGCTACCGTCCGCTATTCGCCACAGGTACGGGTTAATGAAAGGTCGTCCAATGCTACGCAGGCCGCCCGCTCCACGTAGCCCAGTACGTGCTCGGCGAGCTGTCCACCGACGGGGTGTACAACGGTTACCCTGGTGTTTACCAAAATGGCGCCACCGTGTACAACGAACGCGGCGAGCTTGTGAAGGAAGTGAAGTTCAGCGAATCGTTTTTGCGCGACTTCTGCGCCATGGTAAAATCCCGATCCCTTGAGCACATCGTGGTCTTCCTGTCGGCCTCGGAGATGTACGCACTGGTGGAGGAGTCGGCGTGCTGGCAGAAGATGTGCGAAATCTGGGATCTGGACACCAAGCTGCACGTGGTCTCTGCTGAGGATATCTTGAAGTCCAACATCGTGCAGATTATGGTGTCCAAGTACAAGGACATCAGGGACCACATCCCTGGCGTACCCGATGTTGACTTCATGGGCAAGATCGGAACGTGCGGCCTCACTGACGTGAACCCGCCGCGCGTGAACAAGCTGGAGGGGCTCCGGGCGCTGCTGGGTCACGAGTTGGCCGAAAGCGGTAACTTCGCGTTCATCGGCGACGGGTCTAACGACGTGGAAGCGCTGCAGGCTTCTCAGTGGTCGTTCGCCGTGGGTAACGCGTCAGACAGCGTGAAGGCCGCCGCCAAGAACGTGCTCGAGGAGACCAACGACCAGGCCGCATTCGCCAAAATGGCGCAGCTCCTATACGGAATCAACGTGGAGTAGCCGGCAGATTTAAGCCGCTTCACAAAACAGCAACGTGTTACCGTATTCCGTGATTACGACGAGCAGTGCTATAAACGGCTTCCGAGCGACGGCAGCCTTCCACATGCGCCGTCAACTCACGCCACCGACAAACTGCAGAAGCTGCTAAAGCAACCTAATATGTACATAGTGCAAACGGTTTGCGTTACAGTTGCGTAACGACGGATTCCCCTGACCTCAGCCGGGCGGATATCGACGAAGGCACAGCGGCGCCTACGGTGAACGTACGGAATCGCCGCGTTACACCCGACAACCCAGTGCTTTCTAAACCGATCACGAACTCCTCTAGTCGCTAAAAAAATTTGGGTGAATTCCAACCGAGCACAATGAGCAGCCTATGCCAGCTACACGCGGCTCCCTCAAAATGGCGTCAGTCGCATACCCCTAAACACTTGTGTTATATACCATCGCTGATCTGCCTATACGGTATAGATTTGTACCCGGTCCACCGTGCATCTGCTAAAGCAACGTCGCGGCGCGAGGTTCGCGGTGGTACATTTGCGCGATGTGAGGAGCATTGATCCGAGCGACTCAAATATCCGTTGGCCACTCAACGGGACGAACGCGATCAGAAGGGCCAAAATTTGCATGGAAATGGCAGGGCGGCCGAGCAGGTCGGGGGTGTGAGACCCTGCCGTACTCCATTGTCAGGCGGCGGATTCTTGCGCCAGCACCATGTCATATTTTAATAGACAGCCAACTGAACGTATACCGCGGAGCCTTGCAGGGCTCCCCCTGCATATTTTGGAGCGCATCTGAATGTAGTGTAGCCGGCAGTGACCACAGCTGCCTGTTGTTGAAATGGACACCGCCGTGCAACGTTTAGTGGCTCCACCGCTGCAGAACGTTGCAAGCAACGACCTGTGCCGCAATGTCGGCGATGTATCACCGTACGGTCGCCGCCTTCCACGGCCCGCGCTCTTCGCTGTCGACATTGACGGCACGTTTCTGTCTGCGGAGGCCGAGGTAATGAGGAAGAACCGTGCCGCCTTCGCGAACACCCTCAAGGCCGGGTTCAATGTGTTTTTTTGTACAGGTATGTACATGCGTGTTGTCCGTCAAATGCCTCAGGCCGACCTCACGTGAGCTCGATGGCAGTACTGGACGAGCAGTTTGTGCGCTCCACCGGGTACCGCGGCTACCCCGGCGTGTACCACAACGGCGCTGTGGTGTACGACGGGTCGGGCGCGGTGCTGCGGATGAACGTTTTCGGGGCTCAGTTCCTGACGGTGTTCTGTGAGTTCCTCGTGTCGCATCAGCTGGAAAAATACGTGGCGTTCTGCGACATGAACGGAGCGTACATGCTGTGCGACGACTCCAGCTGCATGAAAGAGATTCTTGCGGACGTCGATATGCACGATCCGCCCACCGTGGTCACACCCGCCGACCTGCTACTGAAGAAGATATCACTCCTGATTGTTCACCACAAGGAGGTCATCACGCAGCAACCTCACGTTAAGTGCGACGTGGACTATGTCCTGAAGGAGGGATCTTTTGGCGCCTGGGACGTCACTCCGTGCACTTCTACGAAGGCTGAGGGCCTAAAGGTGCTGCTGGAGAGCTACGGGGTCACCAGTGCGGATTGCGGTTTCATTGGCAACGGCACGAACGACGTGGAGGCGATGAGCCTCTGCGAGCTGTCGTTCGCCGTGCAGAATGCGGAGGCGAACGTGCAGGATTTCGCCAAGTACACACTCGCCGAGACTAATGAGGAAGGCGCATTCCACACTGTAATGAAACTAGTGTACGGCGTGCCGTGCGAATGAATATCCGGGTTCGGTGCTTGAGCCGCACCCAGCATTAAGTTATCGGTGTTGTCTCATAGGGGTTTGGACCACGTCTCTCCTTCACCGGGGGTAACGCCAACCTGCCCAGGGCACCGGTTTGGCGCACGATACAGTTAGAGTTGTTCTCGAGGCACGGCTTGATGCACTGCGCACATTTAGCTACGACATAGGGTGACTCACGGAAAGGTCCGAGATGCCCATGTCCTCCAGCCACCGCTGAGCGCACTCCCGCATAATGCAGTAGAAGGTGTCACAGGCGCAGAGTTCCCAGTCCACTACCTCCATGCCCCCGCGGGAGCATGAGCTGAACGACAGAATGCAGGAGACGAAGTCCTGGCTCGAATTTGACGCCTCCGGGCCGAGGCAGTAGCGCACCGCGAGCAGAAACGGGCTGTGTTTGAAGGCCTTGACTTCCTCCAAGAAGTCTGGGTTTCCAGATTGCGATAGTTTGTCGATGGCGCGCTCGGCGCTTTCGGCGAAACAGTCCTCGTCCGAGATGATATCGCCGCTGGCGCCCAGCAGGGCTGCGAAGAGCAGCGCGAACAGGGCCGGGAGGCGGCGCATTTTGGCGAAAGATTTTAAGCGCCGTTTACCCTGTTGCTAGGCCTGACCAAAGCTTTCCGCCGGGGCGGGCACGGGAAGCGCCAACGCGTGTCTAGCAGCAGCCTGCGACGGAATCTATCCCACACATGTAGACTTTACCTGCCGACCAGATATCCGCTTGCACAGAGGTAGTACGGCCTGAATACACCGTAGTGTGTAACCACCTTCTTCCTGCGCAGCTGTGAGAACGCGCCTATCGTGGCCGCGTGCGACGCACATGGAGGCAGCTGGGCCCGTAGCGGCTACCGCAGCGTTTTTACACACGAAAAAAATTACAAACCGCGCCAAACTCACCTGTTCGTCCGAACCGCATTCGACTGCTCTGCTGAGCATGCCGGGCACTGCGGGTAGAAGTACTGTCTGGGCCGCACCAACGATAGCGGCACTATGTGGTGATCGACGAGCAACTTCACCACCGGCCGCCGAAGTCGGCGCTTTATAACCCCCGACGGCGGCTGGTGGTCGGCGATGTACTGGCCGGAAGCCGAGGACCGGCCGCAGCTGTGGCAGCCGTACGTGCGACCAAGCTGCTGTATAACGCGCTTCTGTCTCCTGTTCGCGTATGTGTACCCTTCAGCCGACAGCGACGTGCTAGGCACTGCGAAAGCACCGGGATGTGTAACGTTGCTCGGCGTGAAGGAGTGCAGGCTGCGGCTGGTTATCATCGCGCATCCGGCTTCGACTCACCTGCCTCCCAGGAGGAGAAACGTCGAGATGCAGTACGCCGCTATCACCGCGGCCTCCTTTACACTCGTGTCTGAATACGAAAGCCACGACGGGACTGCGGCGCGGGCATATCTCACGCCGCTCACGTCACGCATGGCTGCAGCCAGTGGCGTGAGGCGTGGCGCCAGCCCCTTAGCGGCACTTCGAACCACCGTGCACGTCTGAGCTGCATGTCCTACTGCGGCGATTGCGCCAAGTGGCGCCGTAATTGACCGGCTGGCGCGCCTCCGCAAGTGCGCAAGGATCTCTTTACACGTGCGCGATGCAGATCCGGAGGACAATGCTGCCAGCGTGAGCTCCAGCAGCTGCTCGGAGAGCTTGTACGCAGCGTATCCGCCGATAGTCACCGTTAGCAACCCAGTTAGCCGGCCTAGGAGGAGCGCACCCGTGTCGATGTCAAGCAGCTCCTGCAGCCGCTGTGCCAGCAGCGCCAATGCCGTGAAAATTGCATTCAGCGCTATGGCCTGACCCCCGTAGGCCGCTGTACGCGTATATCGAGTGCAGGCTGTGCACCTACCTATCAGCGATGACAACATAGGAAGGTCGGCCTGGCGGAAGGTCACCGGGGCATCCGTGATTCCGCGGTCTTCCAACGATCCCGGCTGCTCAGAGGACTCAGGACTACATCTGACACCCTCAGATCCATCGGCGCAGCCGATCAAACCCTCCGTCACAACAGGAAGGCTGCCTCCGACGTCGGATGTGCGTGCGTAAACGGCAGAGAGCTGCGTCGATGACACGATCACGGCCGCCGCAACGCAGCAGGAACCAATAACATACATCTATATACGTGTACGCATTCTAAATCAGCTACATTATTCTGATGTGTGCACGTCTAGATCGTGGCCGCCGTGTGTGGAGAGATCCTTGCGATACGAAGCCTGGGAGTTTGTTCGCAGCATCCTTACACATAATGAGTAAACTATAGCACATATATGATATTAGGCAGTCGATCGTCTGCCGGGATAAGCGCTGCGAAGGCCTTCTCCAGCGCAACAGCCGCGGAATCCTCGACACAGGCTAGGGGTCACGTGTCTGTTTTACACGCCTTGGTCGAGGCGAAGTCACGAGCAGATCTCCTTAGGGTTGCAACTAGATGGGAGGATGCTAGTGGTAGAGGGGGTTATAATGTGTTGGAGCCTGGTGGCTCACCTGAGCAGACCGCCGGGAATAGCCGCTGGCCCTGTACGGAAGGATCAAACGCTCCCGCATTAAATGGCTTCCATGCACACAGGGGCCGCCTTTGGCATCGCAATGAAAACTGTACGCTGCATGACAACTCACTTTTCAAGGCTGCTGTTTGCAATGTAATTCGCCAGGGTTGCAGTGATGTCACGGTGTGGTCAATGCTGGACAAGCACATTAGTCAGCTTACGAATTCACGTTGGGAGCTAGACTTCAATACTGCGCACCAGATTCTGCATGGATTGTGCCAATTCAGATGTCACGACCATATTTTGAAGTCAAAAGTGGAACGCATTGCAGCTGGGCTGCTTGATAAAGTTGCAGCGGCGGCCAAACGGGAGCTCCGCCGCGGAGTTATCGACCTAAAGTTAGAGCCGCAACGACACATAGGGAGTTTGGATAATATAATTGACGGTCGTGGTGATGAAAGCAGTCACGCGGTCTGGTATGCGGACTCTCCGTCGTCCGGATTAGACCTCGATTGCGTGTGGAAGCTGTGGCACCTGCTCAACACGAGCTCCACAATATGCAACAGGGAGGTTGCACAACTTCTAATGGAGGTTATGGAATCGCGAAAGCAGGAACTATGCTCGTTCGACTTTTTAAGGACGCTTTGCACGATGAGCGTGATTCTTAAGCACGGGGATCGGCTTGCTAAAGTTGAAGAGAAGCTACTCCTGAAACTTTTCAAAAGGCTGTTGATGCTGCTAAATCACCGATCTGATGGCGAATTCAAGGATATCACGTCATCAAAACGTATAAATGACGATTCCTATGCGGCGGATTGTAACGCAGATGCCACAGAAAGGCCACTTGCCTATGACCACGAAGAAGAGCCGACTTCAATCGAACACCCACAACTACAGTCTTCGACCGAAGTCAAGGACGTTGCGTCACCACTGACGCAGCATGGCGCTCTGTCGAAGCAAGGTAACGTGTACTTGACTCTCGGCCATGTTCGTAGTTTCTTTGAGATGCTTTCTTGCATGTGCGACAAGATGCCAGTTTCATCGTTTGCAAGTACACTGGCATCTAGCGGTTGTGTAGCGGGTCTTAGTCGGTTGTTAGAGGCGGCAAGCGTCTTGGTGGTACGATCGACAGCCCTAAAGAAACGTCTGTGTAGCGCAAGTGTGACTTCAGGCCCGGCTGGGCCGTCGGCTATTGCTAGGGGGATTGAGGATTGCCCAGATGATTTTAAAGCTGTGGAAGTATCTCATATGAAAATATTGAATTCGGCTGTCGCATTTGTAAAGCATGTAGATCGCATCAGTTGTATGGATGGTCATCACTCGACGCACCTGTTTCCTATCCGTGGACATATGCTGAAATTCGTCTCCGCATTCTTTGACGACATTTCATGTGCTAAAATTGATCATAATGTCGCGCAGCTTAAGGCTGGTTACTACATGGTTCTTTCCGCCGCTGCCAATGGCCAGTGCAGCGATGATCATGTGATGACGTTAAGTAAGTGGTCTCTTGCAATGCTGCAGAGAATTTCGGAATCGACATTGCCTCCGACCCAGTTGAGGCACCTCATTCACCTAATGGTGCAGATGGACAAATTTGTTTCTCTACTCAAAGACCTCGGCGTGGCGGTCAGGTTAATGCCTGAGCAGGCGAGGGTCACAAAGAATGTCCTGAATCGCTTTTTAACTTCTGACGCTATAGTTTTAGGGGATGGTTCAGTACGCATTGGTGGGCGAGTCAGAGCTCTTAGTCTGCTGCAGAAGCATGGCATGCTGTCTACGAGCCAGTTATCCGCGTTCCTAAAGACATTGCAGAACAACAGCAATACGGTTGAATGGCAACCACATGACATCGCCTGCCTATGCGAGTTGGTTAGGGAGCATGTTAATGAAGGAGTGCGTCATATCCCTGTGCCCGGTTGTGTCTCATTCGTCATCAGGGAGAGAGTCGATGGTGCTGCGTTGTCTATCACGACAGAGTCGAGGGTCGACAAGTGCGAGGCGACTACAGAGCACAGCGTCGTACTGGCGTTGTTGGTGCCTGCATTGGCCAGGGTATTGCCAGTGGTCGTCCGCAACTTGAACCACGACCAGCTGTTATCAGTGCTGCGCAGCCACGTGGCGCTAGGAGGCGTTCTGGATTTGTGTGTTACCGGCGATGTCTGCGGCCGTTGTGCGAGCATGAACCTTCGGCAGTGTGTGGATTGCCTGTCGCTAAGGTGTGAATCACTGGACGAGATGGCCCTGCAGCGCATCTCCTATCTGCTCGCTAGTCGTCATACCGTGCTAGATATAACACCATTGCTTAACATGCTGTGCGCCACCGCCACGGCCAGCGTATCGGATGGAGATGCTGCGCATGTGGCGATGTGCATCAAGCGGCATCGAGAAGACGCGTCGGTAACTATAAGAGGGGCATCTGTGTTGAACCGCACATGTTGTACGACTAAATTGCGCCACAGCACTGCCCAGAGACTGGAGCTTGCGCTGTCACTCGCGGACCGTCACTTGGTAGTGCTGGACGACGCATCAATGCTCCAGCGACGTATTGGCAAACACATGCAGCGTATTGCGCATTGTGTCCACCAGGCCGGTGGTCAGCGTGCCGCTTCTACCGTAGATGCACCGGTCATCGCCGCTCGGAGTGCCGTTTTGGATTACGCCGCGTGCTTCGGAGGCAGCACCGCGCACAGAAATGGAAAACTGCACTCAGCTCTACTAAATGCCGACCAAGGCTGAAGTCAATACGTGTTAATTGCAGTGGCAAGTCAGTCGTCGTCTTCTTCGAGCATGTCGAGTAGCTGCTTCTGCACTGCATAATTTGACTACTAGTCGTGTGTTTCGCTGTTACCTTCGTCGAACTCATGGATGTATGGCAGCACGGCCTGCGTCTCTGGTTTTTGGGATTGCCTGGGTAATGATGGTTGCGACGTATGCCAACGTACGACATTTGGTTAATATTGGCCGCGGAGTTGCCTTCGTCTAGAGTGCGCTTCATGATCGCCAGGACTCCTATAGGGCCTATGTGTAAATCGCAATGGTGAACTGAGTTAGTGCGGAAGACTTGTATGGTGATCAAGACAAGGGTCAGGCCGAGGCATACATCTGAGAAGCACTACTTAAACATACAAACCAAAAATGGCTCAACGCGTCGTGCGACTATGTCTTATGTACTAGTCGGTGAAAAGGCGGTGGATGGTGATAACACTCGCATCCGCGCGAAATCCGTCACATTGGCTGCGAGAATCCCGCACAGACATGCGCCGTTGATTAAGCAGATACGCACATGCTACGAGAAATTTCGGCGGTGGTTGCCTACAGGTGCGCAATACGTTCCGACGGTGATAACGTGGCCAGGTGCTGTTGCCACGCTCAGCCCAAAGCCGTGGCTTAGCCTTGACGAAGCCACTTGATCATGATGCGCGACAAATATCGGAAATGTTCCACACGTGTGCGTTTGTGTGGAATATGCGCATTCCGCCGACCGATGCCGTGTCTGCCGTGAGCCCGCTACAACATCGACCCTGAATCAAGCACGCAAAGACAGGTTCTCGGCAAACTGGATGCATCGCCTGCATCAGAGTATTGTTGCGAACAATTCATGCAACACTGCAAATGCAGGTGTTGCCGCATCGGGTTTATCTATAGGGCAATAGCCGACACGCGCCGCGCAGACACCACTTCACATTCCGTTACTTGCGAAAATGTCGTCGTTTGTACGCAGATCGTTTGCTCTGATTTTCTTCGCAGCCTTCATCGGCGCGCGTTCGGCCTTCGGGGATGATGAACCATCCTACAATGATCACCCGTGCATGAAGACAGCGACACGTTGCCCTGATGGTTCAAAATGCGACCTTGTCAAGTCAGTCAGCTTCTATGGTATTTATATTGCTGTGCAGTAAATATGAAAGGCGCCACCTTCATCTCGGAACATTCGACGGTCTGGATCGTAAGCCGCTGGTGATCACGGTGCACAAGAGCAACCTCAATGAGCCTAGATATTACGCCATTACTGCAGACAGCGAAAGGGCCACGGGTAACGAGTGGATGAGCATTGGTGTTTTGAACGAGGAAGAACACAAGGAGGTTAAAGGGCATCATCAAAATTACTACAGAAAAATTTTGACTAAGCAATTCATGAAGAGGATCACGTTGACGGGGCAGCGTGCGCACGGGATACGGGCACAAGCATTTATATCGCGTAATGTCAGGAGGACTCCGGAGGACGTAATGTTCCGAGGATGTGATAAAGATGACATCGATCCCGAGTTCATGATCCCACCTCCAGAAGGCCCGGAATACTCTAAAGGAACCATCATTATCTACCCAGACGCCATGGAAGGCAAATACTACGTAGATTTCGCATATGGAAATCCCTTCGGTGGCCCCAAGATGGTTTGCTTCAAGGAGGTGATCGTGAAGGTGGTCCCGTAAACTACGGGTTTTAGGTATGAAGCGTACAAACACGTCGGCTGTGCAATTAGATTTGAATAGGTGTGTCGTATGGGTAGTTGTGAGCAGTGTGCTTTGACATTGCACGCTCGAGCAGCCGGCTAACTTTCACTCCGCGCCGTCGATGTCATCTTTTTTGCATTAATTCACGTAAACGATCCATATGTATGAGGTCGATCGGCAAAAATGTCACATCGATTTAATATTTCCTGGTTTAGATATGCTCTGAGTGGTGTCTGCCTTCAGGTTCTTAATACGTCCGGATGCTCGGCATTTGTGTTTGATGCCTCCCATGCATCGTAAAGCCCTTTTACTGCACGTCTCATGTCTATCACGATCTCAGGGTGAATAACCCCTCCAACAACCCATGCGAGTTGGTTAGGGAGCATGTTAATGAAGGAGTGCGTCATATCCCTGTGCCCGGTTGTGTCTCATTCGTCATCAGGGAGGGAGTCGACGATGTTGCGTTGTCTATCACGGCAGAGTCGAGGGGCGACGAGTGCGAGGCGACTACAGAGCACAGCGTCGTGCGATTATGTCTTATGTACTAGTCGGTGAAAAGGCGGTGGATGGTGATAACACTGGCTTCCGCGTGAAATCCGTCACATTGGCTGCGAGAATCCCGCACAGACATGCGCCGTTGATTAAGCAGATACGCACATGCTACGAGAAATTTCGGCGGTGGTTGCCTACAGGTGCGCAATACGTTCCGACGGTGATAACGTGGCCAGGTGCTGTTGCCACGCTCAGCCCAAAGCCGTGGCTTAGCCTTGACGAAGCCACTTGATCATGATGCGCGACAAATATCGGAAATGTTCCACACGTGTGCGTTTGTGTGGAATATGCGCATTCCGCCGACCGATGCCGTGTCTGCCGTGAGCCCGCTACAACATCGACCCCGAATCAAGCACGCAAAGACAGGTTCTCGGCAAACTGGATGCATCGCCTGCATCAGAGTATTGTTGCGAACAATTCATGCAACACTGCAAACGCAGATGTTGCCGCATCGGGTTTATCCATAGGGCAATAGCCGACACGCGCCGCGCAGACACCACTTCACATTCCGTTACTTGCGAAAATGTCGTCGTTTGTACGCAGATCGTTTGCTCTGATTTTCTTCGCAGCCTTCATCGGCGCGCGTTCGGCCTTCGGGGATGATCAAGCGTCCGAGAATCCGCAGCCAGACATAACGACATCGTCACATTGCCCCAAAGGTGCGGACTGCTCTTTTATCGGGTCAGTCCATTTATAATAAACATAATATTATTACAGCGAGTTCGATAGGCGCCATATTCATCTAGGAACATACGACGGTCTGGATCGTAAGCCCCTGGTGATCACAGTGCACAAGAGCAACCTCAAAGAACGTCGGGTATACGCAGTTACCGCGCTGAGCGATGTAGGTACTGGTAACGAGTGGATGAGCATTGGAATCTTGAACGAGGAAGAACACAAGGAAGTTAAAGGACATCATCAAAAATACTACAAAAATATTTTGACAGAGATGTTCATGAAGCGGACCATAAGGGTCGGAGTTTCTGCACATGGCATCGAAACGCTTGCTTTCGCACCCAGAGATGTCACAAGTATAAACGATGACATGCGCCGTTTAGTCCGCGATGAGGCACGTGTTCAGTCCGAGGCATTAACACATGTTGACACCACTCAAGACGGCAAAGAGGTCAATATCCCGCCCGAGTTCACCTCTGAAAATAGGATAGAAGTATCGAAAGGCAGCATCATTATCCACCCAGACGCCATGGAAGGCAAATACTACCTGGATTTCGCATATGGAAATCCCTTCGGTGGCCCCAAGATGGTTTGCTTCAAGGAAGTGATCGTGAAGGTACTGCCGTAAACTACGGGTTTTAGGTATGAAGCGTACAAACACGTCGGCTGTGCAATTAGATTTGAATAGGTGTGTCGTATGGCTAGTTGTGAGCAGTGTGCTTTGACATTGCACGCTCGAGCAGCCGGCTAACTTTCACTCCGCGCCGTCGATTTCAACACGTACATTAATTTACGTAAACGACCCATATCGATGAGGTCTACTGACGAAAGTGTCACATCGATTTAATATTTCCTGGTTTAGATATGCTCTGAGTGGTGTCTGCCTTCAGGTTCTTAATACGCCCGGATGCTCGGCATGTGTGTTTGATACCTCCCATGCATCGTAAAGCCCTTTTACTGCACGTCCCATGTCTATGACGATATCAGGGTGAATCGCCTCTCCAACAACCCATGCGAGTTGGTTAGGGAGCATGTTAATGAAGGAGTGCGTCATATCCCTGTGCCCGGTTGTGTCTCATTCGTCATCAGGGAGAGAGTCGATGGTGCTGCGTTGTCTATCACGGCAGAGTCGAGGGGCGACGAGTGCGAGGCGACTACAGAGCACAGCGTCGTACTGGCGTTGTTGGTGCCTGCATTGGCCAGGGTATTGCCAGTGGTCGTCCGCAACTTGAACCACGACCAGCTGTTATCAGTGCTGCGCAGCCACGTGGCGCTAGGAGGCGTTCTGGATTTGTGTGTTACCGGCGATGTCTGCGGCCGTTGTGCGAGCATGAACCTTCGGCAGTGTGTGGATTGCCTGTCGCTAAGGTGTGAATCACTGGACGAGATGGCCCTGCAGCGCATCTCCTATCTGCTCGCTAGTCGTCATACCGTGCTAGATATAACACCATTGCTTAACATGCTGTGCGCCACCGCCACGGCCAGCGTATCGGATGGAGATGCTGCGCATGTGGCGATGTGCATCAAGCGGCATCGAGAAGACGCGTCGGTAACTATAAGAGGGGCATCTGTGTTGAACCGCACATGTTGTACGACTAAATTGCGCCACAGCACTGCCCAGAGACTGGAGCTTGCGCTGTCACTCGCGGACCGTCACTTGGTAGTGCTGGACGACGCATCAATGCTCCAGCGACGTATTGGCAAACACATGCAGCGTATTGCGCATTGTGTCCACCAGGCCGGTGGTCAGCGTGCCGCTTCTACCGTAGATGCACCGGTCATCGCCGCTCGGAGTGCCGTTTTGGATTACGCCGCGTGCTTCGGAGGCAGCACCGCGCACAGAAATGGAAAACTGCACTCAGCTCTACTAAATGCCGACCAAGGCTGAAGTCAATACGTGTTAATTGCAGTGGCAAGTCAGTCGTCGTCTTCTTCGAGCATGTCATACTCGTCGTCGACAAAGTCTACCGATACGGTGTCCAAGTAGTACGCGAGCGGGGCGTGCCATAACTCACGGCGCAAAATCTCACCAAAATCTGGCCTATTTATCCATTCGTCTTTGGTGAACCTTAATTGATTGTACAGACATTAGCTTGTAACCCACCATTCGAACAGCGACCAATCGATGCAGCGTTCGTCAGATCGCGCTTTAATTGCGACATCGATGGGGTTCTGCGAAACATTGGCGGCACGTGCTGCGCTTCCTACCATGCCTGGTCTCCAATGAATTTCCGTGCATTCCACGACATCTTCCTTGTTATCGGAAAACCGAACGTGCTTAGTCAGCACCAGCGGTTCCATATATTCGCGTGCGCCCTCGCCGAACGTCAGTGTGACCTTATAGGAGCCATTGTTATCGATGTTGTCATCCAATTCCACCTTCTCAAGCAGTTCGAGTACGGGCATATCGGCGGTAGTGAGGTAGCTGAGAGCAGGGTGGTGTAGGATGGCCCTCGCCCAGAATCCGGGGATTTTGTTGATGATCTCCTGCACACCGTTGAATAAGTCATAGATAACACATGCCTGACGTCTTTTGAAATGAGGCTGCTTCTTCCGATCATACTCGCGTTGAATTTCAATCTGACGATTCGCACACTCCTCGTCTATGTCGAGTAGCTGCTTCTGCACTGCATAATTTGACTACTAGTCGTGTGTTTCGCTGTTACCTTCGTCGAACTCATGGATGTATGGCAGCACGGCCTGCGTCTCTGGTTTTTGGGATTGCCTGGGTAATGATGGTTGCGACGTATGCCAACGTACGACATTTGGTTAATATTGGCCGCGGAGTTGCCTTCGTCTAGAGTGCGCTTCATGATCGCCAGGACTCCTATAGGGCCTATGTGTAAATCGCAATGGTGAACTGAGTTAGTGCGGAAGACTTGTATGGTGATCAAGACAAGGGTCAGGCCGAGGCATACATCTGAGAAGCACTACTTAAACATACAAACCAAAAATGGCTCAACGCGTCGTGCGACTATGTCTTATGTACTAGTCGGTGAAAAGGCGGTGGATGGTGATAACACTCGCATCCGCGCGAAATCCGTCACATTGGCTGCGAGAATCCCGCACAGACATGCGCCGTTGATTAAGCAGATACGCACATGCTACGAGAAATTTCGGCGGTGGTTGCCTACAGGTGCGCAATACGTTCCGACGGTGATAACGTGGCCAGGTGCTGTTGCCACGCTCAGCCCAAAGCCGTGGCTTAGCCTTGACGAAGCCACTTGATCATGATGCGCGACAAATATCGGAAATGTTCCACACGTGTGCGTTTGTGTGGAATATGCGCATTCCGCCGACCGATGCCGTGTCTGCCGTGAGCCCGCTACAACATCGACCCTGAATCAAGCACGCAAAGACAGGTTCTCGGCAAACTGGATGCATCGCCTGCATCAGAGTATTGTTGCGAACAATTCATGCGGCATAGTATCTGGGTGAGCTGTGGCAAGGTATAGTGTGTACTGCTGTAACGAACACGCGCCACGCGGAAAATACATCACAACCCGTGTTTTACTTGAATGTCGTCGTTTGCTTTTAGTTTGTTTGCCGTCATTTTACATTGCGCCTACATCGGTGCTCTTTCGGTTTTTTGGGATGCTAAAGCAGCAGCATCTCATGGACCGAAAATGATGATGCCGGCACACTGCCCTAAGGATGCAGGATTTGCTTTTGTCACGTTAGTTCGCTCCTAATGCCCATTCATTGCTATACAGAGAATGCGGAAACCACTACATCGATCTTGGAACGTTTAACGACAATGTAGATCGTGAACCGTTTGTAATTACGGTGCACAAAAGTAAGGTGGACGAACCTCTTGTATACACCGTTGCTGCATTGAGTCAGATATCCACTGGTTACCAGTGGATGTGCGTGGGAATTTTCAACGATGACGAACACAGGGAGGTTAAAGGACGGCATCAAAAATACTTCGACGATATCCTGACCAAAGAGTTCATGGAGCATTCCATGATGTACAGACAGTGCGTCCATGGAATACAGATGGATCCTTTCGTAGAGCAGAATGTCAAGAGAACTCCTGTTGATGCCGCCATGTCAGAAGGCGACAAGGGTGTTTCTACGTCCAAAACATCTGTAGGACAGCCAGAAAATTCGAAGGCAATTCTAACCATAACACCAACAATCACGGAGGGCAAATATCATATAGTGTTCGCTTACGGATCGCCGTTCCGTGGCCCCAAGATGGTTTGCTTCAAGGAGGTGATCGTGAAGGTGGTCCCGTAAACTACGGGTTTTAGGTATGAAGCGTACAAACACGTCGGCTGTGCAATTAGATTTGAATAGGTGTGTCGTATGGCTAGTTGTGAGCAGTGTGCTTTGACATTGCACGCTCGAGCAGCCGGCTAACTTTCACTCCGCGCCGTCGATTTCAACACGTACATTAATTTACGTAAACGACCCATATCGATGAGGTCTACTGACGAAAGTGTCACATCGATTTAATATTTCCTGGTTTAGATATGCTCTGAGTGGTGTCTGCCTTCAGGTTCTTAATACGTCCGGATGCTCGGCATTTGTGTTTGATGCCTCCCATGCATCGTAAAGCCCTTTTACTGCACGTCTCATGTCTATCACGATCTCAGGGTGAATCGCCTCTCCAACAACCCATGCGAGTTGGTTAGGGAGCATGTTAATGAAGGAGTGCGTCATATCCCTGTGCCCGGTTGTGTCTCATTCGTCATCAGGGAGGGAGTCGACGATGTTGCGTTGTCTATCACGGCAGAGTCGAGGGGCGACGAGTGCGAGGCGACTACAGAGCACAGCGTCGTGCGATTATGTCTTATGTACTAGTCGGTGAAAAGGCGGTGGATGGTGATAACACTGGCTTCCGCGTGAAATCCGTCACATTGGCTGCGAGAATCCCGCACAGACATGCGCCGTTGATTAAGCAGATACGCACATGCTACGAGAAATTTCGGCGGTGGTTGCCTACAGGTGCGCAATACGTTCCGACGGTGATAACGTGGCCAGGTGCTGTTGCCACGCTCAGCCCAAAGCCGTGGCTTAGCCTTGACGAAGCCACTTGATCATGATGCGCGACAAATATCGGAAATGTTCCACACGTGTGCGTTTGTGTGGAATATGCGCATTCCGCCGACCGATGCCGTGTCTGCCGTGAGCCCGCTACAACATCGACCCTGAATCAAGCACGCAAAGACAGGTTCTCGGCAAACTGGATGCATCGCCTGCATCAGAGTATTGTTGCGAACAATTCATGCAACACTGCAAACGCAGATGTTGCCGCATCGGGTTTATCTATAGGGCAATAGCCGACACGCGCCGCGCAGACACCACTTCACATTCCGTTACTTGCGAAAATGTCGTCGTTTGTACGCAGATCGTTTGCTCTGATTTTCTTCGCAGCCTTCATCGGCGCGCATTTGGTCTTCGGGGATGAGCATGCATCGGCCAATGCGCACGCAGACGTAACGAAACCGTCACGCTGTCCCAAAGGTGCGGACTGCGCTATTATCAAGTCAGTATTTTCGTTGTGCACATATATATTAATACAGTGAGCTTGATAAGCGCCATATTCATCTCGGAACATTCGACGGTCTGGATCGTAAGCCCCTGGTGATCACAGTGCACAAGAGCAACCTTAAAGAACGTCGGGTATACGCCGTAACCGCACTTAGTGAGCAATCTACTGGTAACGAGTGGATGAGCATTGGAATCTTGAACGAGGAAGAACACAAGGAGGTTAAGGGGCATCACCAAAATTACTACAGAAAGATTTTGACTGAGAAATTTATGTGCGATACGATGAGGTTCGGACAATACGCACACGGCATAGAGACACTTTCATTCATCTCGTATAATGTGAAATTGACACCTGAAGATCTTAAGCGGCTAAAAGGTTATCCCGAGGGTTCCCAGTACGAAATAGAGTTGAGCGAAGACACCCAATCCATGTTCAACATGCCGGAGACCGATGGCCCAGAATACTCTAAAGGTAGCATCATGATCAATCCAGAGGTAGCGGAAGGCAAGTACTACCTGGATTTCGCATATGGAAATCCCTTCGGTGGCCCCAAGATGGTTTGCTTCAAGGAAGTGATCGTGAAGGTACTGCCGTAAACTACGGGTTTTAGGTATGAAGCGTACAAACACGTCGGCAGTGCAATTAGATTTGAATAGGTGTGTGGTAGGGCTAGCTATTTGTAGTGCGTTTTGACATTGCACGCTCGAGCAGTTGGCTAGCTTTCACTCCGCCCCGTCGATGTCATCCTTTTTGCATTAATTAACGTAAACGATCCATATCGATGAAGTCTACTGACGAAAGTGTCACATCGATTTAATATTTTCTGGTTTAGATATGCTCTGAGTGGTGTCTGCCTTCAGGTTCTTAATACGCCCGGATGCTCGGCATGTGTGTTTGATGCCTCCCATGCATCGTAAAGCCCTTTTACTGCACGCCCCATGTCTATGACGATCTCAGGGTGAATAACCCCTCCAACAACCCATGCGAGTTGGTTAGGGAGCATGTTAATGAAGGAGTGCGTCATATCCCTGTGCCCGGTTGTGTCTCATTCGTCATCAGGGAGGGAGTCGACGATGTTGCGTTGTCTATCACGGCAGAGTCGAGGGGCGACGAGTGCGAGGCGACTACAGAGCACAGCGTCGTGCGATTATGTCTTATGTACTAGTCGGTGAAAAGGCGGTGGATGGTGATAACACTGGCTTCCGCGTGAAATCCGTCACATTGGCTGCGAGAATCCCGCACAGACATGCGCCGTTGATTAAGCAGATACGCACATGCTACGAGAAATTTCGGCGGTGGTTGCCTACAGGTGCGCAATACGTTCCGACGGTGATAACGTGGCCAGGTGCTGTTGCCACGCTCAGCCCAAAGCCGTGGCTTAGCCTTGACGAAGCCACTTGATCATGATGCGCGACAAATATCGGAAATGTTCCACACGTGTGCGTTTGTGTGGAATATGCGCATTCCGCCGACCGATGCCGTGTCTGCCGTGAGCCCGCTACAACATCGACCCCGAATCAAGCACGCAAAGACAGGTTCTCGGCAAACTGGATGCATCGCCTGCATCAGAGTATTGTTGCGAACAATTCATGCAACACTGCAAATGCAGGTGTTGCCGCATCGGGTTTATCTATAGGGCTATAGCTAAGACGCGCCGCGCAGACACCACTTCACATTCCGTTACTTGCGAAAATGTCGTCGTTTGTACGCAGATCGTTTGCTCTGATTTTCTTCGCAGCCTTCATCGGCGCGCGTTCGGCCTTCGGGGATGATCAAGCATCCGCGAATCCGCGACCGAACATGAAGACGCAGGCACATTGCCGGAATACTGGCAAATGCGCTTACATCAAGTGAGTCAGTCACGACAATGTATTAATATCTACTCAGCGAACTTGACAAGCGCCACATTCATCTAGGAACTTTTGACAACACGAGAGACAATGGGCCGTTGGTTATCACAGTGCGCAAGAGCAAACTCGAGAAACGTTTGGTATACGCCGTTACCGCGCTTAGCAAGGTGCTTACTGGTAACTTCTGGATGAGCATTGGAATCATGAACTCTAAAGAACACCAGAAGGCTGATGGACAGCATCAAAAATACTTCAATGGAATCTTGACCAAAGAGTTCATGGAGCGCACCTTGAGGTTCGGACAGTCTGCTCACGGCATCGAAACGCTTTCGTTCGTACCCAGCAACATTAAGTACACTGTTGAAGATCTTAAGCGGCTAAAAGGCTACCCGGATGGTGCTCCTTCTGGTATAACGCCAAGCGGCGAGGCCGTCGAACACGAGTTCAAGATTCCAGAAGTTGATGGTCCTGAAATGTCGAAGGGAAGCATCATAATAAACCCTGAGGTTGACGCAGGCAATTACTATTTGGAGTTTGCATACGGCAACCCAGACAAGGGTCCTAAGATGGTTTGCTTCAAGGAGGTGATCGTGAAGGTGGTCCCGTACTAAGGAAATTCCAGGATGATGAGTTCACACACTTCGGCAGCGCAATTCAATTTGAATAGGTGTGTCGTATGGCTAGTTGTGAGCAGTGTGCTTTGACATTGCACGCTCGAGCAGCCGGCTATCGTTCACTCCGCGCTGTCGATTTCAACACGTACATTAATTTACGTAAACGACCCATATCGATGAGGTCGATTGGCAACAATGTCACGTCGATTTAATATTTCCCGGTTTAGATGTGCTCTGAGTGGTGTCTGCCTTCAGGTTCTTAATACGCCCGGATGCTCGGCATTTGTGTTTGATACCTCCCATGCATCGTAAAGCCCTTTTACTGCACGCCCCATGTCTATGACGATATCAGGGTGAATAACCCCTCCAACAACCCATGCGAGTTGGTTAGGGAGCATGTTAATGAAGGAGTGCGTCATATCCCTGTGCCCGGTTGTGTCTCATTCGTCATCAGGGAGGGAGTCGACGATGTTGCGTTGTCTATCACGGCAGAGTCGAGGGGCGACGAGTGCGAGGCGACTACAGAGCACAGCGTCGTGCGATTATGTCTTATGTACTAGTCGGTGAAAAGGCGGTGGATGGTGATAACACTGGCTTCCGCGTGAAATCCGTCACATTGGCTGCGAGAATCCCGCACAGACATGCGCCGTTGATTAAGCAGATACGCACATGCTACGAGAAATTTCGGCGGTGGTTGCCTACAGGTGCGCAATACGTTCCGACGGTGATAACGTGGCCAGGTGCTGTTGCCACGCTCAGCCCAAAGCCGTGGCTTAGCCTTGACGAAGCCACTTGATCATGATGCGCGACAAATATCGGAAATGTTCCACACGTGTGCGTTTGTGTGGAATATGCGCATTCCGCCGACCGATGCCGTGTCTGCCGTGAGCCCGCTACAACATCGACCCTGAATCAAGCACGCAAAGACAGGTTCTCGGCAAACTGGATGCATCGCCTGCATCAGAGTATTGTTGCGAACAATTCATGCAACACTGCAAACGCAGATGTTGCCGCATCGGGTTTATCCATAGGGCAATAGCCGACACGCGCCGCGCGGCTTGTAGGAGTAAAATTTGCGAGTTGAGAAAATGTCGTCCTTTGTAGCCAAGTTGTATGTAATATTTTATTTGGTATTTTCCATTGGTTCGATTTCGGTTTTCGGAGATGACCACGCATCGACGAATTCGCACCGGGGCATAAAGGTAGCGACACGTTGCCCTGATGGTTCAAAATGTGACCTTATCAAGTCAGTCAGCCGCACTAATATGTGTATAGCTGTGCAGCAAATATGACAAGCGCCATATTCATCTCGGAACATACGACGGTCTGGATCGTAAGCCCCTGGTGATCACAGTACGCAAGAGCGACCTCAAGGAACCTATGTATTACGCCGTTACCGCAGATTGCGAGAGAGCTACTGGCAACGATTGGATGAGCATTGGCGTTTTGAACGAGGAAGAACACAAGGAAGTTAAAGGACATCATCAAAAGTACTACCAAAAGATTTTGACTAAGAAGTTCATGAGGGTCATAACGATGACAGGTCGGCGAGCGCACGGGATCAATGCACAACCATTTATATCGCGCAATGTCAGGAAGCCGCAGGACGTTAATTGCCGCGGCGGTAATCAAGATAACAACGATGCCGAGTACACGTTTCCACCTCCAGAAGGGCCCGAATACGCAAAAGGGGCCATCATTATCTACCCAGGCGCCATGGAAGGCAAATACTACGTGGATTTCGCATACGGTAATCCATACGAGGGCCCCAAGATGGTTTGCTTCAAGGAAGTGATCGTGAAGGTACTCCCGTAAACTAAGGACTTCTACGGCTGATTAGTCCAGAACCCTAGGCGGCGCAATTAGATTTGAATAGGTGCGTCATTAGGCTAGCTATTGGTAGTGCGCTTTGTCTTTGTAGCGCTCCAGCAGCCGGCCAACGCTCGCACTGCGCGGTCGATTTCAACTCGTACATTAATTCACTTAAACGATGCACATCGATGAGGTCACCTAAGAAAAATGTCAGAACGTGCTGATATGCTCAGTTTCACCGAGCACATCAGAAATGTGTGTTTTCTCGCTCACGTTGATCATGGCAAGACCACGCTGTCCGACAGCCTCATCTCGAGCGTCGGTATAATCAGCGAGAGGCTCTCCGGGAAGCTGCGCTATCTAGACAACCGCGACGACGAGCAGAGACGCATGATAACGATCAAGTCGTCCAGCATCTCGCTCATATACTCCCCGAACAATCCGACCGTGCGGACAGGCAGCGCCAAGGCGCTAAACGACTCGCCGTGCATCATAAACCTCGTGGACTGTCCGGGTCACGTGGACTTCTCCGTTGAAGTGTCTACCGCCGCGCGGCTGTGCGATGGAGCGCTGCTCATCGTCGACGCCGTCGAGGGCATATGCCCGCAGACGAAAGCCGTTCTACGGCAGGCGTGGAGAGAGAGCGTCCGCACGGCGCTGGTGCTTAACAAGATCGACAAGCTGATACTGGACCTGAACATGACGCCGGTGGAGGCGTACCAACGGTTGCGCGATTTGGTCGACCAGGTAAATGCGCTGATGTTCCAAATGTACAACGAGTACCTCAACGTCGACGCGGACGAGGAGGGCATTAAGGTGGACGTGAGTGCTAAGAAGTGGTTCTTCTGTCCTTCTGAGGGCAACGTGGTGTTCTGCAGCGCGTTACACCGGTGGTGCATAAACCTGCCGGAGTTCGCGGAGCACATCGTACATAAGCTCAATGTGCCTCCCGCGAAAAGCGGCGGGATCCTGAAGGCGCTCTGGAGCGATCTCTACTACTGCCCGCGCAGCAAAACGCTGAAACCATGCCACGGCCGTGAGAAGCCCTTTTTCGTGCAGTTTGTGCTGGAGCAGGTGTGGAAGGTGTACGATGCCATCATGACAAATTGGTCTCCTGCTGACATCGAAAAGTGCGTCAGGTACTCAGGAGCCACGCTAAGTGCCCGCCAGTCGCGGCTGCTCGAGAGCTCGGCCACTCCTGCCGCGGAGGAGCGCGAGGAGCTGCTGACCACCGTGATGGGTTCGTGGATTTCCATTCCAAGCGGCATTGTGCGGATGATTGTGGACTGTCTGCATAACCCAGTTCAGGCCGCGAAAAAGCGGCTGAAACGCATCTGCCCTGCCGTGCTGGACTACCCAGCTTACGAGGAGGTCATATCGTGCAAGCCCACGGCACCGACAGTGGTGCACGTTGCGAAATTCCTGGGCTGCGACCTGAACATCATGAGACTCACTGGCGATGTGCTGCATGGCGACGAGCTTGCGGAGGAATTTGTGGCGTTTGCGCGCATCTTCAGCGGCTGCCTCAAGGTCGGCAGCGAACTCTACATCTGCGCTGCCCGGAGGCCCGCCGCGGGTTGCGGCTTCGCAGACGACATCCACAGCGACGTACGGCAGAGAACGGTCTGTGTGAAAAGGATCATGATATGCATGGGAGCCGATCTCCTCGACGTGGATACTGGGTGGCCGGGAAACATCGTCGCGCTGCACCTGTCGCAGCCGGGCTCCTCGCCGGGAGATGCTGCGTCACCCCACGCGTCGGACGCAGGGCGCAGGGACAACATGGATCACGTAAGCGCTGTGCCCCGGTGTGCGTAACGTAGGTGCAGGTCAAGGAGGTTATGGCGTGGATCCTGTCTCTGGGGGACCCTCACCGCCAGAAGGTGAAGAACCTGGGTGACGAATTCGACAATCGCAGCCGATTCACGCGTCAGGGCAACCTCTGCAGCGTTGATAGGCACCTCACTTTGAGCAGTGACCCGTCCTTCCCCGGGTTCCCACCGCTGAATTTGGAGGTATGTCACGCATACCCCTTTATTACATCCCACGCAGTTCAACAACCCCATCATTCGCGTCTCGGTAGAACCGCAAAATGTCAAGCACACTCAAGAGTTCCTCATGGGTCTGGCGTATTTGTACATTTCGGACCCGGCAATCGAGCTGGATGTGCTGAAGACCGGCGAATACGTGCTGGCGTGCTGCGGTGAAATTCACCTTGAGCGGTGCGTCAACGACCTGGCCAATCTGTACGCCAAAGTGCCGATCACGGTGTCGAAGCCGCGTGTGTCGGTCAGGGAGGGCGTCGTCAACCTGCCGCCAACGGACACCAGCGCAGTGGCGTACTCGAAGGCGCTGAGCAAAATGGTCAACTTCCCCCCGTGGCAGAACAACTCGAATGCCGCCGAAGAGCAGCCTGCCGAGCCGGACCCCACGGTGGATCACAAGTTGGTGACGCCGATTAAGGGGTTGCCCGGGACCTACATCACCGCGGCTGCGCTAAAACTCGGCACCGAGTACGCGGTGACGCCTTCGGGCGACACCGTGCTGCTCGTGCGCACCGTGCAGATGCCGCAGCAGGTGTTGGACTACGTGGAGAACAACAACAACGACATAAAACGCGCGATCTACGGAGGCGAGCCGCCGCCGCAGTTCGCAACGGGCGCGCTGGAGCAACGCATGAGCTGTTACCTGGAGAAGCTGGAAAATGACATTGTGGCCACGTGGAGGTCGAGCACCGTACAGCGTGGAGCAACGCTGGATGTCGGCCACCTCTGGGCAATCAGCACCAATCGCGGCAGCCGCACCATGCTCTTCTACAACGACAATAACGGGCTGAAGGTGCTGGCAGCGCCTGCAACCGCTGGCGATGAGGCCGCGGCACCAAGTTCCACCGACCGTCAAAAGCTCGTGCGTCCACCTCCGATGGAGTGGCGATTCAGGGACACCTACCAGCCCGAGAAGATCAGCACCATCGAATGGTCAAAGGCCATTTCAGCAGTGATGTCGGGGTTCGAAGTGGCGTCGCAGTTCGGCCCCTGTACGGAGGAGCCGTTGCGCGGCGTCGCGTTCGTGATTGAGGGGATGTACACCATCAGCACCCCGTGCCCAGACGCCAGTCCGGAACGCAGCTTGTACAAGGCGCGGAAGCCGACAAGCCCGGCGCAACGCGAGGACGCGTCAGAGGAAACTACGCGAAACGACGTGCTGTCCAAGCTGCTGCACAAGAGGGAATTCCAAGGCGACGCCAAAGACACGCAGTCGGAGCCAGCATCCGACGCCGAGGAAGACGAGGGGGAGGGCTACATGCGCATCGGCAGCCACGTGAAGCTAGTGACCAACGAGCACACAACCTTCGAATCCGGCGCCGATGACATCCAGGACACATTATCGCAATTCAGCGACGTACTCACCTTCCAGTCGTCGCGCAGATCCGGTTCCGGGGTGTCCACTGCTGGCAACGTAAGCGACCACACTCGTCCGACTCAACGCGCGCAGATCATATCCACGATGCGCAACATATGCCGCAAGGCCATCATGCAGCGCGGGAGGCCGAGGATATACGAGGTCATGCTGCGTCTGGAGCTGCAGTGCGACCAGGGTGTGCTGGGCAAGATGTACAGCGTGCTGCAGAAGCGGCGGACGCAGATCGTCGCAGAGAACGTGCGGAACTGCACCAACACGTTCGTGATCGAGGGGCTCATTCCGGCGTCGGAGTCGTTTGGGCTCGCCCAGGACCTGAGGTCGAAGGCCTCTGGCGGCGTGGTGTTCCACCTGCAGTTCAGCCACTGGGAGATGAACCCCGACGACCCGTTCCCCGAGGTGTCGATGACCGACGAGGTGGGTGTGAGTCTATCTGCCGCCAAGCGCGCTCAGGAATTCGAGGACGCAGGGTTCAACATGGCCCGCATGCTGCAGTCCAACGTGCCGCGCAAGATCATCAACTACATTAGGAAGATGAAGGTTGGTCGCAGTGACGCAACCCAGCTATAAAATACACGCAGGGGCTCATCACCGAGGAGAAGGTGGTGGCGTCTGCGGAGAAGCAGCGCACGCTATCCACTAAGAAATGAGCGTTGTGGACTGTGACTTGTAAAATTGCAGTCAGTCCAGTGCCTCCATCTTTTTTAGCTTGTCCAAGGCCTCCGCGAGGCTCAGGTCGCCTCG
Source organism: Babesia bigemina (assembly GCF_000981445.1). Lineage (NCBI taxonomy): Eukaryota > Apicomplexa > Aconoidasida > Piroplasmida > Babesiidae > Babesia > Babesia bigemina. The sequence goes on along the minus strand of NC_027216.1, from coordinate 2,374,209 downwards.
GCGCTTGTGCTTGGCGGCTTTGGCTGGGCAGCGCTCAGCTGGGGAGCCGGTGTCGTCCTCCAGCTCGCGCTTCCCTGAATGCGATTTGCGATCGTCCTCGGCGGCGGCTTCGTGGCCGCTGTTATCGTTGCCGTCGTCCGTAGCGGGCGTGTGTCCCTGTTGGGCGTCCTTCGGGTCGCTCGCGGCACCTTTGCGCGAGCCGGCTCGGCGCTTCAGGGGGCACGCCGCCCCGCGCTTGAGCGACCCGCAGCAGCGGTACCCCCACTGCCCCGTAGCGCGGTCGTAGAAGCTGCCGTAGACGCTCGAGTGGCCGCACTCGTGGACGTCCTCACGGTAGCTCGACCTGATCACCAGCTTGTGGCTGGCCGCATCGCGGCTCCTGGGCTGGGCCTCCGTGGCGGGCTTGGTGATGATCAGTCCGGCCTCGCTGCCGTCCAGCTTCGACCCTGCCGCGGGCACCTGGTACTTGCTGGGCGGCCGCTGCTCGAGCAGGTACTCCTTGTAGCGCTGGTCCTCCTGCTCCCTTAGCTGGCGCTTCAACTGCGTCATGCGTATCTCCTCCGCCAGCTTCTCCCGCATCTCCTTCTGGCGCTTCAGCTCCGCCTTGTGCTTCTCCTCCGCCAGCCATACCTTCTCCAGGTTGCTCCTGTTGCCCGGGTGGAAGTGCTTGTGGTTGATGAAGGAGGCGGACTTGTTTCCGATCTTGCCCATCCACATCTTGCCTGCGATATGTGTGAGATCCGTGCCTTTTAGCTGCGAGTAGTGCCCCCGGCGGTTCCGGACGTCATGATATCTGGTGCCACGGAGCCGATCGCCGTACCCGCACACCGCGGCGCGCGCCGACCGGCATCACCGCGCCACGGGAGTCGCCTTCTCCGGCAGGAAATCTCACATTGCATTCATTTATATTACCAGGCAGTTGTTTCACGCGTGTCTATCGGTCCCAATGGGCGATAGTGAGTACGAGAGCACGGAGCTCTTCGCGAAGGTCGAGAGCGGAAAGCCGTGGGAGTACCAGCGCCAGTTCTTTCCCAGCAAGATCGGCGGGCGGCCCGCATGGCTGGAGCCCGAGAATCTCCCCCAAGAGGAGGCCTTCGTGTGCCCGAAATGCGCCGGCGTCATGACGTTCGTTTTGCAGCTGTACGCACCGGACGACGAAGAACCATCCGGAGACGCTTTCCACCGGACCATCTACCTGTTCGCGTGCCAGCCGTGCGGCACGCACTGGCGCGCTTTGCGCTCGCAGCTGCCGCGGACAAACGCGCACTACGCGTCCCACCCGCAGCCGTACGGCATGCTGTTCCCGCAGCCAGACACGATCATCGCCCAGCGGTGCTGCCCGGCGTGCGGACTGCCCAGCGACGGCGAGCCTAAACCCGGCGAGCAGTTGACGTTTGCAAGCGTGGTGCACGACTTCACTTCGTACGCCGGTAAGTGGACAGCGCGAGCCGAGCCATGTATCCGCAGGCTGGCGAGCTTTGCACCCGAGGTGCAAGATCGCGACCACACAGCAGACGCTGGAGGCCACCCTGCCGGAGGCGCTGCTGCGCATCTGCGAGGGTGAAATACTGGAGCCGGAGAACTACCTCGCGCACGAGAAGGAGCTGTATCGCAAGTACCAGGAAATGAAGGCTCAGCGTGGAGGTGGGTTACGGCCTTAAAGTAGGCTGATGTCGTTCAGCTGGTGATGAGGAGGAGCTCGACGAGTCCGAGGAGAAGGCCATCGAGGCCATTCAGGAGGAGCGGCTCGTTGTGGACCGCAACTTCGAGCGCTTCTGCAAGCGAACCACGCCCAACGACGTGGTGTACTACTGCCGCGACGGGAAGCCGATGTGGACCAGCGACCGCGCTCCCAAACTGACGTGCGCCACGACCAAGGACGCGCCCGAAGACAAGGAGGTGGTGCCCGTGTGCAGCAACTGCGGGGGGCAGCGGTCGTTCGAGTTCCAGGTGCTGCCGCAGATGCTGGTGCACCTGGGCCCGGTGCGCCTGGACTTCGCCAGCGTGGCGGTATACACGTGCGCCGCGTCCTGCAACCTACTCGGCCAGTACCAGGAGGAGTTCGTGTACGTTGAACCCGACCTCTCGCTGGCGCCGAAGTGAAGCGCCTTCCAGACACCGCCGGCGCAGCGTCGCGTCCGGAGGCCGGCGTTTCCAGCGACACATCGGCGGCGATGCGGCATCCACTGGCTATACAGTTGCGATGATGCGCACTTGCATCGCGAAGAGGTACGTATGCCGCATCTCGCACACCCGCAGCCGCGGTACGGCTGGCGTTGCGGACGGTGCGACGGCAGCTTCCTGAAACTTGCCGAAACTGCATCCGCTGCAAAACTGCAGGCATCAATGTGTTCCGTTGTATTCCCGCAGTAGACAGCTGATGCGGGGCCATGCCGCTGTGTGTATGGCTCGCCGGAGACGCAACGTGTAGCGGCCGGTGTACGTGACTGGTGGCCATTATCATACGGCAGCGAAGCGAGCGTGCTTTGCAACTAGTCGTACGTGTCTCAAAACGGAAGACAGGTGAAGATGACGCAGCCACCACTCGCGCCGGGCTGCGCAGCAACGGCAACGTGCTCGCCTAACGCGCCGACATCCGACGGTTGCCGGACGCTGCGCCTCGCAGGCAAACCTCCGAAATACATCGGCATCGATGTGGACAACACGTTCCACACCTACGACGCCGCGGCCATGGCCAAAAATAGGCGGGCGTTCCGAAAGCTTGTGGAGTCTGGGTACAGGCCTGTCCTCGTCACAGGTACTGGCTAATGCAAAGTCGCCCAATATCACGTAGGCCGCATGCTCAAAGCCTCCCTAGGCGTCCTAGACGACCTGTACACCGACGGAGTCTACAGAGGTTACCCGGGCGTCTACCAGAATGGCGCGACCGTCTACAACGAACTAGGTGAACTCATTGTCACGGTTTCCTTCAGCAAAAGCTTCATCAGAGATGTCTGCGACATTCTCGAGGAACACAGGCTCGGAGCACATGTGTTATTCCAAGCGCCGAACGAGTACTACGCCCTGGCGCACGACAAGGACTTGACAGAGTTGCTGGCCAGGAACCTGAACCTCCCGAGCCCCGTAATAGAATCCACGGCGGACGAGATTTGCGGGGCGGAGATCACCCACATTCTGTGCTACCGATTCGACAAGGTCCAGTTGTACATGGACGCAAAACCCGAGGTAGATTACGTTGCCAGAGAGGGGGCGATGGAAATCACCTGCATAAATCCGCCGCGCGTGAACAAGCTGGAGGGGCTCCGGGCGCTGCTGGGTCACGAGAATGCCGAAAGCGGCGACTTCGCGTTCATAGGCGACGGTTCTAACGACGTGGAAGCGCTGCAGGCCTCCCAGTGGTCGTTCGCCGTGGGTAACGCGTCAGACAGCGTTAAGGCCTCCGCCAAGAACGTGCTCGAGGAGACCAACGATCAGGCCGCATTCGCCAAAATGGCGCAGCTCCTATACGGAATCAACGTGGAGTGACATTATAAAGACAGGACGTGGTGGAAAGACGCTAGAAGACGCCGGTCGGTCTTCCTGGTGGGTTGCACATCACCGCGAGTTTGTGTGTAATGTCATCGTGTGGGGTGGAGAGGCGGAAAAATTCTCTATTTTCTGCGATTTTTGAGACGAAAATATTGCGCTTGGGAGATGGGTCTCTGTCCATCTCCTGTCGACTATGCCAACGCGGCTCGCGAGGCATCTCGTTTTTCATCCTCCCATCATGTGCAGATGGACGATGACGCCACCTCCAGCAACAACGCACCGGTTGCGATAACAAATTTCATTAGACCAGAGATCCCGCCCAAATGTTTCGGAACGGACATAGATGGAACCTTCCTGGCGGAAGATCCCGCCATGTTTCAGCGCAACCTCGACGCGTTCTCCTGGGCCGTTGAGAACGGCATAGACATCTTCTTCTGCACTGGTACGTTAACAGCCGCAAAGCGTTTTCATCGGTGATTCAGGGCGCGGATATGAAGATGCCATGCGTGTGTTGCCGCGTGATCTGGTAGAAAAGCTGGGATTCACCGGTTATCCAGGGGTGTACTACAACGGCGGAGCCGTGTATGGCCGGAATGGAGAGGTGCTCACGGAAGCTGTGTTCAACACCGACACGCTCAAACGTATAATTGACCGCATCGTAGAGGCGAAACACGAGAAGTACACAATGTTCCTCACGCGCAGCCAGTGGCACGTGGTGACTGACGACATGTCCTTCTTCGACGAGTTGACCGCCAGCCTCGGGCTCCAAACCCCGTTCACTCTCCGGACTGTGGATGAGCTGTTGGCCGACAAAATCATGAAGGTCATTGTGGTGTATTACGATAACTTGGCACACAAATTCCAGGACATGGAGGACGTTGAGTTCATCGCGAAGCGTGCGCTCAACGACCTTACCGACCTCACTCCCATGGGCATTACTAAGGGAAGTGGCATCGCATCCGTTCTGAAACATCTGGGTCTGACGCCAGATCAGTGTGGATACATAGGCGACGCCGCGAACGACATCGAGGCCATGCAGCTGGTGCGCCACTCGTTCGCGGTCGACAACGCATCACAGGCGGTGAAAGATTCCGCCAAATATACCGTTCAACAAACTAACGAGAATGCAGCTTTCCGAACTGTCATGGAAGCTCTGTATGGTGGAATACAGAATTAGTGTGACGATGTCCCATAGAGCCCACCGCATCACTGGATGCTTGTACCACTCTAGCTCAGACGGCGATCTGTACAAACTCCTGCCTCCTTGGCCCTGTAATTGTAACGTACTATACGCAAAATGTACCTATCAGTGTGTCTGGGGAGCCTTGCTACCCTCGATACTGGTCGCCGTTTCTGGGTGGTGGCGAATCCAGACACCAAAGAATGAAATGTAATGTAGTCGGTGATCGGTAGCCTTCCTAGCTGGTGTTGTATTAGGTGGAAACACGCGCAGTGCGTCACTGGGACCCCTTCCAGTTGCCAGTCCCAAAGATGGTTGCCCCCGGGAGGGAAGGTTCTGACAATACGGTGACTCAGGCACACAGCACGAAATGCGCATGGCCATTCTAGCCCATAGCAGGCAACGTGAATGGTGATAAGCCTAGTTGCTGCGTTATACGATGTGCAATCTGTGACGAACAGGCCTCTAAATCATAGTTAGCGCTGGCAGCAGCACTTTAGAGCAGCTGCGGAGACCCTCAGACCAATTGACCGCGGCTGGTTTTGCTCACACCAAATACGCCGTAGACTGATGTTGGCGCTTAGTGGACAGCAGCTTCGCAAGCTCGGTCCATTCGTAAACCCGTGGAAGGCACGTTGTTTGCGGCACACGGCGCAATACCGGAATTACGTTCGGACTTATGGTCGTGATACCGTGCGGATATATAAATGTATGCTTTACGAAATCCAAGTGCGAAATGGTCTTTGAATATGGCCGGAAGTCGGCGAGAATTGGAAACGCATCGCAATATTATCGCCTCAAGTCGTAGGACGGTGTGCCTATGATCCTTCATAGTGCCCCTTTGTTTCCAGATCGCTTTACGTACTCTTTAATATGACATTATATGCGCTTTAGCTCACAAATTCAGTGAGACGTGGAAGGCTCCGAATTATCGACCGACTGAATTGCACGTATGTGTGCCGCTCAAGTCGCTGCCGCCAAAGTATGCATTCGGCGACGATCTACTCTGTCTTCCGTCGGGATACACTGTCGTATATCGTTTGAGTGTGAATCGTCGCTACAAATCTTCGCACAACCGCTAATATTAGGCGAAATATAGAAAGACACACGTGTCCAAGAAGCTTTGCCGAGCACTGCGGGGTAGCGACCCAAAAGCGCCTCCCGGGAAAATGGGTCGGCAACTCCCTGCATTTAACCACCACAACATTATCATAACAGGGACTACGGGATCCCGCAATGATTGCTGGAACCCCCACAAGCAGGATTCCACACCTCGGGTGGAACGCCGCGGCGTACGCCGGGTTGCTGCCGCTAGGGGGCACCCTAACTATCGCAAAACCCGTGATAGTGCTGTTTTACCAAGTTTCGAACAAGATTCCATCGCTTAAACGTTGTGTGTGCAGTGGAATCACCGCTCACTACGCACGCACCCGAGGATATAGACAGAATAAGGCGTAACAGCCGCGCGTCTTCCGAACGCGCTTAGCAAACTTGCAGTACAGGATGGAACTAAAGCTTTTGTGTGTCGTAAACCTGCTGCTGCTGTGTCTCGCGCCTCAGTTCGCGAGGTCGGAAGCCGGTCGTGAGGAGCCGGCCGCGGTCATCGACGAGTACGAAGCCGTTGTCACCGTCGCCGAGGACGAGCCCTCGAGGGCGGACGAAGTAGACAATGAAGCGCTTACTTTCGACGCTGGCGAGTACATGAGGGACCTCCGCGACGCCGCGGCAGGCAAGGCCGCCATGGACCCCGAAAAGGTGTACACCGCGCAGGCGATGCTGCCGCTCGGCGAGGTGCTGGTTCTGACCACCGCAAGCGGCTGCTCAGTTCTCAGCGACCCCGAAGGGGAGATCACCGGCAGGGAAGAACCGCTTGAGTTCTCCTTCCGTCTGGCTGACCTCGAGGACTGCGGCAAGGTCTCCGAGAGCATCATCAGCGGCCTCCAGGCCGAGGTCGCTGCTGAGTGGTCGAGCCTCTCGGGCAACTCCGCTGACTCAGGCATCGCTTCTACCACCTCACTGCAAGACATCGCCGTGAGGCAGGGCGGCAAGCGCTCGGAGAACCCCTCCAGCTTCGGCATTGGGGTACAGGACCTCGCCAACGCATACGTCGCGGCAAACCTGGCGATCAACCTCATTCCCACCACCTCCGAAGGGATCGTGGTGATGCACTACGACCTCACCAACACCACCACCGCGGAGGAGATCACCAAGGCGATGTCCAGCGTGGACCCCGAGAAGCTCAAGCAGCTGGAGGACGCGTTCGAGATGGCGAAGAACACCTTCAACAACGCCACCACCGAGGATTTGGAGAGAATGGAGGAGGAGCTTAAAGCGTTCTTTGAAAAGGAGAACGAAAAGCTCCAGAAGGACCTGGAGGACGGGAAGCACATGCTCGAGGAGCTCAGCAGCGACAGAGTCGCCGAGATCGAGTGCTCTGCGTTGGCCCTGGACGACTGCAAGGCCGTGTCTAAGTGCGGTGTGGTGATGATAAACGGCAAGGAATCGTGCGCCGTGGCCCCGAAAACCGTGTACCTGCTTATGGAGACCGGCTGCAGCCTGCAGTCCAAGGCCGGACTCATGTCCATCGCCCGCGACCTCGTCAGGTGAGTCACACAGTTTTGCCGCCACATTTCCGCGCAGCTCCGGCATCATGTCCGAGGCCAACCACCAAACCCTCAGGGAGAGCTTCGACCTGTCACGCATCTGCAACGCTATAGTCCACACATACATGTCTGCCGACATCGTCGAAACTGAGTCGCACGAGACCAAAGAAGCCTTTGACCTCTAAATTCAACCTTAATCGTACTAATAGTTGTTCTCAACCACGGCGTGGCAGCCCTTGCGACGGCGCGCTGGGATTCCATCGCGTGCCCTATAATGTAGGCGGGGCGGCGAGGCGCCGCTGGGAGCCGCCATTTCTCGTAAAACGCCCGTCACAATGCGACCTCTAGTCCTCAGAGGCCATCGCAGGCCCTTGACGTGTGTCAAGACCAACAGAGAGGGAGACCTTTTGTTCACCTGTGGGAAGGTGCGTGAATGTGTCGAGCAAAGGCGCCGAGGCCGCCCGAAATCGCCGTTCGGCCGCGTCCCACTTACCGACTAGTTTTTATATCCGCGCAGGACGCGAGTCTGCTTCTCTGGAGGACCGACAATGGGCAGCAGATCGGTGGGTCGCACGCACACGGTAGACAGCAAAGTCACGTTTCGCAGGGCAGTACAACACTGGCCGTGGTGCCATATGGGCGTGCGACGTCACTGTCGACTCCAAAATGCTCATCGCCGCGACCGGTGACGCCAGGATCCTGATCCTCGACACCTTCACGGGGGAGATGATCGCGGACATAAAGGACGAGGGTGCCTGCAAGTGAGTACCGAAACGCTCAGCGGCGTAAAACTGCGTTAGGTACGTCGAGTGGAACCGCAACCCGCAGAAGCAGGACAAGTTTGTCATGATCCACGACGACTTCGGAGAGTCCGTGTTCATGGCGCTCAAGGTCTACAAGGTAACGAGCAGCCCGCAACCGCGTCATGCGCCTGCAGCTTGATTTCGAGCAGACGGAGGAAGGCGGTCTGGCCGTTGAACATCGCATCCTGTGGACACAGAGGGGCTACAGATCCAGAGCCATACAGTGCCACTGGGGGGCCTTGGACAAAGACGTCATCACCTGCCACGAGAATGGCACGATACAGGTAACGCACGCTTTACACGCTGGCAAGGGCGCTCAGGTCTGGGATGCCGAGAATGGCACCAATCTCCACGTCATCGAGGCCCACACGCAGACTGTCACGTGCATCTCGTTCGACCTCTACGGGCTCTTCATGCTGTCGGTAGGTGCGCCCCACCGTCGAGTGCAATTGTCTGCAGTGTTCTTCGGATGGTACCGCGAAGCTCTGGGAAACTCTGAACTGGACCACCGTAAAGGTACGCCGTGCACAGCCCGACCACATGCCGCGCAGAACTACAAAACTGACCGCCCGCTGAATGCGTGCGTCATTTCGCCGTGTTTCAAGATGGATCGTGTCGAAAAGGCACACATATTGCTGGGAGGAGGGCAGTCGGCCGACGAAGTCACAACCACCGGTACGTTAAGCTCGTCGCCTTTGTGAACGCCCTGCAGCCGCCTCCGAGGGTAAATTCCAGGCGCTGCTGCACCACCTGATACACGAGGTTGAGATTGGGAGCATCAAGGGGCACTTCGGTCCCATCAACACCCTGACGTTCCTGGCGGAGGGTAACGGGTACGTCAGCGGAGGAGAGGACGGTAACGTCAGGATATACCACTTCGACAAGGACTATATCCTGGACAAGTACGACTGAACAGATGATCCTAACATTAGCACAATAGCTGCATTTTGTTTTATGGTGGGCGAGTGTGACGCCAGCAGCCTGGTGGCGATACAATGCCTGGCGGGGCACGCTGGGCGTTCACGTCATGTTGGTATCGCGGCCTGAGGTGCCTCCGCACCGCGACCTTGTGCGTCAGGCTCGATCATGCGTGAAAGCAGCACTGCATCGGAGCTGGTTAGCTGCAATCGGCGACGCCGCGCGTTTGCAAGAGCCATGGCGGCCAGCTGTCTGGAGTTGTACCGCACGTGAGGTGGACTCGAGTCCGGGGCTGCCGTATGTGCTAACTGGCCCGCAGATGGTGGGTGCTCCTGTATCCCGGCTTTCGCAAATGGGTTCAGTGCTTCGCGAGGCTCAACACAGGGCCCAGTGGCACGGGCCAGCAGCCGCCGAATGGAATGCTGCAGCGACGCTGGAGGGGTAAAGGGCAATAGTTGCATCGCGCTGGCGATTACCAGCAGCTCACCCTTGCTCACATTGCTGTAGAAGGTGTACAAAACAACTCGAAACCTACTTCAACCCTGTGGTGCAGCGGTTGAACGTCAGGTACAGGGCCCTGCGATGGCGATGCGATAGTGATGGGTCCTGGGTGATCGCAGCGTGCGTGCCTGGCTGCGAGTACGCCTGCACGAATGTTCGCAACAGCTTCACCGAGTCGCTTGCGTCCAGAAATGGTGTGACACGCTCCGCGCCAAGAATAAGCACCTCGGCCAGCCGTTTGTGGTAGAATCCGAGTCTCGAGTACACATCCGCGACACGGGCAACTTCAGACGGGCGTAACGAGTCCAACACAAGGGCCAGTGCGTCGCCAGCCTGGTTCAGCAGCGACTCATGCTTGATTCGGCGGTCGCAAAACGACTCCAACGCCTTAATCAACACCCTCGGGTTGCTGTGGATACCCTCCGTGGCCGTATAACGGCTGAACAGCCGCCACAGTGGCACGCTGCCTACTCCCATACGACCCAAATAGCCGAGAACAGACGTAATGTACACCGCGTCCTCGCTGGACTCGGAGTGAATCAGCTCATCTTCAATCACGCTGCACTCGGTGTGAAATGGTAATCAGGAAACGTACGAAGCCAGGAATTCGCCCAAATCTTCACAGTACAGGTCTAGGACGCGAAGAGACTCGCATAAACGCCCCAAGTCGCGCAAAAGCAGTGAATGGCCTTCGAGGGGAACACGCTGCGACACGTGTACTACGAATGCCCGTGCGCTGGGCGAGTCTCGGCTGCCTGGCACCATGCCGATTAGGTGACAACAGGCTGCATGGATGCTTAAGGTTGCTATCTGACGCTATCCTACCTATGGCACGCTCCAGATCGGATATCCGGTAGCAATACGGCACCAGGCTCTCCAGGCACTGCGGGTTGGATATCTGCAGTCGCACCATCAAGGAGAGGCACGTGCTCAGGTTCACATCGTCCAACGCCTGTCCCATCTGGGTAGCACATGTGATCAGTATGCGTTCCAACTTGGCGCGGTCCATGCCCAGCGTGCCTATGCGCAGCAAGGTCTTTCCCAGCTGCTTGCTCGGAACCAGTCGGGGGTTAACCCTAAGGATAGAGTCGCCGCCAGATCCTGAGTCATATATCGTGCCTAACCACGCCGAACTCACTTCTATAGAAAGGGGTGTTGCGGAAGAACCCCAGGTAAGGACTCCTGGACTTCAGCCGTGCGAGGGACCGGGTGAGCGTCATTGTGCAGACGCCGTGCGTAAACGGTCGACGGCTTCAGAAAGGCGACGAACGAACTCGTCGATCTCCCCACGGGTGTTGTACAGCGCCAACGACACCCGCAGACTGTGGTCTACCTTAAGGTAGTCACGGTGCAGGATGTGAGCGCAATGCTGCCCTGAAACGCACATGAACGGCGCAACACTATCATACCCACCAGCTCTCACGGCGATATTATGTGTTGCCAGCAGTGCGGCTATATCGAAAGCGCTCACTCCGTCAACGTTGAAGGAAACAATGGGGCAGTGCTCATCCGAGTTTGGATCCAGAGCCGGGCTGTAGACAGTGGCGACCTTGCATAGCTGGTCACGCAGGTAACTCAGAAGCTCGCGCTCGTATGCGGCAATCTGCGGCAGGTCAGAATATAAGCGCTGGTGGATACCTTAGACAGCCCTATGTCTCTCAAAAAGTCAATTGCAGCGGAGAAACCAATCACCTGAGCAACCTGTGGTGTGCCTGACTCGAACCGGTGAGGTACGTCCTCCAGTTCAAACCGGGTAGTGGTTACGTTCTGCGCACGTCGGCATATCTAAAACTTCAAAATACCTTTACCATGCCGCCACCGCCCCTATGAGGTCGCATGGAATCCAGGATCGAACGCTTCGCATAGAGGAAACCCACTCCAGTGGGACCGTACATCTTGTGGGCCGAACCCACCAAGAAGTCGCATCCTATCGATGACACGTCAATCTGTGACATATCTGATTAGTTGAATGTTGCATGGCGTACCGGAATGTGGCCGAGTGTCTGGCAGGCGTCAACCAGCACCTTCGCCCCGCGTGAGTGGGCCAACCTGACGATCGTGGAGAGATCTTGCACGCGGCCGATCACGTTTGACGCATGCGCCAATGAAACGAGCTTAACGTTGCCTTGATCGAGCAGGCGATTATAGTCGTCCAAATCGACTGAACCGTCTTCCGTAAGCTGCACGCCGTATACAGAACGAAAGGCGGTTACGAACCTTGATAAAACCGATGCGGCAACCGCTGTCGTTAGCATGCAGCTGCCACGGAATTATGTTGCTGTTGTGCTCAGACAAAGGCAGCAGGATCACGTCACCGGGTCCCACGTTATCGCGGCTGCAACCAACTGTGGCACATGCAGCTTCTCCACCCACCACCAGCTTCCTGCGACTATGTTTATCGATTCCGTGGCTCCGCTGGTGAACACGATTTCCGATGGGCTCGATGCGTTGATGAAACTGGACACGTTGTGTCGGGCGCTCTCGTAACGCTGCAACTGGCATTGGCGGAGGAATCCCAGACACCCACTGTGGACGCCGATGTGGCCAGATCGTGCTGGGACCTGTGAACGTTCGCGCACGGGTTGCTGTAGTAGTCCAGAATGGCCTGAAACGTGGGTGGAATCCTTTGTTAAATGCACCTACCTCAATTACTGCACGTGGCTTTTGTGTCGTGGCGGCGTTGTCGAAGTAGACGAGGTTGCGCGACTCCGGACGGTTCAACGCTGGGAATTCGTACACATACGGCGAATCACGCTCGGCACCGTCGCTCTTCAGACGCCAGCGGCCGCCGTGAAGCGTATTGTACCGAGTAGGTGGGTGCAGGAAAGACGTGCGCAGGCGGCCAGTAGGAGACAGACATAACGCGCCAGAAAAAATGTGAAATGCCACCAAGCATACTATATAGCCGCGTGTGTACATAGTGAGGGCAGCATTGTGCCGTAACGACTCCAAAGGAGCCTGTTTTGTCCGCTAAAACGCGGATGTACAATACTTGAAACGCGGCGCGAAGATTCTGCAAGTTCACCTGTGATCACGAGGCGAATCCCTAGACATGGCTAAGGACAGAAAATGTTGCCAATGCTCGCCAGGCATGCCATGTGCTGAAACTGTGCCTACTGATGTAGAGCCTGCTGCAGCTGCCGGACGCCTAACTCGCTGACACCACCTACGCTTGGCGAACGCGCTCCATCGGGCGATGGAATCATGATGTCGCGGTGTGTAAGGGCGTATATGGGCGCCCTGAGGCTCGGAGGAGCCTCGTCGGCTCTCAGTCGGCAGCGATGCGACTCATTGCATGGGACCCATCGGCCGCTCCTGTCCCTAGCACGGGCATCGCTCGGACACGCCAACGATCGGAATACACAGCCGCCGATCAGCAGTGAGCTACAGGACAAGTTCAAGCAGCTTAAAATCAAAGAAGTGCTTGTGCTGGAAAAAATCACCAAATACGACCTGGAGCGCAAAAATGGACTGACCGACTCGGAGATTCGCGAACGGTTTCCACGTAAGTGCAACACGGCAATGTTTATAAAGTCTCAGTGGCCTACAGGACCCACCGAACACACCTGGGCATCATGGACGCACTCATGCGCCTTCTGAAGGAGCGCTACCGCCTCCGCACCATCGCCGTAAAGGCGCAGTCGCACAACCTCGTGCTGAGCGATTTGGAGAGGTCCGGCTTCTCACTCGACCTCATTATCAGTGCGGGTACGCAATTGTGCGGTATAGGGGCTAACCATCGCAGGCGGGGACGGTACCTTCCTCGAGGCCGCGGCGCTGTTGCCGCCATCGCAAACATCTCTCCAGCGACCCTGGATTGTTGGACTCAATACCGACCCTGAACGGTCGGTTGGGGCCATGTGCATGTCCTACTTCAAGAGGGGGGGCATGGTGTTTCGGCGCTATTCCGGCGAACAGCGCACGGAGCCGGACGACTCGCCCAAGCAGAACATGATCCGGTTCACCGAGTCGGATGCGCTCATCAGGAAGGAGTGCGCATCCGACACCATCAGCGAAAAGGAGTGGAATAACCTCACCAAGGCCTCCTTTTGCGATACGCATCACGACGGCAGCGACACGCGGGACCACTGCACCGTCATATCCAAGCATGTCGCCAACATCTACAACATTACCTACGATGACTATGTAGGGAGCCTGCTCGAACGGCTTATCGTGAACCGCGATTACGTGCCCGTTGCGCGGCAGAAGATTCGGATCAAAATGTTCAAGAGGCAGAGCGCCGCGGAACAGGAGATCGTGGCGACCAAGGGAGACTCAACCTTTATAGAGGACAACCTCTTCTGCGGGACGGAGTCGAGCTTCACCGAGGACGACCTCGATGCCGAAGCCTGCGCAAGTGGCGACGGGGTCATCCCCTACGGCGCCGTGAACGACGTCATCATCGCAGACAAAAATTTCGGGAAGACCTTCTACGGCCTGGTGCAAGTGGACGCCTTGCCGATCATACGGGTCAAAAGCAGCGGCGTGCTCGTGTCAACAGGTGGGCGGAATGAGCCAAGGGCATTCACGACGTGCAGGCACGGGATCCACGGCGTGGGCCTACAACATGTGCAAAATGAGCATGGACAACGGGTTCCGGCTGCTGAACCATCTCATCAACCACCGCTCATTCCCCAAGGAGGCGGCGAAGGTGATCGATGCCAAGATGATGCGCGAGGCCATCGAGGAGCACAATGCGGGCCTCGTGTTCGACGCGTCGCAAAGCACTCTGAAATGCATCATACGCGAGTCGATCAGCGACACGTAAGTCACGGGTGAACTGCCGCAAAGTGATCACAGGTCCACCGTCGACGCGACGTCGTTCATGGGACGGCAGGTCAAGCTGCTGTCGCTGTCCAAAAACGCCAGACTCGTCATTGACGGCTCCAGGATCATGAAGGTCGACTACGGCGACGTGGTGGTGCTCAAGACATTCGAATCGGACACCATATGGAGCTGCGTGTGACCTTTTGTAAGTGCAGTGTTGCCATAAATGGCAAACTGCCGCTGCCGTGACAAATAGCCTAATCTAGTTTAATGTAAACGTGGCTGACGGTGCACGTCAGCAATAACGTTACCGCATTCTCGGATGTACTTGTAGTGTAGCCCCTGCGCGCAATCACGAGGGCGCTGCTGCCATGTCGCAACTGTTTGCACAGCAGCCCGTTGGGGTCATGCGCGTCGTCCCTGAATTTGCAGTCTGCCTACCCACAACACACTGTACAGCATATACACATCGTTGCAATACGCTGGAGGAAACGGATGTTAAGAAATTAGCGGGGTTAGTTACCGCAATGGTGACGATATAGACTGGCAAAAGTGCCTTGGTAACAGGCGGTGCCGCAATGGCACCACCCAGAGGAATCCATTAAAAAGTATCGTCAACTCAAAGCTTGTTGAAGGAGACGATGTTGGCGGTCTGGACCAAACCGACGACCTCGTCGTCGCTGTCGGCGTCAGAGTCGTAGTCCGACTCGTCGTCAGCGCCACCCTCCTGCTTCATGCGGCGCTCCTCCTTCTGAGCCTCAGTGAGACCGAGCTCCTCAATCAGGTCGGTGATCTCGTTGGTGTTGACGATGTCGTCCAGGATGGTGCACGACACCTGCAACTTCTGGATACCGTAGGCGAGCGGGATCTTGGCCGAGGCCTCACCCCACGTCACACCCTCAATCTTGATGTTCTTGACCAAACGCAGCACCTCGTCGAGGTCGGTCTCCACGCTGGCGGGCTCGATGTGGATGACCAGCGACGACTTGGCGGCCTCGCGCTTCTTGCCCTTGCTTGCCTTCATAGCCTCCATCTTCTTCTTCATGGCGTCATCCTCGTCTTCGTCATCGTCACCGAACAGGTCGATGTCGTCGGCCTTCTTCTCCTCCACGGGGAGGGATCCCTTGGCGAGGTCAGCGGGGGGATTCTGGGCCCAGGTGCTGACGTGACGGAACCACCTGTCGACGTGTGCGAACTCCGCAGCGCCCGGGGAGTTGCCGAGCTTGCGGAACACAGCGAGATCGTCGGTGGAGGGAGCCTTGCAACCGGCCACGAAGCTGTGGTCGGCAAGGTATTCGTTCAGCTCGACGAGGCCCTCGCGGCTAGCGACTTTGCTAAGGTCAACCTTGAAGTCCGGCATTGTGTGTGGCAGTGGTAAAATGAACGTTGCGAGAGGTTCCAATGAAAGCAAGACAGCACCAAGAAGTAAACCCCGCCAACCCGCCCGGGACCTTACGGAGCAACATGGGGGCACGCCAAAAATGAAGGCGACGTCACGCAATCACGGCGGCAGTAGCGGTGTGAAATAAGTCACAGATACAGTGCTCACTATTTGGTGGCGTGTTTTCAGGTGCGTATGTCCCTAGGGAGGGTAGACACGTGCGTGTAACACACAACGGTGTGTAGAGCTAACATAGGATGAATGATAACGAACCGGTCCATAATGCGGGCAGGGGTTCCACGTGAATTATATGAATCCGTGCGTATGTTTGTAGAACGAATCGCGGTTGTTTTACCCCGCTGCAGCAACGCCGCCGGCGAGCATACGCAGAGCGGTGTGATATTCGGCTTGTCCGTGCCTGTAAAGGCGCTTTGAATTGCATAATCCGGGTCATATGCGTCATAACCATGCGCAATTTGGTTGTGACTAGAACCGGAACTCCGTGATGTGGCTGGAATTTCGGTGCCTCTGACTTATGTCCTGAGTTAACACATACAGCTGCCGAATGGCGTTCTGAGGATTCGGGAAGTTGAATAGTACTACTTGGCGATCGTAGGTGTATCATGAGCTAGTGTGGACATTTATAGCTAGCTGCGCCACCGTTGACGCAGCGAGGCTGCGCGATTCTTCCACTGTACTACGGCACATTTAACTGCTTCTAAGCACACAGCAAACAAATACGTCACCTTATTGTACCGCGTTTGTAGAATGCTCGTTGGAATCCACCGGGTGTAGTCGACCTGGCCAGGCGTTTAGTCGGCTCAGCGCGCTTCTTCAATGTGCCCCTGAGTAGACACGACTACACAGCGTCGCTAACAATGGACCTCAGTGCTGTAGTGGACGCCGGGAGGAAGGAAACGGCAGATGCGTCATGCACATCTGCCTCGCCCAAAAGGGTGTCGCCAAGTGGGAGGATAGCATTGCGACTTGTGTCGCCACAGGGCCGCCCGAGCGCCGAAGGCGATAGCGCCAAACCTCTGCAGCACGTTCAAGATTCTAACTTGACCCAGAGGTTTAGACGGGGTATGGACGATAAAGGGACTCCCAAAAGGGTGGCACGCAACCGCGGATACCGGAAGCTGGTGCAATCCACATGGCATGGGGCACTCGACGGTGCACCACTGGTCAGTGACCTCGCTGTGAACCTGAAAAGTGCGGATCATATGGATACGGCAGTTGCCGAGGGCAGCAGTAGTGACGGTGCGGAGATGGTGGCCGCATGCTCAACCATGAGCACGCCGACTAAATGCGCGGAAAACAATCAGTTTACAACGCCGATGATCGCGACCTCAAGATCATGCCCTTCGGAATCTCGCATTAAACGACAACATAATATGGAATCGAGGTTGCCAAGTCCCACCCACAGCATCGCCAGGGATGACGCACTCTTCCTTGACTGCGAGTCTCATAAGGAGGTGGAAGAGTTTTTGTCACCGATGTCGGTGGACACTGGTGGATTCAGCAGCGTGCATGAGACTATTGAAATACGTCAGATTCTAGAGAGTTACTACACCAACCAACCATGTAAACCGATAGAGGTTGATGGCGCATCACAGGAAGACCTACCGTCAGTTGACCGGGCGAGAGATAACACCCCAGCTGAATGTGCGGAGAATATCAAGGTTGTCGTTCGCGTTAGACCGATTGATGATAACGGCATCCCGGCCATTCGACTAGTAGACAACGTTGTCGAGGTCCACAAACCAGGAAACGTTCACAGCGTCCTGGAATCGCAGAGGCCAAAGGTATATAGATACGGCTTCGACAGCGCGTTCGATGGGGGCGCTTCGCAGCAGGACATCTACGAGGCCACCGCGAAAGACCTGGTTCCCAAAGCATTCGAGGGGATTAACGGGACCGTCTTCGCATACGGATGTACCAGCGCGGGAAAGACGTACACGATGATCGGAGATGAAAAGGAAGAAGGAATCGTGCAGTTGTCGCTAAAGAGCCTTTTCGAACTCAGGCAGGAGCTGTACCCCGATGCACTCGTGCATTTCTCGTTCATGCAGGTGTACAACGAGTGCGTATTCGACCTGCTGACCACGGGAAACAGGCAGTTGGATGTCCAGGAGGACAACGGGGAAGTTCGTGTCCCACACCTCACCGTGATCAGGGTGGATGACTGCGACAGCGTCCTCGTGCTTCTGGCCAAGGGGATAAAGGCGAGGAAAATGGCGATGACAGACGCGAATCGACAGTCAAGCAGGTCGCACGCCATCATGCAGATCACTGTGAGCACGCAGCACACCACGGCGAGGCTCTCATTCGTCGACCTGGCGGGGTCCGAACGCGCTGGTGAAGGCGAGGCGCGCGCCGAACGGCTGAAGGAAAGCTCTTATATCAACCAATCGCTGCTGGCTCTGGCCAACTGCATCAGCGGCCTCGCAGATACGACGTCGAGAAAGGCCAGGATAAAGTACCGTGACAGTAAGCTCACGCTGCTGCTGAAGAATGCGCTCTTCAACAACGCCGCGGTCGTCATGATAACCGCCATACACCCGGGCTCGCAGTTCATGAGCGAGAGCTCAAACAGCCTCAAGTATGCCCAGCGCGCGAAGGAGGTGAAGGTGGCGCTGGAGGCGCCAAGTGCCGAGACGGAGGAGGCTGATTACGCCGCAGCGCTCAAGGAGGCGTACACTGCAATCGCGCATATAGGACAAATGCTGCCGGAATCAGTGCACAACGCAGTGATAAAGTCGCTGCGGGCGTCGCCCCTGTCCGGCAAGCACGCCTTCGTCAGCCTGCTAAAAACGCTCCGCAAACCCTCCCATGACACACACTCGTAATGAATAAACGGCAAAATGGTTCGCCAGCAGTCATCCGCAGTCGCGATCTCGCTTGACAAACTAAATGAACAAATCATCGAAGGTTGGTGTGATGTGTCGCGATTCATATACCGCAGCAACCATCGAGAAATGCGCCAGCTTCACCAATAACCGCATACTCGGCGCTATCAAACAGGTTGGGTTACTCGCTACGAGAGGCGACACAAACCGAGCAGAAATGGACGGAAGTCTTACGACAGCGCCTCGACGCGGTGAACCGAGGCGAACACGTTACACACATTGACACGTATAGCACAGCGGTAGGTCAAATGTTGTTGGATGATGGCATATGAACGGTGCAGCCCTACAGCTTCGCGGAGGATTTGCCGAAGGAACCGTTAGTTTCACCGAGGTGCCGATGTAAGCAACGCTCAGGGAGCAGCAGCAGCCGGCGCCGGAGGATTCCGATAACGACTTCGATGATGCGGAAGTAGAAAGCGCGCAGGGAGCAGAGATTCTGGAAAAGGCCGCCGCCGCCAAAGCGGACCTGGTCGAACCGCAGCGCGCCGAACCCGCGCAGGCTGAGCAGCCGGCTGCGGACAACGCAGACGACGATCTCAGCATCTCAGACGTGAGCGAACTGGATGACCAGGAGCCGGAGACGAAGGACCTGGTCATAGGGGTTTTAGACAAGGTAGGTCCGTTGCACGCGCGCGTCACAAATTGCAGCTAACGCGGCCCAGCCGCAAGAAAAGCGGGGCGCACGTTTGGAAGGTGAAGCTGAAGTATGGCGTATTGCAGGTAACTTTCAAAGATGTGTGCATGCCATCTCGCGAAGGTCAACGGCCTCGAGGTGCCTTTCGAAAAACTGGAAGGCGAGTTCGAGTTCTGAGCACCACGTACGCCAGTGGCGGTTTAGTGACGTACGAAATTCGTCATAACTATAAGTATAATATCGTTGAACTACCACAGTCGACGAAGTTTCCCGGTCACGCCAGCGGCCGCGCTTACTCCCCGGCCGAGTATGCCGAACCGCGCAGCCGCAGCGTCACGAGCAACAGCAATATAAGATGCCGCTGGTACCCATACCCAACCCGCGTGTCTTCTTCGACATATCGATCGGCGGCAGGAACGCCGGGCGCATGATTTTTGAGGTATGTAGACGACGCCACCAACTGGGTCCCTCAAGTGGGTACTAATCTCAGTTCTCTCGGCAGCATGGCTGGTGTACTGTGTAGTGGCACTGCCCTGGTGACTATCAACTTAATCGCCCTGCAGCTTTTTATGGACAAGCTGCCGTACACATGCGAGAACTTCCGAGCACTCTGTACAGGTAATAACGACATCTAAAGACCAACACAAAGCAAACAGGGGAGACTGGTCTGGGGTACTACCTGCGGCCTAGGTGGTACAAGGACACGCCGATACATCGCATAACTACCGGATTCGTACGTGATGCACGCTAACGTCGCATGACCCACGCAGATGTGCCAAGGAGGCAACTTCAACACCGGAAATTCATACGGTGGTGAATCTATATACGGCCAATATATGCGAGATGAGTCGTACGCATACTTGCACTCCAAGCGTGGTAGGTCGAATAGATGGTTGCATGAGACGTAGCAGGCGTGCTGGGAATGGCAAAGACGAGGCACAAACATTCCAACGGATCGCAATTCTACATCACATTCAGGCCCTGCTCGCATCTGGACAACAAAATGGTGAGTTGACCGAGATGTCGATGCGACGGTGATACAACGGTTTGGTGAAGTGAGATTGGCACCGACACCGCGATGCCCCGAGACCTATCCAACGAAGCGATGTACACTGCTGGCCGCTATGGCGTGGTGCACTGCTTTGTTAGTGGGCGTATGTGGTGCTGTATGCAACTCTACGTTGGCGGCAAAAATGCGAAACGTGATTATTGGCCGATAGATATGATACATATCCGCTTTCCGCACCCCCAGGTAACATGCGTGTATAGGTGGTATTTGGACACCTGGAATACGGCGAAGACGTATTGGACGCTATCGAAGGGCAGGGGTCCATGTTGGGGCGCCCCAAAAGGCCAGTGAGCATATTCAACTGGTAGGTCAAACAAGGAGCAAAACGCATTTAGTCGCAGCGGAGAAATCCCACTAGACTGTGTTTATGATCCCGACATAGACAACCCAGTGCGAAGAGACGGTTCGCTCTACATAGTCAAAACGGTTAGTTGAAGAAAGTCACCTATAACTCGACCAGGACAGGGAAAAACCGATCTTCTGCCAACAGCAGTGGGACCGTGAGCAGTCGTCGAAACGCGTCCTGCCAGACGAAGTATATAAGCGCGCTCATTACAACTTCTAGTGAGACAGCAGCTGCATCAGCGAGAGAAGCATAGGACAAGCATTGTTGTAGGATTGGCGTATAGCGTACTTAGGAGCGGCGACACGATGTGGGTAGCATATATCGATATCGCAGCTTTACCCAGCAGTCAGCCGGTGACCCTGCTCATCCGTCTTCCAACCAACTTCGTGTCCGAAACAATGCGAACCGAACCGTCGGCGGATAGAAGCCAAAGTTAGGTGTGAAATTGTGTTTTATCTGTCAAAACACGCTGCAATTAAAATCTTATGGCTGTTTGCTTCGCATTTTACCGGCGTAAGGGGCGCCTAACGCGCCCGAGTAGACACTTGGGCCTGCACGTACCTGGTATGGCGCTCGCGCTACCATAACCAAAATCCTTCCAATCACTTGGCTTCAAAATGAGTGGCAAACAATCTGCATCCGCCAACCAAGGGCATGACGCGTCGTACTACGGAAAATGTATGCTCGGCGGGACGCTCTCCTGTGGTCTTACGCACACCCTGGTCACGCCGCTGGATCTGACCAAATGCCGAATGCAGACTAACCCGAAGCAATACACCGGGCTTATATCGGGTGCCAAACTCATTAAGAGCCAGGAAGGTTTAGGTGGGCTCATGAGAGGATGGCAGCCAACGCTGGTGGGATACTCGCTACAGGGGCTTGGGAAATTCGGCCTCTACGAGGTGTTCAAGGATGTATATGGGGGAATGCTTGGCGAGTCTAAGGCCAAACAGTACAAGGGTGCCATGTGGCTGGCGGCAAGTGCCTCTGCCGAAGTTTTCGCCGACGTTTTGCTCTGCCCCTGGGAAATGATGAAGGTGAAGATACAGACCGCCCCGCCCGCCGACAAGTGGTCGAACAACATATTTGCCTCTACACGGCGCATGTGGGTCTACAAACACGAAACTAACTTCCCGGTGAGTTGTTTATCTAGGATGAACGCGGTTGCTTGTGGACAAGGTGCATGGTTGCCATAACGGTAACCCAGTGCCTCTAAAAATACAAAAGTGGTGACCATGGTTTACTTTTTTATTGCTATATGCCATAAATATACTCCCCATTTTGCAATATCGCTCATTACTTTGCAGTTCGGAAGCCTCAAGGCGCTCTGGAGCCGACAAGTGCCGTACACCATGGCTAAATTCTACTTCTTCGAGAAGGTCGTAGGCATCTTCTACGACAAGATACTGACCAGAGAAAAGAGCAGCTACTCAAAGGCGACACAGCTCAGTGTCACCTTCGCCTCAGGTACGTCGTACTCCGTGATTCAGCTATAGCTTGCGCAGGTTACATCGCCGGAATCATTTGCGCGGTCGTTTCCCACCCGGCCGACAACCTGATTTCACAGCTTGGAAAGGAGGAAAACAAGGGCAAGGGAGTAGCCAAAATAGCTAAAGACATTGGTGGCATCAACCTGTTCACTCGCGGACTTGGCACCAGGGTAATCATGATAGGAACTTTAACGGGACTGCAGTGGTGGATATACGACACTTTTAAGGTACGATGCAGTTAACAGGTGAAATCACGATGTTTAGGCGTACGTAGGGCTACAGACCAGTGGTGGCAAGTGAGAGTTGTCTTGGCGCGCCAGAAGAAGGCCGGGCTCCGCCCTTGTCACTCGAAACCACTGAAATAATTTTTTAATTATCACTATGAACGATAACGACCCCGGCGATAATGTGCTGCTGAAGCCGGTTGCAGCAAAGGGACGGAACACCCTTGCCATCGTCGTGATAGGGTAAAATGCCTTAATACGCACAACCTTCCACCAACTTTGCAGCATGGCTGGCAGCGGAAAGACGTCTTATGTGCGAGCGCTCATTGACAACTTGAAGGTGCACGGTAAAAAGGTCTATTCTATCAACCTCGACCCCGCGGTATGTCGGAGCATCCAGCAAACGAACAGCCATTGCAGGTCACCAAGATACCATATACGCCAAACATCGGTAGAGTGATGTGTGGTACGTAGGAGATCAGCTTAATGCAGACATCCGCGAGTCCATCAAGTACCGCAATGTAATGAAGAAGTACCGCTTGGGACCAAATGGTGCTATTATGACATGTCTCAACCTATTCGTCACAAGGTAAACATTTCTGGATTCATTGATAACGTATACTTAGGTTTGACAAGGTATTGGAACTCCTGGATCGTCGATGCCCAAAACTTGACTATATAGTAATCGACACGCCAGGACAAATCGAAGTGTTCAACTGGTCTGCAAGCGGCACGGTGATACTAGGTGCGGCCACACGTTGAGTAGTATTTGTTGCACATTTGCGAGCAGAGTCGCTGGCGTCTTCCTTCCCCACCATGGTCAACTACGTGATCGACACGTGCAGGTCACAGTTACCTGTAACCTTCATGGCAAACATGGTGTACGCGTGCAGGTAGGCTCATCTAATAAACTTAACACCGATTTACAGCGTCATGTACAAGTCGCGCTTACCTTTTATCGCATGTTTTAACAAAATAGGTATGCCATTTCCGGTCATGAGTCACGAGTCGCAGATGTCGACCGACACGAAAAGTGCTTAGAGTGGATGGACGATTACAACGCGTTCTATGAAGCAGTTATGCAAGATGATTCTTACATGGCGAGGTATGATTTGTCGTGGGAATTGATCATGCTGCCACAGCTTCAGTCGCTCATGCGCACTCATGCTGAACGAATTCTACTCAGACATCAAGGTAAGATGATGTTGTATGTCTTAAAATGTGCAGAGTGACGGTGTCTCTTCGATGACCGGTGAAGGATTTGAGGAACATTTAAAGAACCTGGAAAAATGTAGAGAGGAGTACAAGACTTCCTACTTGCCATGGCTCGAGGAGCGTCGGATGAGGAACTGTTCCGAACATCTTAGTCGGCTTAATTTAAGCGCTCAATAAGGCGAATGTGTAGCTTCGATCGCATTCACGCGCTACTCCAACTTTTGATTCGTCATGTAGTACAGATCTCTTAATAGAAGTACTGTCCCTTATTATGTCCTCTCATTCTAAAGTGTGCTATGTGGCTACGTGCCTAGGGCCGGTTTTCAATTTTGCGTTTCTGCCGCCTCACGCTGATACTGGTTGCGGGATCCACGTCGGTACGTTGGCGATGGTCACTGGTGCCATCCATGCAGGTTGGGCTACAGGTTAGTTGGCCGAGTCATAATCTTCTCTGGGTTCCACATCCCTCATCGCAACGTATGGGTTTGTTGATCTAACATCCCGTTGGATGTGGTAATTTGTGCGATCAGAGATGTAAACTGCTAGTAGATGCATATTATACAATCGAGCCACAAGTCCTTCCAACGTCACAACATTTGGTACAACCATGGACATCGTCTGATCCTTTAAAAAGCATTGGCGCCTTTCACGCTCATATTACATCTTCTCCACCTGGTTATATGCGCTGTCTATCGCCATATGGAGAATGGTCATAGCCTTGTGAAGATAATGTATCGCCAATAATGGGTGTCTTGTTGAGAATTTTCTCGGGAAGGGCAACGATGCTTCATGTAATAATCTTAGTGTTATAGTCTGCATCTAAATTTTTATCAATAGTAGAACGCAACCATTGATGTCCACTAGAGTGACTTCAATTCTTAGACCTGTTTATTTTTTTAGGAAAATTATTCCGTAACAAGCCAGCTAGCTGGGGCTGTGAATTTCATTACTACTTCTTGAAAAATTACTAGCCATACGTATTACTTAATGCATATAAGCATGCGTTATAGGTTGGTTGAAGGTCATTTTTACTCGGGATTATTTTTGTCTAGCGTCTGACTCAAATGACAAACATGGCGAAATTGATGAGAGTCCCGTTGGCCATTTGCGCAATAAGTCTCCACTTGTTTGAATTCATATACGCAGTGGAATATGATTTCATAGATAGTATGAGCTCTTTGTATACCAATGCCGTAGTTGCATTCCAGATGAACATGGATGACATTGGGATTGCATCTCTGACATGTCCACACCAAGTCAACGGTACTGAGTATGTATGGCATCCCCAATCAACCTCTGATCATGACGTCAGTCTCAAAACATATGTGATTGAAGACGGCAAGTTTCACTCCGTCCTTTTTTCGAAGGTAGTGGTCACCGAAGTACCACGCTCATATGCTTGGAAAGTGTCAAACGACTCGCAAACTGAGTTGCATATCGATCTAATGGATGAATATATACATGCCATTACTGAAGAACGTGTGGTATTCATTTGTGGTCCTAGGGATTTGGTATTGAGTGATGCGCTGCAAGGACAACTTGCTCGCCTCAACGGATTTCGTCTCATAGAAGAAATTCCTTGGACTCCAGTCACTTCATTGGTACAAGAAATGTCAAATATAGGAAAGGGTCTGGGCGTATTCTTTTTGAATAGAAGAAACACATCCCTTCCCCTTCAAGGTTGTGGAAGCCGTCCTTCATCTCTTTTTGCTTCGGATAATGTTACCGTGGACTCCGAAACGGGCACACGGTCGTGTGTGGTAGATCCGGTATCAGAATCGCCAATCGGTTTTATTTGTGAAGGGCGCACTGAACCGGATGATTGCATGAGGCATCTCTTGGACAAGATGAACAGAGTTGTGAGTGCTCCTACACCACATTCATATAAGCATGTATATAATCGTGGAAAATGGGTTGTGGCGAGATATTTTAATGGCTTAGCATTACCCCGTTTCAACGGCGAATGCCGGTGCATAGATCCTTTGACTGGTCACGTGAAAGCAAGGATGGAGATCCGTTGGAAAACTGAATACGTTTGTGACATAGCTAGCATGATTGCTCGTAACAGGTTGAAGCCTATTAGTGGCCCCTGGTGTTCAGTGATGCTACATCCGGGTGCTACGTTCACCATAAAGTTGCCAAAACAGACAGTCAAGTCGGCTGCTGCTGACTCGGAATTCGAAGAAGACGGCGATGTTGACTATGATCCTTCGACAGTCCCATTATCGCAACTTCCATCTACCCATGAATACGAAACTGAATTCAAGCCGGACATGTCGTTGGTAGTACGCCAAAGACAAACAATTTATGACATCGATCATTACGACGAAATCTTGATCCACGAAGCATTCACTGGCGGCGCGATCGAGGTAGATGTATCCCAAGTGGAGGGAGGAGAGGTGACGCTGAAGTACCGTATGGACAGACCTCTGGCGTTACGAAAAGGATACAACTCGTTTTTATATCATTGGACAGTCATATCTAGGAACGAATACGTTCTCGAAAAAATACGCGCTGTAGTGAACGTCTCATTCGCGCCTACATATCGCTACAATATTATTGGTTGTGACAGATGGAGGTCAGGTATGTTTGATCCGGCAAATGATATTGGCTCTCTTACAATTAGATACATGCGGAATGGTATGCCTTTAACATCTGAATGGCTGTTAGATGTCAGGAGTGGCGAGGAGCAAGCCGGCATTCAATGCGGGGACAATGAGGAGCTGCTTCCAAACAATTGCGAGTCCACAGGGTACGATCTTTCCTCCAATCAGATTGCGCCATTTCCTACAGCTGTGCGCAATGTCACACTTTACCCCGTTCGAGGATTTCAGGTATTCGACATGAGCTTCCAAAATGTGCCCGTCAGTCACGCTTGCAGTTGTGTCGATGAACATGGATACGAGACATCTCGACTTATTTTAAAATCCAACCGTCGTGAGGAGTATGAGTATACAGTCAGACGTGAAGACGCAAATCAAAGATTGCTGCCTTACTTATTACTTCCCTTGAATGAGGTGGCATATTTACACGACCATCACGCTTCTTTGCGATCAATTGTGCTACACAACACACCCCAGAGACCTATAAAACTACATTGGGGCACAGAATTCTCGATGCGGTGTGTTCTGGATGATGCGTTGTACAACGGTGATGATAACGCCATCACACTACCTAACTGGTTACCATATTATGTTCAATTCAACCATTACACTGTAGAGACGACCGCAGAAGGAACTATGCTAGTTCCAAAGCGAAAGGAAGATAGAATAGCTGGCACAAAAGGTGGAATAGAGATCATTATGTTAGAAGATAACAATCAATATAGTTATTTTACAATAAAATCCAATAGCGGCGCAATTTTGGTATCCAGGGATCCAGATAACTCGGAGTACGTGCCAATGATATTCGTTTGCGGTAAGGAGCTATCAGAATCAGATTTTGATCAAATCGACGATGTCGAGTATGCAGCTGACATTCCCCTGACTTTAACGCCGTTGGAGGAATACACGTGGAACGTAGTTCAAATTGACGTAGAGATGACGGACCCATACATGCAAGGGTGCGGAATTACTGAGTCAAGAGATACGTTATTCAAGCCCGAGACACCTAAACTCTACGATGCTGACAGACAACAAATCGGCTGCAAGATTGACATTCAGACCGCTAAAGAAGCAGCATTCTACTGCCCGGCGCCGTACGTACTCGACCCACCCAACTGCTTCGACCAAGTGTTAGTGGAGGGTGAAGTGAAGAACTTGAGTGACATCAGCCAGTCTTTGGTAGCATCACATTCCAATCACTTCGTAACCGTGCGTCTATATAGTTCAGTTGTAGGGCCATACGAGATCCTGCGCCAAACCCCGCCGTTGGAGTGCCGATGTGTCACCATCAAGGGCATAGTCCTATCCACCATCCAGATCGAAAACTATTACGCCAAAGTATGAATAACTCAGATTTGGTAACCTGCCTGGCAATCGCACATGGCAATTGTTATAGTTCATGTTCGTATCTATGGTGACGTGTTTGTTGCCGTAACGGCATTACTCTCAGTTCGAACATTACAATTGCAGTGGCAACTTACTAGTATTTTCTAATGTTACAGCAACGTGTATGGTCCTTCGTTAAAAACATTACCGCAGTTTAATGCATGATGTATGATTACGTCTCACAACACCCTTCATGTGCACTACATCTCATCAAAGTGACACAGATGTCATGTGGCCGTCTCCATATATTCTAACAAGTTAAGAGTAAGGCAACACTTTAAATAGGCAAAGACGTATCTTTTACGGCAAATATCCCATTAGTACAAGAACTCCACTACTATTAACCACCCACCACGGTGACAGTGGCTGCCAACATCAACCCACCGGTGGTGAGGCACGGAGGTAGCGATCTACCGCCACGCTACATCTTCACGGCGCACTACATCGGATAATTTAGAAAGCTACAGTTAACTATGTCGGCATTGCTGGTTGCTGAACTTTGCGCCGTCGCTGGGCTCACCCACAGTGATTACAGTTCGGTGGGATGGGATAGAGAAAGGTGGAGAATACATGATGCTAGGTTGTTGAGCGCCAGTAAGGATAACAAGATATGTTAGATGGAGTCAATGCTAGAAGTGAGCAGAAAAGTTATGAGACTTTACCATAATTGAAGACACATTAAGATTGGCTTATGGGACGTAATGTCAGCGTGAGTGGTTTTGTGATAACACCATGAGGGTATATGAAATGTTTTACGTAAATGTGATTTCATGTATATAGTGAGAAAATTTCGTAGTACGGTGGATTGCGGTGCCTCGGAGTGGATGCCACAATACTAATAGTAAGAGGGCGATGAATGGTAGCTAAGGGTAATGAGCGCTGTATAACTCTTGAAATTCAACAGCGATGAAGCAGTAACACTCATGTGTGTTGTACATGTATTATTGCGGGGGTTCACAGCACTCCAGTTAACTGTCCCGTAAGAACATGGGTGACACCTAGGTTGAAATGGTCGGAGGTAAGACTATTTTTGGATCAATATTCGTGTATACTGTTATCTCATACGCATATGTCATGCGCTAAATATTAAGGGGTAACGCCAAAATGGCCTTGGAATGATGCAGTGTAGCTGAGCTCCGTTAAAATACATGTTATCGTACATTGAAGGGACATATGTACTCTGTCGATTATGTATGATGTACAAAACATGCGTGGTCTGTATGTAACGGATTCGCAGAGGTGTAAAGTGTGGGTTGTAATATTTGCAGGTTAAAAATGGATCAGCGTTGCAGAAAGCACAATTTGCCCCAAAGCTTCGTATCATAAGGACGTAGACAGTCAACACATTATGTCTACATAACGTACAATCAAACATGATTGTATGCTGAATTACACAGCAACCACATGTCTAAAGTAGGAAAACCAATGCTTGAGCGAGGTGGAAGGGTGATCAAAGGTATTAATGTATCCCAATGCGACCTTATACAATTACGAGCAATACGGATAGAAGCTGATTTGTGGATGCATTTGCTTCAACGTAACCTTGCGAGGTGGAGGCCATAAATTTTGTGGATTTCACCGAATACCAAAATCGCTTATGTATAGCACTATCCCATGTCTTCTCCTGTTCTAACTGCGTCGCTGTGAATCCACGTGTAAGCAGCGCTCACGAAGTCCGTGCTGGATCTCCCATTGCAACATGCCCACCTATTGCAACTCTCATCGAGATGCTTCATCCAATCTTTCACCCGCACCGATTAGTTTGTCAGACACAGTAATATAATAGCTTAAGAGATGCAATGACCACAAACATTTCCAGTTAGAATGTTTTGATATTGTAGATGAAGGTAGTTTTGTGACGTCAAACGGAGCGGTTATAAGACCAGGATCTATGCATATTTTACATATGTGAATATCTTTTTATTTTAGTTATTCATCATTATACGTTATTCCCTTAGCTCCCTAAATTTTAGGTAAATTTCTATGTGTTCTTCTGTGGTGCAACGTAATGTGTATATAACGATGTCGTTCGTCATGATGGTATTATGTGTCACGTGATATGTGGCCTCTAATTCCACACCGGGCGATTATATCGCATGGATACGCTATGAAAAATAATACCATACATCTGTTTTAATGCAGTTCACATTCTGATCCGTACGTTACGCGTCCATAGCGGTTTTTATATTGAAGCCCATCCAATGATGATAAGTGAACATTAGTGTGGAACGATGTCTGAACCACACGCGTCATCACCTGCAGTAACTACTTCGGAACCTTCAGGAAAAGAAGCAAAGAAACAAACTGAAGACTATGGCACCTTCGGTCAAGTGTTGTACCACGTGGTGTCGTTCACTGAGGGCTACGAGCAGCAGGTGTTGTACTTGTGCATGAGGCTCTTCGAGTCAACTATGGGCTTCACGAAGCAACAGCAGACAATGCTGATGACTGTGTCTATCATGTCGCGGTTGTGCTTCTCGCTCGTTTGGGGGTTGCTGGCGGATGCGTTTGAGACTAATCTGGTGATGTCTGCTGGGCTATTATTCATGGGCATTGCCTCCATTCTGCTAAGCTCCACGTCACGGTACTCGTCGGTAGGTTAAAAGGTTTGCACTGATGATGCGTCTGCAGATCCTCTTCTTGCGTTTCTTACACGGCGCCGCATTCGGCTGCATCTATCCAGTTCAGCAAAAGATTATCTCGGATAAAGATGATGAGGAGAGCAGTACCAGTAGCAGCACGTTCACCCGTCTTCATGCGCTGAATTGCATTGGACGTATGTTGTGTGCCGCAATAACCACAGAGGCTGCTCAAAACATCTTGCTGGGATTTATCGGTTGGCGCGTATCATACATTGTGTTGGGTTATGTGTGGATTTCAGTTGGCATCGCGATTATATTTGCAATGCAAACTCCGAAGGAACTCATTTCTCCGTATGACTCCATCAACGACTTTATCAACCAAATATCCGGAGCCTTTAAGGCGGTTTTCAATTCTTGGTCCGCATTTCTGTGTATATTCACGATGCTTATCGCGGAGGCTCCGATGTGCACCCTGCCGTACATGATCACGTACCTGGAATATTTGGGTGTGTCTGATATGAAGGTTGGAATTGCGATTTTGGTCACAACGATTGGAGGCGCGGCAGGGACTGCGGCTGGTGGTATAGTTATCGAAAAAATCACAAGTACGCATAAGGAATTTGGCGAGCTGATAGCCGGAATTGTCGTGATGGGCGTGCGATTAATCGTTTGTGTGTTGTTCTTTGTGTCCCCGGCTCCAGACGGACGTCTGATGTGGTATCACTACATAGAGTTTGCGGTTCTCGGGGCTACTTTGGTCACAGTTGGCGGAGTAGATAGACCTATTATGAGAAAAGTCATCGAGGACAAGTACCAAGCCAGCGCATCAGCCATCATCCAGTGCATATCGGGTATCTCGGTCAGCGTCAGTTTCGTCGAAATCTTCGCGTACGTGTCAGAGAAGCTGCATGGTTACGCCCCGTCAACACAGGCAATTGATGACATGGAAAAGGGTCTCAAAGATAACAACACCGAGGCGCTGAGGAAGTCGACCATGTACATGATTGTGATAGGCTCACTGCTCAACATTGCGTGCTATGGCGCGTTGTTTGGTACGTATAAGACAGACAAGGAGAAAATAGTACCGGAAAATAAGAAAGAATGGAAGATAAGGGAAGAAAGAAGGCAAGAAAAACTGAAACAAGAGAAAAGCGTGTCAGATAAGACAAAACAAGAAGAAGCAATAACAGAATTTCCAGAGGAACCAAAGGAAACTGCAATCACAGTTATACCAGGGGATGGTGGCGCGGAGGCTTCAATGGAAGTGGAAAGACCTGAGGAGAGAGGCAGGTCAGATGATTATTTGACCCCAGAACAGAGGATTATATTTTTGCGCTCTGGCGGCACCCGTGTATCTTGAATGATTTTCAAACATGCACATATTTTGAAAATTAGAGACCTTGGCGTGCTATTAGTTCTCAACTGTTGTAAACACACAGGGTTCAAGGCTGTTATGGGCTTTTGTCTCGTCAATTGCTTTTTATCCTTTTAGTGGGGGCGCATGAAAACGATTAGCCAGTGTATGGGGCCTTGTTAATAAGCTGCACGAATCGTATCCAACATTGTTCAGACTTGGTTACACCCGCTCCGCTCCATACGAACGTTTCCTCAACTGGGACAATGTCTAGGGCGCTGTCATTGATCCTTGATTAAGACTTCGAGCTTGCATTTCTTTCAACCCCTGCCATTGCCATTCCAATCTGCTGATTTCACGGATCCACGCTGCCGGAGGGTATATCGAAATCTCCACTCACGTGTTCGTATACCTTCTAAACTTTGAAGGTCGTGGTAAACTGCCAGCCTATCGCAAATCTTATCACCTGTGTGGTCACGTGCTTTACCGAGTCCGCCTTCCATTCTTCTTTACGCTTATAGGACTATGGTCCATCGCAGCACTATCTGTAGCTAATATGTTTCTACATCACATGAAGATCATCCAAATTTTGATTACCAGACTTTCCCAGCTTATTGATGCCACGGCTCTACATTCCTCGAGCAGAAACATGCTCACCCTACGTCTGTTACTTCGACTGCGACCTGATGAACTTGTTAACAAAACGTAATAATAATCGCAGATAGATGTACACTGCTAGTGCTGTGATCTTTGTTGTGATGCGGTATTCTGCCACACATGACAGTCAGGTGCTGTCAGATATATTAGTGAATTTGGCATATACACAATTTTTATCATACTAGTTTGACGTACCAACTAACGTGGTATAAACCTGTTATTTAAAAACAGGACCTCACTCACCACCCAGTCTAAACTCTAACGCACCTCCTAAAAAATATGTTTCCCAATATACACCCAGCCATTTGACAGAGAATTTAATAGATGCATTGATACTTTCGTTGTTTGGGATGTTGGGACGTGCGTCAATTGTGATACGTGTCTAAGTCATCCCACCTCGTCAGTGTCATGTACATAGGTGGTTTGCCATCAACATATGCTGTTGACAGCTGCCGTCCCAGAAGACACTGGGTTGTCTATTAGGTAGGTGTTTATCATGGGAGTTATCGTGTGCATGCCTAGGAAATGAATGCCACCGGTACTCTGACGTGATGGCTAGTAAACGGTGTAGTTATGGAGATTGATGGAAACGGCGTAATAACTAAAGAGTAAAACAACGCAATGTCGCTCACTTAGGCACTCATTAAGACACGAATGTGATGACATTCAGAAGCGGCTTTGCCAACTTTGTGCTGTCCTTTATGGTTGGAGTTGACTGCTCCACTGGCACAGGCTGACCTGCATGCCACGGACAGGATGGTATCAACATGCTTTAGCTTAGTTGTACTTCCTTTGTGATAGCTGCATAGCCGTAATGTGGCTGGCTATTCTCTGGACTACGGGCACCTGGCTGATGCTGAAGCTGATGAGAGCTCAGTTGCGTTGCTGAGGTGCGTGTTGATGAGTGGTTGGTGGGTGCTTGCTAGGTGATTGATATGTTTGCAGGTTGAGGGGAGTGGGAGCGGCAGTGGTAGTGTTGCAGTTGGTGGGTGCTTGCTAGGTGATTGATATGTTTGCAGGTTGAGGCGGAGGGAATATGAGTGGCAAATGTAAGTGCCACGATGTTGGCGGGCAGTGTACGGAATCAAACTGCAAGTGCTGTGCCGCGTGTTGTTCAAAATGTTCGAAGTGTATGCAATGTAGTCAGAGTAGCACAACCTTCCAAGAAGGCAAGAAAATATGTAATACTCCTAAATGTCCAAGATGCAATGGTAAGTTGTTTTGCGGTTGCTGGTGTTGTAGTCGGGTATATTTGTGGATTTTCCTTCCGATATTCATAGTCGCCATCATCGTTTGCTCATGTTACTACTTCGGTCTTCTAAACATGACATACCGAAAACTGTCCAACATCTTCCCAACATCTCGACGGAGCTCCTACAGTGGACTCTCATAGGTTCTCATAGTATACGTAGACATGTCATAATTCACGTTAAATCACCCGCGCCACTAAAAGTCACTCCTATAATATTATTTTAGTTACGTAAATGTATTGGGGCACTAGACCGCCGCATCCGCTTGC
The DNA here is from genome assembly GCF_000981445.1 of Babesia bigemina. Lineage (NCBI taxonomy): Eukaryota > Apicomplexa > Aconoidasida > Piroplasmida > Babesiidae > Babesia > Babesia bigemina. Next base: position 2,340,579 of record NC_027216.1, on the reverse strand, counting down.
ACAGAATATCGTCCCTCCACCTGCGATCTAATCTCGGCCGTTATGTTACTCATCACCGTAACCATGCCCAAACCCACCACCTTGATGTTGATCGCTCCCCTGACGACAGCAGTGCCCAGCTCACCCAGCCCACCTTATAAAACTAACGTCTAACCAAACGTCTGTCTTTACTGCTCTACTTACACCCACAATCCCTACTATCAATATTACCTTGCTACCACTCTCCACCCTCTCATTCCAACATGGCTGCCTTGACTTGTCGCCTTCCCTGCTCAGGTGAGTGGTATGTCTATAGGATTCGTGTGATGGTTCATGGATTTTGGAAAATGGTTTAGGTGTGCCATTGTCTTAGTATGATGCGTATTGTATTTAATCAGCGCGTCACTTGCTAGCCTTTCCACTCATCACACTCAGTCGTCTGCCCAGCTGTACTAAGCAGTGTCACCTTAGAGGTGTGATCACTCTGGTGTTTCCCAGTTCACATAGTACTGGAGGCTTGTCGTGGTGTTTTGTAAGGGTGAGTTAGTAGATGATTGGAGGTGGAAGAAATGGCGGCTAAGGGTAGCGTTCCTGAGTTCACCACTCTCAAGCAATGCTTGGAGTTCTTGGAGTGGTTGCATAGTGACAGGCAGGGACGGCTTATGCAAGGTCTGGTGGCGCATCGGCTAGACAAGTTACTCAAAAAAATGTATGAAAGCGTTGATCAAAAATCAGTTGCAGAAGAGCTGTCTAAATTTCTTACCCACGTATCAAACTTTTATCGTAAAATATGCACTAAACCAATCGGATCGTATGCTGGCAATAAAAGCGCTAAAGATACCCTCAACTATTTTCTCCAGTGCGTCCCGAAATTGCTCTCCACGATTTATTTCTTAAGGTATCATGTGGACTCGAGATTTTCCGCAATGGGTGGAGGGAGGTGGGCAGATCAAGAGGTTGGGTTAGTTGCACTTCATGAATCCATGGCCACTGACCTAGATAGATATCTTGTTGAAACTGTCGACAAAAATAAATATGGCGTTATTCCTGGAGGATTCCAAAATAGAGAGGTGAAAATGGGTCATAGAAGCGGCTATAACCCGGGTTCTGCTATGGCAGCTGACCTTCAGAATATTTTGGAAAAGTATTCCAATCAGGATAAGCAAAATTATTTCCTCGATGTTTATTCCACTACTGTGTTGTCCACCTTCGGATCGGACACTCCCAATATCGCAAACGCCCTCCGATTGGTGCAGGACTTTTGTAAGATATTCGAAGCAGTAAGGGATGATAAGGATTTTGAGAGTCATTTATATGCCAAAGATAGGTGCATCAAATTGGAAGACTTAAAAAGACATTGTGCCGAACTGAAAGGGCCCCTTGGCCAATTGTTCAACCAGAAAGCCTTTTCGTTCACAGGATATGCGCGGGAATATCATAAGCTTAAAACTCAAGATATTGCTAAAAAACTGGCGAGTTGGTTTAAACGAAATTTGGATAAGGTGAGAACGCAATTGATGAAAGTTCAATCCATTGCTAGCTCAACACAGATTAACAACAAATCATTTCGGGGCAGTGCAGTCCTTGGGGGTCAGTCCAAAGCGCTTGCGGAATATTTCAATAAAAACCTTCTCCGCTACGGATTCACGTTTCATGGCTACGACTTTAATAGATGGAAAACACATGACGTACTGACAAAGGACTGGAGTGATGTAATTGAGAAGCTGAATAAAGCAGATGAGGGTTTGGATAAGTTGAAAAAGATTTTGGATGGTGACAGTTGTCCAGCTGTAAAGCCGGATGAAGATGAGGAGGATAAGGAAGAGCCCGTTGATGAAGTGTTGGAGGGTGAAAGAGTTGTTCGTGTTCCCCCAAAAGTGGAGGCTCCACCTGTCAAGGTTCCCGAGGCCCCCAAGGAAGTCGTGCCAGAAAAGATAGCCGAGACAGCACAGAACCAGGGCAAGAAAGTGGAGGGAGCACAGAACCAGGGCAAGAAAGCAGAGGGAGCACAGAACCAGGGCAAGAAAGCGGAGGGAGGACAAAGTCAAGCGGGTGGTCAAAGTGAAGAAAAGCGTGGGAGTTCACCAGTTGTGCAGGCACCACAAACTCATACTTCAAGTGATTCAAGTGCAGGATCTGGGTCACCTGGTGACCATGGTGCCATTAGTGGTCAGGGCCAAGATGGGCAGGCGGGTGATTCTGACGCTGGTCAACCAGTTGGTCATGGTCCGCAGACAAATGTGAGTGACAGTGTTGCAACATCCTCCGCTGCAGGTTCAAGTTCAGGTAGCGGTGGATCGCCAGGAAGGGGTGGACATGTGCCCGGTGCTTCGAATGATCAGGAGTCCCAGACTAAAAAACTAACGTGCGCCGATGGATATACACCAATAAAACTTTGGCACGATAGCGGTACGTACTGTGTGAAGAATTATGACTATAATGAACAACAAAAACTTCATGAAAAATGGGATGATAAATATATAAAAACACAAAGAAATGTCCAAGAACGAATACGTATGGCTGAAGATAAACTGAGAAGGCAAAAGGAAGCCGAAGAACGTAGAAAAGAAGCTGAGAAACAAAGAATGGAGGACAAGGAACGTGAAAAGGAGGAACAGCGCCAACTTCAACGTGAGGCTATGCTTCCAGAGATTGATGTTGTATTCGGTCCACAGAAATTAACAGCATTTCTGAAAGATGCATATTGGGCGGCCCTACCGAATCAAATGAAGGATGCAATGCCTAATGTATCTTTCTCAATCAATACACCTTCACCCCGCAATTCAGCGTATATTCAGGATCAAGCAATGGCAGCCCTTCACAACCCAGAAGTGTTCTTTTTAAAAGGAACCGAAGTTGCAGATGATGGCGAAACATATGACGTCGGTGTAAAGGGAGAAGCGATAGGAGATGGCGACTCTCACCTTGTATTGCAGAAAGATGTAGATGCGGATGCCGAATGGCAAGAAGTTCAGCAAAGGAAGTTTCGAGATGATATAGAGAAGCAGCTCACAAGTTCTAATGCAGATGACGCGTTCATGTCAGGTGCTCCGGTTGAATCTTCTGAGCCTGTTGCATTCTCTCCAGGAGATCTGTCAAATATGATTGCTTTAAATGGAGGTGCAGTAACTTATTTCGATGGTGTAGACGTGTCGTATGATAATACGCCAGTAGTGTCCGATGTTTACAAAGCAGAGATGCTAGAAGCGAAAGGGGACGTAGTGGATCATTCAAACGATTTAGTGGTGAGTCTAATGGATGGGAATTACAAGCCGGAAGATCTCAGCACTACGTTGCAGAAACAAAAGGACGATGAGAATAGAAGGGCTGTGGCCGACCAGTATGTTAGCGGTATATTAACTGGAACAACCACCGCTGGTGCCAGGGGCAACAAGCGACTTGGCCCTCAGCAATCTGCTATTTTCACTGGCTACACTATAAAGACGCCGAACATTTCGAAAACACAGAAGCGAATTCATATACCTACGGCAAAAAAAGCTTTACCCACGCCAATGCGTGGATCCCCAACAGGCATTGGCGTCACCGGAAATAAAAATGATCCACTTACGGTTTACGCCCCTCATTCACCTCTTATCGCACATATCAATGACACAACCATACCAGCAAATCTTCGCATCTCGAATGCATTCAGGTCACAGCTCACAGGCAATTCTATTTTTGCCCCTAATCGCAATTTGTCACCCATTCCAACAGAATATCTAGACCCTCCACCGCCTGGAGGTTTGGAAATCGTTGAGGCGTACGTACCGCGCAAAATTCCAGACCCATTTGAGATTGACATCCACGTCCCAAAACTAAAATCGCCAGATAACGATCTCAACTTTGACTTAAGTTTTGATGATGACTCAACACATATTAAAACTGAGACACTGCCTGACCCTGTAGATCCACCATTCCCTGCAGTCTCATTCAACATTGCGCCTCCAGATGTCGAGCAGTCTATGCCGCCACCCCAAGACTTCGATCCAGAAATAATCCATCGCCCGGAACTAAAAATGTGTATCTCTTCCTGGGCTACCTCAACACCCACACCCGGCTCCACCGACATCCCCGAGACGGAGCTGTTCCCCGCCGAGGCCCCGCGCACCGTCCGGGAGATGCTTCAGTGGCTGGCAGGGCTTAGGAACCAAAAGCATCATGAGACTCTTAAGCAATGTATTGAGAAGGCATTTAGTGGCTTGCATAAAGACCCTTCACAGCTTGCACTTTCCATCAACCACACCAACATCCTACCTGACAATGTCTTCGACATACTCCAGCTTACCGCCATGTTTGCAGGTTCCGTGCTCACCGCTATCGCACCTCGATGGAGAGCGAATGTGTCATCACGATTTGTGAAGCCTAAGTCATCTGACCAATCCGATGAACCTGATTGCTGCGCCCTCCTCTGCCAGCTGCGTGACTACGCCTACGCCTGCCACCACCAGTTGGAGTTCCTCAAGTCGCAGTGTAATCGAGAGAAGTCACATGGTGGTTGGCAGAATTGTAACTATGGCAGTGATCCCAAGAAGCCATCTCCCCTCCAGGCCTTTCTTACCGACGCCTACGACTCCACCTTCAAGACGCACCTCTTCGACCCGTGCAACCTGTGCCACAAGAGCAGGATAAGGATGGGATTTAAGAAGAATGATTCGCCTGAGAAATCACAAACTGGCAACATCCTTGCCACCATCCTCACTCCTAGCTGCGGCGGTAGTGACCCCTTGCTGACACTTGCCTCGTACCTCAACTGCCTGACTAAGGCACATGGCCACTGCCTCTAACTTGGCCTATAACAGCATTCATTGCATTTACGTCATTTTTTGCTCTGTGATAGGCTGTGACAGTAATGAGTAGCGATTTTGTTTCAGAGTGCGATAAGCCATGCTGCTCAGCAAAAACTACACCGCACTACCACTGGTTATACAACCTCACCTACATAACTACATGTGGAATAATCGTTATACATATGAACGTAATCAAATTGAAATCGGATGTGACCTGGCTACAGTGAGGGCTATGTGTACTGGATGAGCATATGAAATTAGTGGAGTGAAGGCTTGGAGCCACGGAACCCATCGCGTATTTCGGCGAACATTGTACCAAGGCTTTTGTTATAGAATATACCGAGGATGTAGAGGACCAATATAGCGAGGGCTGGAAATGCAACAACGCCGATGGCAATGCTTATGCCGATGCACTTGGGGCAGTTTTGGTTTTTGCAACTACTACTACACAGACCTGCCATCTTCAGTCTGACCACTTAACGAAGTACCCTGCACAGCAATGAACAACGTACCTTATACCTCTAACACCCTCAGCAAACTGACGACATACAATGGCCATAACCCCCACCCCTATCTTGCCATCAACCTTGCACTGGGGCAACCATAAATCTATTCCTCACAACGCTGCCATGACATGAATATCCAATCTCACAGCATGTGGCAAGGCGCATGCTGATAATCAAGTGGCAGGTCCATCCCAGTAGCCCAGTGTCTCCCCTGTAGACGTATAAGCAGACACTAATCTATAATCAACCTACTTGCAAAAGCTTCATAGTCTCAATTATTAGCAATGATGCGTGGTTACAACACAACTTCCACTCCCTTTCGGAACACTTAAGAATTCATGCTCTACTTAAATAATTAACGGAGCTACATTCACCCTTGAAAGTGTTTTTGACTTACGTCACTACACCCTGTATACGGGCTCCGCGCCAATGCATCCAGTTGCTTCCATACACTCTGGGACAGCGACACCTTGTAAGTGGTGAGGGATGAGCGGCATGCCGCGTCTCTTTTTTGGAAATAGCGGCATGGTACCGGTCGTAGCATATGGTATCATCTTCTAGAGCTCCAGTCTGCATCGCGGCCTGGTAGCACTAGTTCCCGCTGGCCGGCTCCTGGTACGCTTGTCCCCAAGTCCATAACTTGTCCTCGCTGCGTAGCGGCACGACTGCTCTCAGCCTCCATGACGGCGTCTACTGAGTTGTAGAGCTTACTTACGTGTCACTTCATGGTTAATCTCAATACCCGGCCTACTGAATTCATCGTTTCTCGGTCTTTACTGGGTACGCCCTGTTGTCCGGCCTCCCCGCTTTCTTTCCGTACTTACGGCGATATCCACCACTTCTGGTACGTGTACGGAGACTCATGCTTTTAACCAATATGTTAAAATAATGTTTGTAGTTTAGTTCCTCGTTATATTCTATATCGGCTCTAAACCTTTCGACATATCCATCCACCCGAGGCTACCTAGGCATGCTCATCCAAATCGTCCCCAATGTTATATAACGCACAGCAATACGCTTTACTTAGACGTCTAATATGCCCTGTTAGTGTATTTTGAGGCACAGAATATGGTACCCAATCAGTAGTTTAAGAGATGACGCCGTTGCCACCGGGGCCGTGTCGCCAATTGCAGCAGCTAGAGGCATGGCCTAACAGCATAACCCGCCATTAACCCCAGCCACTTGCGCTATGATCAGCAGAGACACTGTGCTGTTTAAGCTCGATGAAAGCATCACAATAATTTATAACTGGCTGCGACAACCAAGATGCCCAGCCACATGCTACGCAACCATTGGGTTCGTTAATTAAACGTGGCATAAATACACCGGTAACAGTCAAATAGATTACAAGTCTGAATTCTCGAGCATATAATCACGATCTTCTTCGAAAACTGTGGCAATGGTCTGGCGCAGTCCACCCCCACCCAGCCGAAGCCGTCATTCACTTCACTAAGGCACTGAGATGCCAACCGTAGAAATAAGTTGTAAGTGTGTCTTGACTTATTATCACAATGTACAGAAATGCCTACGCGGCATGCTCTCATCGATCAATTAAGACCTAATGAAGGCAGTGCGTTACAAAGTGGATTGTGAAGCTGGGTGGCTGGTCGGTCATCCAGGTTGGAAACTGATGACTGCCGTGCTAGGTGGCAGTCACTTGTGCCAGATACATAAGTCATGTAGTATGATGATTGGTCCTTTAGACAGTCTGTGGGTTAGGTACTGATTGTCGAGATAGTGAAAGATGCGGAGACATGTTTACGTGATGCCCAGTGGAAGGTCTGGTTAAGTGGCATTGATGGTAACAGCGTAACTGATAAGCATGTTAGCCGAGCAATGGGGTACAATCTAACACTATTTGAGGCATAAATGTAACAACAGTAGTGGGAGGTCGCACCGTAGGACGGTCTGTGATTATTGAGGTCGACTGCTTCCTTGGCACTGGTTGACCTGCATGTCACTGCTTTGATACAGTTCACATGCGTTACCTTGGCGGTACTTTCGTTATGATGTAATTGGCGGTGCGCTGGATGGCGGTTGCCCATGCCTTGGTGGAACGGTGACGGGGTAGATTGGCAGTTTCACCTATATCCGCTAGGGTTGCCAGTTTCATGTTGTCCAGCGGATGACGAAGGAGCAGCAAGTTTCCGAGACCAAGGTATGAATTTCATGGTTTGTAGGTTAATGGGAAAGGATAGGGGGGAAAATGGATGGAAAAAAGTGTAGGTGTATTCTCAGTCGCAGAAAGTGTGCCGAAGGAAATTGTATATGCTGTGTTTCGTGTTGTCATTGGTGTAGAGCAACTGGAAATAGGTGTCAATTATGTTCAGACATCGTAACGCATAGAGATATTGACCACTGTAACCATATGAATTGTAAGATCGTATGTGAACCAAATTGTGACTGTTCATGTTGTTATAGTAGAAGTGCGCGGCGTGTCATCGCTTACATCGTCTTCGCAATCATCGCTCTCATACTCCTGTTCGGTTTATGCATCTTTCACATTCAGCCGCTCCACGACGTCCGCGAATATATCGTCCGCAAATTACCGTTTTGCATCGCATTTTATAATTAAGTATCACAATTTCAATTATCTCACCTATCGCACATTATTATGGATTAACGTCACACTTGTCAAATAACGTATTGTTAAATGTTTTACGATCATTCATTAGCTGGCAATCAGTGAGGCGATCAGAAATTGTATGAGAACATAGCATCCGATGCACATTGGGACACTGAATGAGATTAAGCAAGGTGACATCATTAACATTTACATCTGACGTTTCTTCAGACTCATCTTCCGCTCGTACCTTGTGTTTTTATACGGATATCCGGCTGTTGTGCCTCTCAAACTTACGCAACTAAGGACTGCCAATATCACTCAACTTCCCACTTCTCTTTTACAGATCATTAAGTATCTGAATAATACCTTTGTCATATTTCTAACGGTATTGTCGCCACATGTCTGCTCCTCAACAAATCTCCGGTATGCCCGCACAGCGCCTTACAGTCCATCGATGGCGTGTATCACTCCCTAGAGCGAGTGGCTCTGCAGTGATGCCTGGGCAGTTTTGTGAGTAGCTTGCATATCTGTTAAACACGCCTCTGCTATTCGAACTGCGCATAATAAGGCAAATGAGCGACGCCCACATGGCCGTTTGTGAGATTCGATATGTGATTACAAGGGATTCAGGGATCCCTATGGGAATCATTCTGTGACCTAACATCAACGAAATACTGTATTAGTGGGAGTGTAATAATGTATGATTAGGCGCACTGATATGATGGTTGCTCGTGTGTGTTCAATCATAATTGTCGTAAATGCTTACAGGAACATGGTGATATGGGCGTGGACGGGTTAGACTTAGAGGGCGACAAGGGTACGGGAAATTTTCAAATTAACATAGACATACATTGCATATGAGTCGGACTAAAATGTAAATTGATGGATGCTAATGCTATTACATGTCTTTTGACGTGGCTATAGGAGGCTGTGTAAGCTGAATGTGCATGAAAATCCTAAGCGAAACAGCAGGCCAACTGATCATCATTATAGATGCTTGGCGTGCATATGACGTACATTGCAGGTTTAACAACATGTGGACTGCTATAAGCGTGGCGTGCTGAAGAGCGGCTACGCAGCCGCATTTTAGTTGACCAACTTCAGCCATTGGTAAACTTAGAGTAATATTGTCTACCATGCAAGCACCATTAGTGAAAATATAAATGCAATAAGATAGCAATACCGTGTGTTGATGCTACTGAGATGTGACAGCTATTGCGTTGTAATAAATGCCAGCTGTTGCGATATTGAACTCTACGTCTTTACGCCAAGCCAGCGTATGCCCTTGGACGGAAGGCGGGGTAGCGATCAATGTTAACCTCCTCGGGAATTCCGTCACCGACGAGATTATTTAAAGGACTGCTTGGACGCTTTGACGAGATGGGAAATGCAGCACGTAGTTTAGTCATCATGAGGTAGAATGTCTCGGGAAACATGCCCCACATAATAATAAAGGATGCTAAAATGATTAGTAAGATTACTAAAGCACCTAGCCATATTCTGCACCAATCTTGGGAACATAATTTGCCGCAGTATGTGCATTCAATAACGCAATTGCCGTTCTCGTCTCGTTCTCCACGGGCCCACCTGCATTTTTCTTCAGTACACTCACCTTTGTGGGATTTTTTGCAGTCAATCGGGTATTTGTTGCGATTTAATACAGGACCGCTTGCTTCGTATCTGACGTGGCCGATACACTCGCTGTAGTTTTTGTCTCCGCATCTGCCGATCACGTAGCCGTCACAAGGACCTCCAGAACAGTTGGTAGGATCACACCAGCTACAGCAGCTGCAGATGACGCCGTTGCAGTGTGTTCCGCAGTTGCAACGATAACATTTACATGGCTTCCCATCTTCGCATCGTGTACGGCAACGCTTGCAACTTGATAATCCTTGACAGATGCCATTTTTTCCATTCCCGTAACAATCAGTCTTACAGCCACAGAAAGGAATTCGACATTTACATTTCTCAAGCTTTGTTACACCAGCGCATTTCTCCTTGCAACCTGGGCAATCGGCGTCACAGCACGCCTTGCACTGCGTACATTTGTAATCATAGCAAGGCTCATCGCGGCTAGTGGGACATGTGTTTACGTCACATCCACAAGGATTCGTCCCCTTCTTCTCCCCCATCCTCCCTGACTTCATTCATACGCCACTTGCGGCAACAGACAATATATTCTAAGGCTCCGTCATTATTGAAAAAGCAGCGTTTACGAATATTAGTGCCACACATGCAAGGCGCTAACCAGTCAGCTTCACATGCAAACTTTAATCGCAATCCCAGAGCACTGATACCATGAGCATCCGCACCCACTACATGCATTGACGAGGCGACTTTACAATATGATGGCAATGGGATAACGATCAATCATGTTTTGTCTAATCATGTAGACAACCTCTCATCCGAATCACATCACACCATCCTACTGCTGCCTTTGCTGTGGCACAAACGTGATGGTATCTGGCAACGCATCTAATTGTACCCACTGTCGAGTTTATTATGATCTGCCTGACATATCAACATTAGATGCCAATAATCATTTACATGTGTATTTTGGTAAGCTAAATGCTTCTTGCATTCCAAACGTATGAGGTGATGCGCAACATTCATACCTGCCAATTAAACATCCCCTTTGAATGATGGCACGTCAAACCTTCGCCGCTGTCACAGTTGTTACATACAACGGATGACTGCAATTTTCCACAATGGGTAATTCGTACTGGCCTATTAGGAAACCTGTATTCACCTTCTTAGCAACGCTCAGTCTCTCGCCAGTGCAGTGCCAGTCAACACTCACCTAGAAGCGCAATAATAGTTGCAACACGGTTGTAACTACGCCATCGATGACTTTAAATTCCGCCATGCCTGTCATGGAGCCATGTGATTCATGCCGCTGCTGGTTCAAACCAAAATCCTCCCAGCGTAGCACGGATATTTAGCAATATCGGACGGTTGGCATATAACAGAGTACTCGAGCTACCTACACGAATACATGGCTACCGTCGTGCACATATTTCACGCTCTCAAAGTGCAAATATAGCGTCAAAGCAGCAGTGAAATGAGGTGGCGAAGTTACCTTCCGTTGTAAGTCAGGCTAACATATACTAACGGATGCGATCGCTTTGATAGAATAGACTATATCACACCAACGTAATCTTTATACTAATGCTCACACAAGAATCCAAGATTCCCTCAGGTTGCGTGACACGCGGTCCCGGAGCCTGAACGTTTGGAATGAAACGTCTGCATACCAAAGCTCAACAAGCACTGCTCTGATCACAGTACCAATCAAGAAATAGCTATAAGAAAGATGAAATAAGACGCAGTACCACACGCATATGCGTAGATGCTCGTCAGATGATAGCGCGCTGGATTCCGTCGCAACCGTCGGCTCAGCCGGGAACATAACTCTGTTGAATCAAAAATGAATTATCGTATCACAACACCCAGTTGTAAATCGCACGGGCTGCCGTAAAAAAGCGCAAACACTAACGGATTACCCTGGCACAGCAGTTATCAACGGCAAACCACACACAAGGGCTCAGAGAAAATAACTGCATCCACCAAAAGCAAAGTCAATTATTATAATAGTGGAAGACAGTACAGTACGTGCCTGCATTTCTTTTTGCGTGACTAGCGTGTTGACAACCAGTAGGCCACGCAGCACGCCGTTGACTTTGCAATTCACTACAGACAACCCATCGCAATATTTTAAACGTCTACGCTTCGCTAAAAATTGTATGAATACCTCTAGTTCCAACACGTCTCATTTTTGCCTGAAACATGTCTACCCAGATGACTCGAGTGCTGCGTACTGCATGTCACGTTAATAGTGTGGAGCTGGCTGCCATGTGACTGCTTGGCCATCACCGGGCTTTAACGCTTCGTCAATTTTACGTGTAGGGACGTCCGTAGATTGCGCTGAGGTGCGGGTATATTAGAAGGCAACAACACCGTCGTGCTGATCCGCCATTAAGACAGAGCTGTTTTGTAAACCGGCCTGCAAATACACAAAGACCAGCACTTTCGTAGTATTCCTTAAATAAAACGCATCTTCACAAAATGGCATACAATTCGTTGACTCAGGTCCCTCGTAACCTCAAGGAGGCTGTTGACTGGTTGATGGCCTTGAAAGGAACTACGCCTGACGCCAACTTGACGGCCATGGGTGTTGCACTTCACGATTTTCTTGCAGAAATGCCTGTTGGCTTGAAGCGGTTGCAGGCTCTGGAGAAAATAAAATCTATTACTAGGAAGTTCCTGCGGAATCCGGAGTTAAGTATTCAGCCATTTGTGTTTGACCTGCTGAGGAGATTCAACGGACCTATGAACAAAACCTACCGAGGACTACGCGGTAACGTGATGATTGTGAACGACAGCGATTACAAGAACTTCATACAGACTGACCGCCTCCAGCCTCACGACATCGCAAATGGTCTAGGCACACTCGTACATGGCTGTGAGCACATGTTGGCTAACATAACAGACCCTGAGGAGTACAAGTCTTCTTACACTTCGGAGGCTTCGTGGGCTGGATCATGCCAGGCGGACCCCGAAGCTTGCGCAGTGGTCTTCGTGGGCATTGCTCCGATGCTATACGCGGGTCTACGTTCTTTGCGCGCTGTGGGCAATGTTGCCACTCAGAACGCGTCAATGCCTGATGCGGATGACCGTATTGAAGATGTAATGGAAGCCCTCGGTTACGTAGCTCCGGAGCGCCGCGGTGAAATGACTGGTCCAGAAGTCCGCAAGGCGATGAGGAGTCTGCCTGTGCACACATTGGACCTAGTCTACGACCTTGCTGGATTCTGGGCATTCTACTAAGTATGGATTACATGTAAAATTTACGGGCTGTTCGACAAACAGCGATTTTGCGTCCGGATCACTATGAGCTGGCATGAATTCTCACGAGACATTTGTAATTTTTAAATATAGTTACGCCGCGACATGCATAACATCTTAGTTTGGTGTATCGCGCAACCAACTCCAATGACATGAGAGGAGTACGTTACCAATCAACGCGGTAAATCTGCCCGTGCCATGCATAGACATACCACACGTAACAAATTGAGAGTTTAATAATGTAGTTTAGGATAAGTTGACAGGCCGTGAAAGGCGTTATCTTAATGACTCTGAAGAGTGTTGCAGGGTAAGCGTAGCTTGCGTTTGGTAACATACTATGGCTTCTCGCGGCACAAGATGGAAATTAACTCTCCGACAGTGGGACGCTTCGTTGGATTTACATCGAGTATTGCAACCAGGATATCTCGCATCACAAGCGAATACGTGTTCGGAACACTTGCTATGAGCTCCGATATGTGCGCTTCGAAGTCTCTAAATGTTTCCTTCATCGATTGCACGGTGCATGGGCTGGCGAAAGGGTGGGTGAGTGTCAGCAATTCGTATAACAGACACCCAAGTGCCCACACATCACTTTCGAAGCTCGTGGAAGCATGCGGGTTTGCAATTAATTCCGGTGCCGTGTACATGAGCGTCCCAGTATAAGACACACGCACTCCCGCTACGTGGCACGTATCATAATCCCCCACTTTGACGACAGGCCTGCGGTCGCCTTTAAAAAGTACATTAGAAGCTTTGATATCCCCATGTACGATATTTTTAGAGTGGAAATATTCCACTCCCATACATATTTGAGTAAAAACATCCTCGATGAATGACTCATCGAAATGTACAGGTCCGTTGCTGCGGGCCTTTGCGATCAGGGTATGCAGGTCTCCGCCGTCACAATTTTCATAAACCATAATCAACTTTTGGTCATCGGTTACTAACCAGTCGTATTGGCTGACTATATGCTCCTTTCCCAATGTACAGCCAGCGAATATTCCCAATTGCGTATTTTGTCCGTCGTCTGCTTGAGCACTGTCCACGTTTGCCGTAACTAATGTGGCGCATCCATCCCTGCTATGTTTTATGACAAGTCATTAAGTTTGGCTAAACCTACCTAATTTCCGATGGCGAAAAAGTTTCAGACCCATCGTCCGAGGTCGGCTCCACTGTTGTGCATGAAGCATGCGGTCTTGTACCGCACGACTCCTTATACGCCTCGGCAGGTTGGTCATCTGGAACACCACAACATGATAGGTACTCCGCAATTATCGCACCTTCAACTGCATGGTGGTTGCTCTGCCATGCGCTACCGGTGTGCAGGTCCACGACTTTGGCGAAGCATGGATGCCCCATGGCTGATCTCACGCGGTGAAATGTGCAGTGCGACGGGTTAGACAATGTCGGCATCGCCTCTCCGCAATAGTCGTAACCCATACGGCCAAATTCATTCACCAGCTGAGTGACGTGATTTTCGACGCATTCATCGGGAAGGAATACCGAGGCCTCGTCAACCCCCAATGCGCCATCGTCGCAATAGGCACCGCCAACATCATCGATCGACCATGCTGTTGACCTAGTGGTGATACATCCGATCGAACTTTCCGCATCCTTCGGCGTCCGCCTCACGACGGCACTGCTGTCATAAGCATCCATGGCTTCCCGTGCAGGAACTAGACACAACAGCAAATGGCGTATCACTAATATGGCCACATATGGTCATGTAAGCTCATTAAGTCATCTACACCGCAATGCATGCCGCATTCATTGCGTTGTCCTTGGATAAGCAGCGAATTCTTCATTCATGATAACACCCTCGCCATGCCGAGGATTCCAGGGCTTTCCAAACACTGATTGCAGATGTAGTACGCCATTTGGTATCACCAACCAGACTTATATGATGCTCCACTGAGCCATATTAGATGTGTGTGTAATTGCTGTCAACGGTCGGCAGTTGCACTGCTGTCTACCAGGACATTGACGGCAACCTTATCTATACTCCGCCCATCATGTACACACCCCCTCCAATCGTCACCACTTCATACAACGGCGTGCATTTCATCGGATGTGTAATCTCCTTACGTTGCCCCTCTTGATTTCAGTCGCCGCACAGGTAGGCTACACATCCGATCCTCGTGGCAGGACAGGAAACATCATTTTCTTAATCGTGCCAAATCCAGGCAATAAAAAGGCCATATTTGGCCAATGTTTAATATTTAAAATAGCAGTGACGCATAGGTACGCAGTAACAGCGTAACAAATGTCGCGTGACAAGCGCATCCTCGACGGCGCCCCGGACGACGCTGCCGGCGAACCGTCGCCCAAAAGAGCTCGCGAAGACACGGAATCACCTCGTGAAAACGACCAAGCGCTGGGATCTAACAGCGTCGATACAGTTAGTGCTCCCCGTGTCCACGTCCCCAAGACTAAGTACGCTATAGCCTTCGGGTTAGTGCCAATTGTGGTTAGCACCTCACATACACCGTTAGGTACTTGGGTACTGCGTACCACGGCTTTCAGATACAATCTGGCCCGGGCTCAGAGCACGTGAACACGGTGGAAGGCTGCATGCTGGATGCGCTATTCGCAGCCGGCGCCATTCATGAGTCTCACCGCAGCCTTATTGCAAAGCTTCAACTATCCAAGGCCTCAAGAACCGACAAGGGTGTGCACGCCGCTTGCACGTATATAGGCGGCCGATTCGAGTTATCCCACCTTTCTTCCGGCGAACCTGACGTTTCCAGGGAGAACGCACTGGTGTCCAAGCTGAACGAGCTCCTTCCCGGCGACATCAGGTGCTTCCAAGTGTTGAGGGTCACGCGCGGCTTTTGTGCACGGTAGGCACAATCGCCCGCCTTCACAAGATTCGTCAGGTCGATGTGTTCAAGACGCAGGTACGAGTACGTCTTCCCCGAGTGGCTGTTGCGCAAGCGTTACGTGCTTGACGACGAGTCTAAACGTGAGCTGTTCTCGAAACTGTCCGAGCAAATGGGCGGGAATTTGCAATCTCACGACCACATAAGCTGCCCCCGTATCGGCCGTGGCCCGAGCAATGGATATGACGGCACGACTGAGGATCGCGAACTGGACTTGGTAGGTGGCATTAAAACAAACTGTGCAACTCGGTGACATATTTGTGCAGGCTTCGCTGGAGTCGATTTTGCAAGCCTTCTGCGGTTCCCACGACTTCAGGAACTTCACGCCGAAGCAGAAGGGCATGGAAAACACAACTCAGCGCTTCATTCACGAGTTAAAGGCATGTGGCACGACTTTTACGCTTATATAATTCCGTAGGTGGAGCGCCGCACCGTTTCCGGTACCGATGTTGTGATCGTGACGGTGACGGGGCAGTCCTTTTTGTACAACCAGATTCGCAAGATGATAAGTCTGGCGTACGAAGTGTACCTCGGCACCGCACCTGAGTGCGCAATTCCGTTCACGCTCTCCAAGCGCCACGTCGTACAGACTGCGCTGGCACCTGCCGAAGGGCTGTTCCTCCACCATGTTGGTTTCAGCGGCTCTGTATGCCATAATCGCCTCAGCCTTCCTTCGACGCGTATAACAAGCGGTGCGCGCCTCCTCAGACGCCTTTCATCGAGTACGAAGACGTGGAGGCTCAGGTGGAAGAGTTCAAGCAAGCTCGGTTGTACCCCGAGATCGTGTCTAGTTTCGAGGGCGATGTGTAAGTCGAGTGCTCCCTTTTCGCAACATGCTCAGGTGGAGCACGTGGCTCACTAGGCTGGTGCGCAACCCATTCTTCCTGGAAAACTGCGACTTCCGTGTGTCTGGGGAGCAGCCCACAGGCGCGAAGGGTACTGCCGCTCCCGGCGCCGCCGCAGCGCCTGACCCAGCGGCAGGCGAGGAAGCCTAAAAATCACAACCGTTATGACGACCGCAGCGGAGCCTGCGAAGGAGGAGAAGCCGCTTGGCGGCCCTCCTTATCTCACCGACTATATGACCAACCCGGACAATCCCGTCGTTTTCATGGACATCCAGGTCGGATCGCATCCCTTAGGTGAGATTCCAGCGCTGTGTATAGCATCCAGTGTCAGGCAGGCTAAAGATCGAGCTGTTCGCCGACAAGGTGCCGCGCACCGCGGAGAACTTCCGGCAGTTCTGCACGGGGGAGTTCAAGCAAAACTCGTGCTCTGTGGGCTACAAGGGGGCGCTGTTCCACAAGGTGGTGGCAGATTGCATGGTTCAGGCATGTTTTCGTACGTTTTTCATTGACTGTCTACAGGGAGGCGACTTCGTGAAGGGCGACGGCACCGGCTGCCTGAGCATTTACGGGCACAGCTTCGCCGACGAGAACTTCACCCTGAAGCACACGCGCTGCGGAATATTGAGCATGGCGAACACCGGCCCGAACAGCAACGGGTGCCAATTCAACATCGTGAGCAAGGCATGCGACTGGATGGACGGGAAAAATGTTGTATTCGGTTGTCTTATTGACGACGACTCTACCCTCGTCTTGCGCAAGATGGAGAGCGTAACGGTTGGCGACGACTTCCGTCCCAAGCTGCCGTTGACTATAGCGCAATGCGGTCAGCTGTGATTGCCTTGAATCTTTGCAGTATTTTAATGTTGGTGGCTGCTGAACCACTGCTTGGCCATTCCCACTAATCTATTACCCTCCTTTAACGCAATGGCGATTCCTTCCTTGATGTTTTGTACAGCGCGCTCCTCGAAGGTCTCGGAGTTGCCCCGGGACTTGGGCGGCCTGCCGAAGTACTCGTCCGAGGACAAGCTCGTCTTGTGCGGGTTGAGCGTGACGTTCATCGGCGCGTGCTGCGCGTACGCGCCGCGTCCGAACACCTGGTCCGAGGAGATTCCAGTTTTGCCGGCGAACCTGCTCATGTCCGGCGGCGGTGCGTACTGCTGTGGCGAGCTGGTGGGTGGCGCAAAGGTTACCAAAGGCGTCTGCTCCCGCGCCTGTGGCGTCGGCTCCGTGGTGCGTGTTGCGATTAAGTTTTTCTTCTGTGCGGCCTCGCTGATAATTGACCTTTCAAAGGCGTCGAAGTCCAGATCGACCCTGCCGCCGAAGCCCGCGCCGTGCCCTCCGGAGCCTGTACGCGTTCCCCAGCTGCGCGTGGCGTCACTCGAGCCTCTGCCGAGTGTCATTGAACCGATACCGGTCGAAGCCCTGGGCGCCGCAGTTGCGTTGCTGGTTAACCCGCTGGACATAGTGCCAGTCTGTTCAACGCGCTTGGGCGCTGCGTCGTCATTTCCCAGGTCCAGCAGGTCGCTCGATGGCTGCTTCTGCGAGAACGACCTTTCTGGCGCCTGTTCTCGCACGGTGCCGAGTTCGGCGTCCAACATGGCGGGGTACCTCTGCGCCATCGGCGAGGCGTAGTCGTACGGCTGCCTGGTGAGCCCGATCTGCCTGAAGTAGGTCTTAGCGCGCGCGTTCCCGCCGTGAGCGATGCGTATGAGCTGCTCCCGCGTGAACTTGTCCATGTCGGCGGACCTGACGAAGGAGATGTGAGATCCGAACTGCCTGTGCTTCCCCGAGCAGTTGAGGCACAGATGCACGGCGTAGGTCAGCGACACCCATGTCGGATTTCTGGCGTTGCAGTCGATGCACACGGCGTTTTCCGTCTGGGCGAGGAGCTGCCTGAACACCTTGTCGCGCGCCTCGTCGGTGACGTATCCGCGGGCGTCGACCTGGAGCTTAGCTATCGTATCCATGTTTTGCAATCGCTGTTGTTTACGTGTGACGCCCCGGCGGCGATTCCGGGCGTGGCGGGCATGCCCGACTGGGACCCGCCGAGTTACGCGCTAGGGTGTGTTGGAACAGTGGCAACGTTAGAATCAGGTTACTCCCTTATCCAGGGGTGAATGAACGCCTCCATGGCGGACGAAACGCGGTGCCTGTGGTCCGGCTGCAGGCACCTAAGGCAGAAGTCCCTCATCCTGGGCGCGTCCATCCAGGCCTCCGAGGCGAACGTGAGCCTGGACCCCCTCACCGCCGCCGCCCGCCTGACGTAGGACTTAGCCGTGAACGGTTTGAACGGCGGCCTGCCCTCAGCGAGCGTGTAGAGCAACACTCCTAGGCTCCACATGTCGCTGGAATACGTGATGACGCCGTCGGCCACCTCCGGCGCGTCAAAGGCGTTGTCCTGTATGCTGTTGACCTGCTCAGGCATGACGGGGCAGACCCGGTCCAAATTCGATATTTTGGCCACGAGCTCGCCGTCAGTCGTCTTGTGTATTATGACGGATTCCATACTTAGCCCGGCCACTACCATGCCCTTCCTGTGAATGTAGGCCAGGGCTGCCAGGAGCTGCTTCACGATGCTCCTTATCAGCTCCTCAGTGAAGGTCCTGGGGTGGCTGTCGTGGTAGAACTCCCTGAGGCACACCGTGTTGTTGAAGTCCATGAGGATATAGAACAAATTCTTGTCTTCCAGTATTTGCACGATTGTCACGAAATTGGGGTGCCCGTGCTCGCAAAGGTGCTCGTACAATGCCGCGGCTGAGTGGTCTCTCGAGATCAGCTTGACGCTAAGCATCCTTCCGGTTTCCTTTTCCACGCAGTCGTAGACCTGAACAGAGCTGCCAGCCTCCCGGATCCGCACCAGGCCGTAGTTCACTGCATCCATACCGGGTCTGTGCCCCGCTCTGACGATGGCCGGCGGCGTGCTCTCTTCGTATATACGTCTTGCGGAGGAGCGCACCCTGCGCTCGGCGCCATTGCCTACAGACCTGGGCCTGAATCGCGCGTACTGGGTCGATGTGGTCACAGGCCTGAGGCTGCGGCTGGCCTGTGGCCCCACGAGCTTGTCCAGCCCCTTGGCCGCGCTCGCATCGTTAACGACCTCCACGAAAGAGCAGTTGCGCCTGACCAAGTTGTCGCCCGTTTCGTCCTCAGCCGTATCCGTCACGCTCTCCGGCGACTCCCGCTTTTGGGCGTTGACCAGCATCTGCGACCAGCGCTTGATACGGAGGGCCCTGATGAAGTGCTCCCATTGCAATCCGCTTTTATCCTTGGGCGCCTGCAATCCCATCAGAGCCGCGACGGCCCTCCTTGGCGATGTAACTTCACTCCTCTTGTTGAACGTGCGCGAGACGGACTCGACGAAGCGACTTGAACGCTGGTCACTGTAGGGCCGATGGTCTTTGGGCTCAAGCGTCCTTTTGATGTTGGTTAGGTTCAACGTGCAGTCGAACATGTGCTCTAGGTCGTCCGGGATAACTCCAGGCCACGACCCGGACCTCGAGAACTCCCCGGATCCGCTGTGGTCACTGTGGCGCGGCGCGCAATCCTCGCTAATGCCTAGGTCCGCCGCCACCGAGGACCTGTCGAAGGAGCTGCTT
Source organism: Babesia bigemina (assembly GCF_000981445.1). Classification (NCBI taxonomy): domain Eukaryota; phylum Apicomplexa; class Aconoidasida; order Piroplasmida; family Babesiidae; genus Babesia; species Babesia bigemina. The sequence goes on along the minus strand of NC_027216.1, from coordinate 2,320,576 downwards.
CCGCGCGCGCCGGCGCTAGTGACCCGGTTGAACCCGATGGATGGCGACTGCTGCGCCATCATTGGCTCTATAGGGTTGCACCTGAGTGAATAGGTGGATGCGTCCCTGTCCGTGACACTTCCATCCACGCCGTTGTCACTGATCGCCGACGAGTGCTCCTTCGACCTCCCTCTCCTCGCCCCAACACTCTGCATCGGGACCGGGGATTCGGTTGACCTTCCTACGTTTTATATTGCCTCGGGTACGGGCTACAAGGACCTCAAGGAGTGGGTCGTTGGCTCGATTTGATAATCAGCTGTTCGGGGACCGACTTGGCCACTATCGCCATTCGCTAGCGCTCCGCGTTTCCAGAGCGCGTCCTTTAGCCCGTCAGTTCGTCGTCTGTTGGGGGTATGAAGTGTCCGGGAGCCGCAGTGCTTACGATCGTCGCGGCGCATACATGACCACGCTCACCACACCGATGGCCAATGTGTTGCATTAAGGGGCTCCCGAGGCCCACACAGAGCTATTTCCACCTGTTTATCCGTGTAATCGAGCGAGACGTTTTGGGAGACGTGTATCTCGATTCACCGATCGCGTCGTCGTGTAGAGGCTGGAGCTGTTGCGTTCACTCGCTTTTTGACGGCGGCAAAAGCCCGAATCGAGGGTCTATCCAAATACTAGCACTGCGAAAACAGCCGGGCCGAGCGCGCTGAGACCGTCGGCGGCAACGGAATCTGGTTGATGTCGGGTGGAAGGTCCTGGGATTCTACATGTATGACGTCGCGTAGCGCGACAAGCGTCCGTGCATGAGGTCAGTTTACCCGGTTTCGATTGTCCGCTTATTTTTTCTTTGCAATTAGCGCCGATCCTGCCACGGTCGATCGTCTTTGGCTCCGTTCGTGTTTTTGATGTCGGCGCTCTGGTGACCCGCGTGCTGTCGTATTGTTGGGCCGTTTCCACGTGCGAGCGCGTCGTTTTCGTTTCGTGCGTGCGTCTGCGCTATAATATTGATCGATGGATGTGGTTGACACGTGTGTGGCTATAGCTGCGTACGCTGGTTCGCGGTCCGCCGCGTACCGTTGTTAGTCCAAGCGCGATGCTGCGTCAGCCTTCTATACGTTGTGTCGTGCAACATTTCGTTCTGTGCTGAATTGATGCGGCGCTTTGAATGCGGGGCTGCATTTCGCCGGCATTGCCAGATCCATAATCGTCGATGGGCCTGGGTCGCCGTTTGCAGCATGTGGTATTTTGGCTGTGTGCCGCTGTTGTCGGCCGCTCAGGCGCTGCCCGTCTTCTGCAGCCGCTGGGCGAATTTATCGATTGGGATGTGCTCCTGTTTTTTCTTGCCGTTGGTGCCTTTCACGTACAGGCCGCCGTTGAGCTTGACGAGCGTGACCTGCTGGTCGTCTGCGGTGTACACACCGCGTTTGATTCGCGTCCATTTTATCGTTGACACGTGCGAATTATGCCACCTTCCTAGCTCTTTCTCGACGGGGTCGTTGAATTGCACGGCGTACGGGTGGCGCGGCTTTCCGACGATGAGCTTGGCCTCCGTTTGCGGCTCCTTCTGCTGCGCCGCGGCTCGTCGCTCCACATGTTTTGGCTTCGTGTTGTGGTCGTTTTTGTGCTTTGTCTGCGTGAGCACACTAAGGTCTAGCGCCAGGTGAGGGTACTCCGGCTCCTCGTCGACCGCCTCCACCGGTTTGGCCTCCACGTAGTCGTCTATTGGCCTCGTGGTCGCTGTTAGTTGCCTCGACAGCGATTGTAGATGGTTCTCCGTGGGTATACAGTCGTCGAAAGTGCTGTTGAGCCTCTCCCTCTGCTTCGAGCCTTTCACTTCGTGATACGCCTCCGTGACGGTGCTTGGCCGCCTAGCTAGCGCTGCCGACGAACTGTCGATGGGCACCAGAGCGGTTCCGGAAATCGCCGCCTTTTCGTACGCCAGGCGGCCGAACGCATGCGCCGGCGATGCAGGGGCGCTGCTGGCCGTTGTGATATCCGTGCGCAGTCCCGTTGTTTGCCTGTTACCGTATGTAAAGTGTGAATCGTCGTGGTGGTATGGCGTACGGTAGTCGGTGGAGGAGTAGACAACCCTCTGCTGCATGCCAGGGTATTGCAACATCGTGGTCGGCGTCGCGGGATCCCTAGCACCGAAGCGCTCAATTTGCGGGAACGGCACTTCTATCCGCAGTTCTGGCGGGCTCATATACTGCTGAGTCACCGTGTGTGCATCCATGTTCTTACTGGGGTACGAGCTGATTGTGCCGTTACTTGCCTGGTGGCTGATGGCCCGGGTGTTGGTCACCACTTTACAGCCTTCGTACATCGGGTTGTATATATGCATCCGTAGCAGCCGGTCGCCCTGTTTGGAGACGTACGCCGACTCCGTGGCTCCATCCAGTTTGTACGCGCGTTTATTCGTCGAGTAGACGTGTCTGCAGGACCTCTCCATTTTGCTATTTGTGTTACTGCGTCGAGGGCTAAGCCGCGCTTCGGTCTTACGTAGGCACACGTGCTGTTTAGTATCTACTTGTATTTTTACTGCTGTGCTCGTGGTACAGTGAACTTAGCACGTACACATCGGTTTCACTGGCTTGGCCGTAGCAGCGTAGGTTGGCCTTATGGGCGCCTGCCACTCAAAAAAACAGTTGCAACAGGAATAGTTGTGACTATACACGGCTGTATTGAACCTAAGGCGGTTGGCGTGACGTTAAATCGGCGGCACGGACCGTGCCGTTTGCCGTCCGGAACGTCTGGGAACGGAGGTCTACTGTAGAGCATCACGATACACATACAGGCATATTAGACACTCATCGTAGAATCTAACTGAATCGACTTTTGCTTCCGCGGCACTGTGCCCCCGTCACCGACTCTGCTGCCGTCGGCGTCGGCTGCGAGTCGCTCCCATGCTGCAGAAGCGCACGTACACATCTACCATGTCTGATCAATTCCGCACCACTGAATACTAAAAACTATGGTTACTATCTTTCGCACGGCTATGCCGTAGCGCTCTGGGTGATGTGCAGACTGCCATGGTCTGTCTAACTCGTGGTGATGTGTGCCTATTCCAGAGTGCATTTCCGATCGCATCTCTCGTGCTAGCGCGTGTGAAGTAACGATGGCCGGTCCTGCGTCGGCGTCTGCCGCCGGCAAGGCGAAGCCCGGCGGCAAGGGCGGAGGGGACCACTTCCTGCGCATGGAGTCGCGTGTCGAAAACATGGACTACCTGATAGGCCAGCATGTGTGGATCAAGGTGGACAGCGACGAGCTGTTCGCGCTGGTGACGGTGAAGTCGTACTCCGCCGACAAGGTGTCCGTGTCGTACAACGGCGAGCAGCTGACGGTGCCGTTCGAGCACTGCCTGAACGTGGACGTCATGAACGCGCCGCTGGAGACCCACGACCTGGTGAAGCTCCCGCATGCGAACAGCGCCGTGGTTCTGGACATTTTGCGCACGCGTTTCATGTCCAACCTGATCTACACGTACGCCGGTAAGTTGCTGATTGTGCTGAACCCGTTTCGGCTGATCCCCGACCTGTACGGCCCGAACGTCATCGAGCGCTACCGGAAGTCCGACAGCGCCATGGGGTTCCCGTCGGACGTGCCGCCTCACACTTACGCGGTTGCGCAGTGCGCAATCAGCGGGCTGCTGCGCAACGGGCAGTGCCAGTCGTGCATCGTGAGCGGCGAGTCCGGCGCGGGCAAGACCGAGACTGCGAAGCAGCTGATGAGCTTCTTCGCGTACGGTCCGAGCAAGAGCTCGGACAACGTGCAGCAGGTGGTGATGGGGTCCAACGTGATTTTGGAGGCGTTCGGCAACGCGAAGACGCTGCGCAACAACAACAGCTCGCGTTTCGGCAAGTTCATCAAGATCCTGGTTGCGCCCGAGGGCGGGCTGAAAGGCGGGATCATCTGCAGCTACATGCTGGAGCTGTCCCGCATCGAGTTCCAGGCCGAGGACGAGCGCAACTACCACATCTTCTACCAGTGCCTCAAGGGCCTCACCGTGGAGGAGAAGCAGTCGTACGGGTTCCGCCCGATGGAGTCGTACCGCTTTCTGAACGGCGGCAAGTGCTGCGACGCGCCCGGCATCGACGACGTGAAGGAGTTCGCCGCCGTGCGCCGCGAGCTGCAGACGCTGTGCCCCGACTCCGGGTTCGCCGACTTCATGCGCTGCATTGCGGGCATTTTGCTGTGCGGCAACATCGAGTTCACCGAGGTTGCGGCGATGGGCGTCGAGAACGCCGCGTCCGTGTCCAACCGCGACGACTTCGAGCAGCTGTGCGGGCTGCTGGGGTTCGGCAGCGAGCAGGCCGAGCGCGCGTTGACGACGAAGGTCGTGAAGATCCAGGGCAACGACATCGCGTCCGCCATAACTGTGCCTGCGGCGGAGGTGAACGTCCGCGCGCTGGCGAAGGACCTGTACGGCGCGTTGTTCGAGTTCTGCATCGACAAGATCAACAGCATCATCCAGTTCGACGACAGCGCGCAGCGTTGGATCGGCATCCTGGACATTTACGGGTTCGAGTACTTCCAGCGCAACACGTACGAGCAGCTGCTGATCAACTACGCGAACGAGCGTCTGCAGCAGTACTTCATCAACCGCGTGTTCGCGTCGGAGATCGCGGAGTACGACGCGGAGGGCATCAACCACTCGTCGATTTCGTACACCGACAACTCCGAGGTGCTGCTGGTGTTCGACAAGCCCAACTGCTCGATCTTCTCGTTCCTGGAGGAGCAGTGCCTGATCCAGACGGGCTCCGCGGAGCGCTTCACCGCGAGCTGCAAGTCCAAGATCAAGAGCGAGCTGTTCGTGCCCGCGCAGGGCGCCGTCTGCCGGTTCACCGTCATCCACACCGCGACGGGCGTGACGTACGAGACCGACGAGTTCGTGGCGAAGAACAAGCACAAGCTGAGCCCGGCGATCCTGGAGCTGCTGCACAACTCCAGCAACAGCATTGTGCGCGAAAGCTCCGCGCGCATCCCAGCCGAGACCGGGAACATGAAGGGCAAGTTCCTGGGGTCGAAGTTCCAGAGCTCCATCGGCGCGCTGATGCGGACCCTGAACGAGACCGAGTCGCACTTCATCCGCTGCATCAAGACCAACCAACAGAAGCAGCCGCTGCTGTTCGAGACCCGCAACGTGTACGGGCAGCTGATTTCGCTGTCCATCGTGGAGGCCATCCAGACCATCCACCGCGGTTTCGCTTACCGCGCCACGTTCGAGAAGTTCATCCAGGACAACGAGTTCCTGAACTCCTTCCTGAACTTCCAGTCGTCCGGCGGCAGCGACATGAAGAGCTCGATCGTGACGATCATGCGCAACCTGGGCATCGACGAGAACGAGTACCAGGTGGGCCACACCAAGGTGTTTCTGAAGAAGAACGGCTGGATGATGCTGGAGAAGGTGTTTCTGCAGTACAGCCAGGCGTCCAAGCCGCTGACCGCGGCGCTGTACAGCATCATGAGGGTGTGGCGCAACCGGCGCCACCTGGAGCGCAGCCGTTCCGCCATCATCCGCATCCAGTCCAACATGCGGCGTTACGTCATCCAGGCGTCCAGCATCGCGATGCGCGAGCGCGCGAACGAGTTCGTGGGTCTGGTGTTGGCGCTCGACTTCATGCTGAACGAGGACCCGCGGGTCGGCGCCGCGACCACCATTCAGGCGTGGTGCCGCATGTTCATCTGCCGCCGCCGTTACCTCCGGCAGTTGGAGGCCAAACGCGCCGAGCAGCGCCGCCTGCGTGCGACCGCCAATCTGCGCCGCGTCAAAACGGTCGTCCGTGTGGTGGGCGTTTGCAGGTTCATGGTGCTCGCGTGCGATGAGCGCAGGTTCGTCCGCGCCGCGACGACGATCGCCTCCTTTTGGCGCATGCACGTGGCCATCCGCCGGCTGAACAACCTGCGACTGCGGCGCCTCACCGAGTTCGCCGCCACGATGATCCAGAAGCACGTGCGCGGGTACCTGTGCAGGAAGGGTTACCGCCACCTGCTGGGGCTGCGTGTGCCCGCCACTCGCATCCAGTCCCTGTTCCGGATGTGCCTGGCCATCAACCACCTGCCCCGCGACGTGGGCCTCAGGTGCCGGCAGATCCGCGAGCGTCTGCGCGCAATACAGCGCCTGGCCGTGGTGCAGACCCTGGCGCGGTCCGTGGTGTTCCACCGGCAGCTGCTGGCGGCGCACGACGCCGTGCTGTCGCTGCAGAAGTTCTGCTGGCCGCGGGCGTGCAACAAGGACATAACGCGCGTGCAGCGCGCGGGTGCGACCATCAAGGACCACTGGCGGCGCTACAACCAGTCGTCCGTGGTGCGTGTGGAGCGCAACCGGCTGCTGGACGGCGCGAGTCGGCAGCTGCTCGAGCGCCTGACGACCGAGGAGACCGAGTGCGCGCACCGCGTGCTGCAGCGGAGCGCCGCGTCGAGGAACCGCCGCCTGTTGCCGGTGCATGTGAACGTGTACTCTGACCATCGTCCCGCGTACCCCAGCGGGTGGTCGACGTGCTTGGAGCAGCTGCTTTGCAAGGGCGGCTCCAAACCGCCCGGGATGACATCGGTGGGCATGTGCCTGCGCCACAGCGTGGCCGTGCTGGACGACAGGGAGGTGTACGCGTTCGGCGGCGGGTCCCGGCTGCCCCGCCTCCTGGCAACGGTGCCGCCGCCGCTGCAGGTGACGTCCGTCAAGTGCGGCGCGGAGCACGCGGTGCTGCTGCTGAGCGACGGCACGCTCTACGGCTGGGGCGGCAACGCCAACGGGCAGTGCGGCGTGGCCCCGTCCACTGCGGCGATAAAGTCGCCCACGCTCATCCGCATGCCGTTCAGGGACGGGCAGCCGATCCACGTGCGCTCCGTCGGCGTGGGCGCGTACCACAACTGCGCGGTGGGAGTGAATGGGGAGGTGCTGGTTTGGGGCAGCCACGTCGACCTGAACCTGCCGTCGTTCAACGAGGACATTCTGACCCCGGCGGAGGTTCCTGCCGGGGAGTGGCTGCGCGGCGAGCGTGCGGAAGAGGCGCACTGCGGGCGCCGCGTGAGCTACCTGCTGACCGCGGGCGGGCAGGTCCTGTCCTTCGGCCGCAGCACCAACGGCCAGCTGGGGCACGAGTTCCCCGAGCGCCGCTCGCCGAGGCCGGTGGACCTCCCCGACAGGGTGGTTTCGCTGTCCTGCGGCGGCAACTTCACGCTGGCCGTCACCAGCAAGTACGAGGTCTTCGTCTTCGGGACTGCGCTCTGCGTGCGGGGCGGCAGGGAACTGCAGCACACCTTCGCCCTGCCGACGCCCCTGGCGGTCGACCGCGCCGTGCTGAGGTCGCCGGTGGTGCGTTGCAGCGCGGGGCTGTGGGAATCCAACGTGCTGACGGAGGCCGGGCGGCTGTGCGCCTGGAGCCACTTACGCCTGGACGACGGCCGCGCGCGTCCCATCATCTACGTGTACTCGTGCGCGTCGGAATGCGCGCTGCTGGACGTGCAAAGTGCGTACTGCGGCAGTCTCTCCGCCACTCTCGCCGTCATGCAGCGGCCTGGGCCGTAGGACGCCGGAGCGGCGCCCTCTGGCGGAATCGCCAGCTTATCGGAACTCTAGATCGTTTAAAATAGCCGAAGTGAGCTCTGCAGCCTACACCGTGCCATTCCTCTTCGTGTTAGCGGCGGTCTCGGGGAGACGGCGGCAGCTCGGGGTATAGCGACGCAAAGCGCGTTCGCCAGATGCGGCGCCGCCGCTTGCCGCTCATACAACTGCGCCCCTGAGTATTGTGTAATGGGCCGTTTGGCGGCGCTTGGATGCAGGGCGGCGTTCGTTCGGTGTGTTGCGCGCATCCCACAATGGGAGTTGCGGCTTGTTTCCACGCACCTAGCGTCTATAAGTTCGCCGCCCTTCCCACCACAGTAACGATTCAGATTATGAGGGATATTTTTCAGTCGATTGCCAGATGATGTGTAATCATAAGTGTTAGGTTCGGCGGCTCCTGGATTCCGCCTTTGGTTGCGGACGCCAGTCACCTTCGGGTGCTCCCCTTTCCGATCCAGCTTCTACAAGCGTGTTTGAGGGTCCCTTCTGGTCGGCGCAATGGCCGCGGAGGAGTCCGATGCGTCCGCGAACAAGATGCCCCGCGTGAACAGCCTGATCCATCACTTCCAGCGGCAACGGGGCAGAGACGAGGACAGGTCAATGGTGAAATGTGACAGTGTCACGAGGGTCGAGATTCAGAACCATGTGAGTGCAGATTCGATGAGCGAGACGGGCAGCCGTCGTTTCGGCAGCACCGACAACCGTATCTTGTACCATAACATTTCACCCTCGAACCGGCTGTGGCTGCGCATCTACAAGTACATCCTGAACCTGGGCGTGCTGTTTCTGATCGTGGCGTACACTTTTTACATCGCAGGTTTGTTTGAGCCAATTCTGTACCTGGACGCCGGCGAGTTCACCGACCCGGACGTGTTCCAGCCCTTCAACGAGACCCTGCTGCACTCGTTGAAGACGTTGCATCGCCAGAAGGCGTACTTCACCGTCATCATCGCCGGTATGTTTTCCATAACGCTGCCGTTCGTGAAGATGATCGTCACCACGATCGCGTACGTCATCGCCGTTGCCCACCGCCGCTCCCAGCTGCTGCTGTTCTTCGGCGAGAAGCCCATCGACAAATCTGGGATCCGCACGGAGGACGAGGGCAACATCAAGTACGCCCGCGAGATGCTGATGATCCTGAAGCTCATCTCCAAGTTCCAGATGGTGGACGTGGTTGTGCTGCTGCTGAACGCGGTCTTCTTGCGTTGCGCCTTCGTGTGGGCTCGCCCGGCGAAAGGGCTGCTGTATCTCGTGATATACTGCCTGTTCTCCATCGCCGGCGCGCAACTGGTCAACTTCGCCGTTGAGGGCGAGAAGGACATCTTCGACTCGTGGTGGGCCATCAAGTACGCCATCGTGCCCCGTTACCTGTCCATCCGCTCGTCCGCAAGCTGGCAGGTCTCCGAGGGCTCCACCGACAAGCCGGGCATCCAGCCCCTGGAGAAAAAGCGCTGGTTCGTGTCTGAGGACTTCATTTGCGTGATGGCCGGGATCAACATCCTGTCCTGCATTTCGCTCATGACCAACGAGAAGCTGCTCACCGTCGGCTTCACCATCGAGAAGAGCAAGACCCTGGTGGTGGACTCCTCGACCATGTCGTACACCGACATGCTGATGAACCTGCTGGGCATGGAATACGGCGCGATATCCATGGTGGTGCTGTTTTTCCTGTGCATCGTCATCCCGATGCTGTTTTCCATGTTCTTCCTGGCCAGCGTGTTCGGCTACAACTACTGCATGCGGAACCGCAGCGTCAACGGCCAGCCCGTGGAGATCACGGAAACCGACAACACCGACGAGCGCATGGACTACGAGTGGGACATCCGTTTCACCAGGTTCATTTTCAAGTTCTGCAACATGCTGTCGGAGTGGTCGTGTGGCGAGGTTGTGGCCCTGGCCACGATGGCTGCGATCACGAGCATGAACACCGCTGACCGCGTGACGGTCATCATCCCACCCAAGAAGACGTGCTCGGCTCTGTTCATGATGGGCGCGTTCGGAGTGTCGTCCTTCCTGCTTACCGCGTCTTTCTACATTTGGAACCAAAATGTGAAGCTGGAGTTCAGCCACATCCGTATTTACGTGAAGTACCTGGAGCACCCCGACCGTGGCCACCTGGCCCGCCTGATGTCCGACAACCAGTTCACCGACGACAGCGTGTACAGCGGCTCCATGGGCCGGCCCGTGGTCCGTACGACCAGCCCGCGGCGCCAGTCGTCCTTGCGCCCTCACTTCCTCGTGCCCTACATCGAGTCGATGCGCCGAGTGCTGTACTCGAAGTGGCTGTCAGGTACGTTCTTCGGCTTGCTCACGGCGGTGGCGGTTTTGCTCTCCATATCGGCGTACACGCTGACGTACCCCTCGCCTCACGTCAACGTTGAGGCGGTGTCCGGGTTCCTCAAGAATGACATCCAGGAGATTTATGGTTTGGTGCGGAAGCAGGTGCCGCAGAGTGTCGGCCAGTGCGGCTTCGACGACGACCCGCCTGACCCGCCGTGCGTCGGCGTGGACCCCATCATGGTCACCGAGAACCGCCTCCACATGAGCGTGGTCTGGTTCAGCGGCATGAAGACCATCGAGATAACCTCCGCCGAGTACTTCTTCAGCGTCGAGCGGCGCATGACGTTCAAGTTCATTTTCAAAATCGACAAGCTGAGGACGTACGTGCGCCTTGCCGCCGTCGAAAAGGACAGGCTGAAGAACATGATCGCCGGCGTGATCGAGACCGCGGCTCCGTTCGACGTGGAGGCTCAGCTTTCTATGAAGTGCGTGAATCGCAGTCCGCAGATGCGGGATCTGCGCGTGGATCATATCGTTCTGAGGAACTTCGAGGTGAAAGGCAAGTGGTATCAAGCGGCTGGCGCTTTTATCGACGTCCCGGCTGCCATTGGGACGTGGTGTACTCGGGAGGTTAACCGCTTTCTGCATGACCCCAAGCAGGTTGTGATGTGGCGAGGCATATCGTTCGACATCGCCGAGTTTCTCAACCTGATCGTGTCGCAGAACTGGCCGACCAATTTCGTCTGTCCCAGCAACGACGGCTAGGTAATCGGAGTGTGTGTCTAGCCTGAGTTGGCGGACCTCCCTGCTCTGTGCAGCAATGTGGCAACGCCGCGTTCAAGCGGCTGCTTTTTCCGAATGTAGCGCGATTTGGCGCGACCGTTGGGCTGCGTTTCGGCTGCTCTCCGGTAGGGCCGGCATCGCAAGGCGCCTCTGTGCAGACAGTGCACCCGTCCCCGGGAGCGCTTCTGCGATCACGCGTCGGCAACTGTTTGTCAATCGTATTTTACGCACCACCCTCTGCATTTCCTTGCTCGACGTGTGCGGGCGTTGTAGGTGTGTAGCTGTCTTGGGGCGATGGTCTGCCATCGCGCGTTCGCGGCTGTCTTATTCGCAGCCTGCGTGGCTGCATTCGCCTCGTGCGAGCAGCCTCACACCTCTCTGGAGGTGTATTCGTCGTTCCAGGTGTGTAAAAGGCGTGTCGCCGCGTGTCTATTATGTGCAGCCTATCTTCCTGGAGCTGCGCGATGAGAGCTCTCTGGAGCGCCGTAGGTCGAAGCGCCGCAGAAGTAAGTTTTAGTTTCGCAATAACTGCGTCGATGTGTACGCAACGGCTAATGGTTGCCCAGAGTCCCGCCGCAAGCATTGCTCGAACTGCCGCCTGAAGAGCGAGCGTCACGCGGAGAAAATCAAGGCTCACGCACACGACGCGCTTGGGCACAGCAACGATACCAAGAGTTCGGATTCTGACCACGAGAATCACTCGTCAACTTCTGGGGAGCACGTGACCCACGAGGGCTCCGACCACGCCTCGACCACCAGCGAGGCCAAGGACCATGACGAGCACAAGAAGGAGGAGACGTCGTCGGACCACGCGCCCAACGCTGAGCACAAGGATGATCACGCAGCGTCTGTGAGCGACGAGCACGACCACAACAAGGATACATCGGGTGATGCCCACTCCACGGACACCACAACCGAGCATTCCACCACCACGGACGCTGATCACTCAAGCTCAGAGAACAAGCATTCGGACGCTTCTGCATCGGAGAGTGAGTCGTCAAATAATGCCGGGCAATCCTCGGATTCTGCGGCTCACGGATCCGACTCCAGCCACGAATCACCTGACTCTCACCACGAGTCGACATCCACCAGCCACGAATCACCTGACTCCAACCACGAGTCGTCTAGTTCCAACCATGACTCGTCTGACTCTCACCATGAATCGCCTGACTCTCACCATGACTCATCGGAGTCATCCACGACATCCAGCGAGTCATCTGATTCCAAGCATGAGTCGTCAGACGCCTCGCACGATTCGTCTGATTCTCATCACGACTCATCCGATTCAAGCAGCAGTTCATCGGAGTCTAACCACGATGCGTCTAACAACTCGCATGACTCATCGGAGTCTAGCCATGGCTCTTCTGAAAACGCCCATGACTCATCGGAGTCCAATCATGGATCTTCGGATGCCAACAACAATTCGTCCGATTCTTCCAACGATTCGGCAAACGTGAATTCAAGCAGCTCGGATTCCCACGCAGAATCCCACTCGTCTGATGAGCACAACAGCTCAACATCGTCGGAGGACAACAGCGCGTCTAACGACAATGACACGTCGAAGTCATCTGAGAACACCGAGTCGTCTGCATCCAGCGATGTTAAGGAATCGTCCGACAACAACGATGCTGCCAAGTCTAACGACAACGAGTCTGGCGAGAAGTTGGAGTCCAAATCGTCTGAGGATTCGGATAAATCTGAGCACACTGCGCACACTGAAGAGCACAAGGAATCGGGCGAATCGAACAGTGAAAGTCACGAGCACAAAGACTCCACATCGGAATCTCACGACGGTGAGAAGCACGCCGATGAAAAACCTGCTGACACGTCCGATTCAAAAGATGCACATGGAGGTGAGGGGAATGGCAACGAATCACATGAGGTGAAGGAGCCGGTGGCGCTGTCACTGCTTGAGCACTCCTATGAACACGAATCGGAGGCAGAAACGGAGTCGGAGCAGTCGGAATCAGACTCCAATGAACACCACGATTCGAGTGATGGTGAAACGTGTACTCTGAAGAATGGCTGCAAAAAGGGCACCCACTCGTCGCACCAGGATTCCTCTGACTCCGTGAAGGAGCAGGAGTCGGCCGCTGAACATGTCGCCGAGGATGACGGTAACAGCGAGCACAAGGCCGACGATGACAGCGACAAGAAGGATGGCAACAACGCTCATAAGGAGGATGATGACAACGGTGATAAGCACGTCGAGGAAAGCCACAATACAAAAGATGAAGACAAAAGTGAGAAGACTGTTGAGCACGGCCACGATATGAAAGATGACGACAGCGGCGACCAGAAGGGTGACAACGAGAGCGGCAGCGACACCAACACGGAGAACACCAACGGCGACATAACAGACAAGGACGCCGAAGGTGAAAAATCGCATGATGATACAACCAGTTCCTCGGAGGAAACAAAAAAGGATTCACCCGCGGCGGACTCTGAGGATGCCCACGTAGAGGAGCACGCCTCCGACCGCGTGGCTGATGAACAGAAAACTCCCGGTGAATCTGCTGACCATCATGCGGAAGAGCACGCTATTCGAGCTGTGTCGAGTGAGGCGCACCAAGTGGCGCTCCACGCCGATCACAGAGCTGCCTCTGATGTCGCTCATGAGGGTGAGGGCAAGGCAGCCAAATACGCATCCGCTAAGGGGGAGGAGGACAAATCTTCAAAGGACGAAGCGGAGCACGAGGCTGCTCATCACGAGAAGGAAAATGCCCATGCATCGTCTGAGGCGAAGGTGGAGGCTGGCGCTCACGGCACCCCCCAGCTCTTCGAGCTGCGCAAGCCTAACATGACCTGCACCATCGACTGTGCGGATAACTGCCAAAGTATGTTGGGCGGCAAGACGCAATGCTTTTCGAACGACGACGGCGCGCCCCGGTGCACGCCTTTTGACAACGCCAGCACTCTGGAGTGCGAGGGCGCCCATAGGCCCTGCGTGATGCCACACGTGGAACCCGGCCAGGCTTTCGAGTTGCGCGCCAGCACCGAAGCCGCTCCCCATGCGGGCGAGTTTTCCATCAAGGGAAAGGGGTTCAACGACTGCATCTCCATGCTGCTGATCAGCATGGACCAAGCATGCAGCAAGGACAACATCCACGAGAACATGGAGGCCACCCGTGCGGTGCTGGACCCCGTCTACGACGTGGTTCGCGGCGACGATTCGCTGAAGTTCACCGGCGTCAAGGTCCGCTCCCCCGGCAAGTACCGCGTCTGCCTGTACCAGCAGTACGAGCCCGCCGGGGCCAAGTGGTCCTTCGCCGGGCTCTTCGTGAGCCTGCTGGAGCTCGTCCACCTGAAGCATCACAGCGACTCCGTGCGTACTGTGTACAGCATGGACGCGGGCAGCCTCGTGGTGCACTGAATTGTGTACACGCAGAAGACTTGTAGTTTTCTAATGTTACTGGTAGTTAAACGTTGACGCGGGCGTGGCTGTGCGGCGCTGCAGGCGTCCAAACGCATGCTGTAGGGGCCGAAAGCAGCTGATCGTGCCCCCCCGTAAAGTGTGTTGGGGGCGAGTTCTGCGAGCCGGCTGCTTCGGTGTGTGCTAGACATATCGTGCCACGGGCTCCAGTCCACCGCCTCGCGCGTGGTACGCCTTTATGATGGAGTATCTACACTCACAATTATTGGCTGATGTCATTTAACGCTGATTTACTGACGATTTGAGTCCATTTTGCCCCCGGTAACAGCTGCCCAGTCGCAGTGTGTGGCCCAGCCGCTGGTGCCTCCAAGGTCAGAATTCTGCCACAGCCTCGGCCGCAATGGGACACGCCGTAAGCCGCGTGAGGCACGCGCGCTTATTCGCCCGGCCTGAGTTGGAGGAAGGCAGCAACCCCGCGCCTCCTCAACAGATCATCCTGGAGCCCGAAATATCCAATCTGACGGTTCGTTTTTGTGCCTGTGAGGGTGTCACGGTTCGCAGAGCTTCATTGTAGACGCCGCCGCAACGCCAAAAGACTTCACGGAGAAGCCAGACCTCCCCGTCAGCAGGTCTTCATTGGAAGGCATCCGTAGCATGGGCGCCGCCGTTGCCGTGCTGAAGTCGAGTATAACAGTACATCAGGTGCGTCGGTATCAATGATTGAAGTCACGATGCGTTAGTTGACGGACGCGCAGTTCACGCTGTCCTTCGAATACAGCTCCCGTGCGCCGGCCACCGTGAGCTTCCTGTTCCAGCAGAAGCACCAAGGCCTTTCAAACGGAATCCCATCGTAGGTTGATTGGGCGTGATGTTGACGGCGATCAGGTTCTCAAAAGCCGAATTGCGACTGGGGCCGTACCAACTGCCGGTGGGCGATAAGCTGCAATACCGTCTGGACCGGAACGACGTGCTGGCCCATCGGCGTTTGACCTACGAGTTCAGCTCGTTTAAAGATGAGCCCGCCTTCGTGCCGATCCTCTTGCTCTTCGCCGCGCCTGCCAACGACTACGAGCTGTTCATCATGGGCGGCCTGGCGTTTAGCTCAACCAGCAACCGTTGGGAGTTCGTGACCACGAAGCAGCGGGTGCGCCAGGGCGGCGTGGGCTACGAGCTGCAGGAGGTGTACGGGCTGAACGCGTCGGCCTTCAGCAAATCCTTCAACAAGGCAGACGACGTCGATACAGACAGCCGGTGCGTCGTGTGCCTCACCAATGCGAAGGACACCTTCGTGATGCCGTGCCGCCACATGTGCATGTGCAGCACGTGCGCCGCCGGCATGGGCAACATGTACAAAAGCTGCCCGATGTGCCGCACCACCATATCGCATATCGTCCACATGTCGCAGATGACAACCGAATGAGGCACGCCGCTGTGCTGGCCCCTCCGGCTCGTTGCCGCGGGCGTGTTTTCATAGTAACGACTTAAACTTTAATAACTCTACACATTTGCGATTAATGCCAGGTCATGGTTTCCCCTGTGTTGAAGGCTACGGCGCACGGCACGGTGGCCGCCTCACTTCCCCCTGATGCGTTTCAGGACGTTCCACGCCGCTACCATGGCGCCGCACGCGTTGCCCACAATGACGGCGTTGTAGGAGAGCAGCGGGTAGATGCAGGTGATGGGAGCGCCTCTGAAGTCGATGGACTCGAGCTCGTGGGTGCTCTCGTGCTTTTCGCCGGGCGTCGCGCTGAACTTGATGTCGTACAGCAGGTTGAGCAGCAGCGACCACGAGACCCCGTGGGTCGGGTGCCGTTGGACCTTGCGCATGATGAGCGAGCCCTCCATGGAGCCGATGAACAGGAGGCACATCTTCTCGTGGCCCTCGTACACCCGCATGGACGAGATGAGGCTGGAGTCGCACGTGAGTATGGACGCCGGCAGCGACTTCAGGAGGGTGTACGTGCGGGAGTCCCACACGTCGACGCGGATGTTGCCGTACACCACGAGCGCCAGGTCCAGCATGCCCGAGAAATGGATGCTCGTGACCCGCTGCCACCGGACG
Source organism: Babesia bigemina (assembly GCF_000981445.1). Lineage (NCBI taxonomy): Eukaryota > Apicomplexa > Aconoidasida > Piroplasmida > Babesiidae > Babesia > Babesia bigemina. Next base: position 2,304,532 of record NC_027216.1, on the reverse strand, counting down.
TCGATCTCGACGTTGCTGTTCGTCTCCTTCTCCATCGAGTCCGCCGGCACGTGCTTCTTGCACAGGCCCGCGGGGATGGTGAACACCGCGAAGGTGCCGTCACCGTACCCGACCCACACGTCGTTCACGTTCGGCTGCACCTTGAGGCACGAAATGTAGGGGCTGGGGTCGCCCATCTCCACCACGGTCTGGATGCGCTGCTGCCGAGGCGTCTCCTCATACTCGTTGTCGTCCTCCTCCTCCTCCTCAACGGCCGCGGAGGTCGGCGGCTCGGGAGTTGCCGCCACGCCCTGCTTGGGGTAGTATATGATGTTGAGCAGCCGCATGGAGGGGAGCTCGACGACGAGCAGGTGGCCGAGCTGGTTCCCCACCACCATCATGGTCGAGTAGTTCTCGAACGTCTTGACCAGCTTGAGGGCGTTGATCTCGAACGCGTTGGGCGCGACCACGGAGTCCTCGTCGGCCGGAATCGACTCCAGTTGCACCATCGGAAGCTCAGCCTTGCCGTAGTAGTACAGCGTGTCGAACACGAAGATGCGCTCGAACGTGTCCAGCTTGTACACGACCACCTTGCCGCACTGCGTTCCGCACAGCCCACACCGCCCGATCCCGACCACGTGGCCGTAGGTGACGGTCGTGATGGCGTACGGGGCGCAGCTCATGTGCTGCATGAGCTTGCCGTAGAAGGAGTAGCGCTCCATGGAATCCGGGGTCTGCATGATGAGCGAGCAGTACTCCGGCCGCTTCGCCGGTGCGAAGAACAGCCCCATGGTGGGCCCCTTCCGGGTCGGCTTGGACGCGATTTCGTACGCGGGGCCCCACCCGGCGTCGCCCATGGGCTCCGAGAGCGTGTTGAGCTTTTTCATGAGCGACTTGATGGCGCTCCACTGCTTGCGGTCGTCCACCGGCTTTGAGCGATGGTGCGCAATGTGCTCGCCGCTGGTGCGCCTGGCGCTCGCGAACGACACCTGCGTGGCATTGAGCTCCTCCGAGACGCTCCCGGAGGCGCTCTTCACATCGCGGGAGTCCTCGACGTCTCCGGTGCTGCCGCCAGAATCCTGGCGCGCCGGGACCGGCTTCGCCATGGCGGTGTGGATCACGCGCGCGGCCCGCTGGCGTGGAACCCGGAGACGCGGTCCGCCCTCAGACGAGTCCTATTCCGTGCTGGCTCGCGTCGCAGCGCGCGGGGCACTCTCGCGTCAAGCCTGCGATTATTCCCCCGGCCGACTACGGGCACACACCCAGCGCTGACTGCATCCGCCGTTAATACAACCGCGGCCGAGCGAATTTTACGTGGTACCTCGCGGCATCCAGGGGCATTAACCCTACACCTTTGCTCCTGTGGCCCGGGCTGCCATACGGCGCCGCGGTGGCTCCGTGCCGTGCATTCACGATTTTCCCGGCGCTCTGGCATGTGATTTCGAAAGACTCGAATTGGAGTCTCACTTTTCCGCTGCTTCCCGCAGTTTCCGACTTTGAAAGCGTCGGCGCCGGTCGGCCACCCCGAGCCTTTTGCGTCCAAAGAGCGTGTTGGTTGTTTCGGTGCCGTACGCGGTGATATTCGTATTAGGTCGAACTCTATTTTGCGCTCCTGATCCGGCGTTGCGCGGCGCGTGGCCGAGAGCAGCTTTCACCGCTGACGTTGCTGGATGGCGGCTGACCATCACCGCGCCAACTACTCCACGTCTTCAGGCGACAACACGAGGCCTCCTAAGCGCAAGTCAGCTCTCTAGCACGCCGTTCAATTTTATGTTGCTTTGCAGGAGCCGTTTCGACAGCCCGTCGCCGTTCAGCAGCGCCGCACCGGTGCCGCCAGCACCCAAAGCCTCGAACTTCTCCACGCAGCCCCCGCACGCCGGGAGGTACCACGAGGCTCCTCCAGTCGCCAATTCGTCGTTCCCATCGGTTCGCTTCTGACCAGTGTTCATGTTTGCCGCCCTTGGCATGCCCGTCGACATTTCGTATTCAGAGACCCGGATTCCCCGCGCACGGCGCGTATCCCGAGTACCGGAGGTCTGATGACCGCGTGCCCCCGCCCCCTCCCTGGCCTTATCCCGACAACGTAGTCGCAGCTTCCCAGGCACGGCAACGGGCTGCTCCAACCTCCGCAGAGCCTGCTCCGGCGACGCCGCCCAGCGCCTTGGAGACGTGTAACGTAGGTGTGCTCGCGTCGTTGTTGAGGATGCAACGGGATAGCGGCGCGGCCGGGTTCGGGCCGTACTCGGCGTTGCCTGCGGACACGGTCGTCCCCCAGTACACCCCTCCCGACGCCATATACGACAGCGCAAGCACGCGCGTGTCGGACTTCTACGATGAGCTGGAGGAGCTCTTCGAGTGCTTCGGCGCCCGCGTCTCCCCGGACGACCCCAGCTATGACTACTCCCGCCGGAAGCAGCTGAGCGCCAGCAGGTACCGCTCCATACCGATGACGCTCGTTGCGGACCAGGAAGCACTGCGGCAATGGGCAGGGTGAGTGGCATTTCCGCACCGTCTTTTCACAATGTTTGCAGCGTTCCCTACGAGAGTGCCGTTGCGTATGCTGGCAGAAGTGGCGGCTTCTCGAACTGCGCGCCCGCTCCGTCTCGTACGTTTCACCCTCCCACCGACTCCAGCGTGGCGACAGGTCCCGTGGGCGCAGTGCCCTCCGGGTTGCTGAGCGCCGAGATGCCGCCCGACCCCAACGCGTTGGAGTCGTTCCGCAGGAAAAGGGCCAACGAGTACCACGAGCAGATGTCGATCAAATACGCACGCGTGAAGGTGGACCACGGCCGCATATAGGCCCGTGGCGCGTCGCGACCGATCTGTGATGGTCGTTCCATCGCAGGGCCCCAGTGACCGCTGCGGACCGCAGGGACACACGCCCGTGCTTGCAGCCGCGCACGCTCACACCTTCCCACAGAATAACCCATTTGTCAAATGCAGTTACATTAGTTTTATCAAGTTACATGGAATTCGTCTCAGGGAGCTGTGACCAGTATGTCAACCGTGTACGCACTGTTCCCCACGGCGCTTTCGTAGGTGCACCGCATGCGTCTCCCGTCCATGGCGTCTGCGACGGCCAGCCCCACCTTCGTGTGGGTGTCGCTGGACTTGTGGCTGCGCTGGGCCCGGCCCTGCAGCCGCCACGCCAGCGTCAACATGTGGCTGAGCCTGCGGATCGAAGAGGGACCCAGGGCGTGCAGCAAACTTGCCGCCCCGGATGGCGACTCGCAATGCCGCATTATCAGCGCAGCCTGGCTGACGTTGGAAAGCGTTTGCTGGAGCCGCTTTAACGCCCGTTCATCGGGAAGCGCGGGTGGCCCTTGGTCCTGTCGTGGGTCTGACGTCCCCGGAGGGTCGTCCCCGAAATTCATAAACACCTCGTCTTTCAGTTTCTCGTAGCAGTGGTAAATCAGGGTGCTGGTCTGCCTGACACAGTCATCGGTGGCGGCGGCGTTCATGTAGTGCGTGGCGACGCGCCTCCACAGCAGCAGCGAGCACTCCCGGCAGGTGAGCCTGCGAATGGACTGCGACCTGTCTATAAGGTGTTTGAAGCATCGTTCGGCTGTTTCGGAGCTTCCTTCGCTTTTGAAGCGTTCTCCTTTGTGCAGCGCGCCAATGAGCGCAACAACGCTCCGGTCCGTGCACAAGCGCGGTTCCACTGGCGGGAGCACTCCTCCCATGCACTGTCGCTCATGTTCGTGGGTATTCTGAGCACACATTGCGAGGGTGAACGCAAGCGACGCTTCATTTTGCAGCTTCAAAATCCTCTGTCTGAGCGTTGCAGCGGCCGCGTGTGGGTCTTGATTCGCCGAGATTTTGTATCCTAGTCGAGGCGATGTCGTACTATCCGCACAAAGTTTGTGTGTTTCGCTCAGGATCCGCTTGGCATGTCGGGTGAATGTCCCGAGCAGCGTGTGCGTCACGGCTCCAGGCTCATGCGGATCTATCTTGGTGAGTGCGATTGCACAGTTGGTGACGATCTTTAGCTGCTTCTGCGCAAATAGATACGGGTTGATCCTGGCCTCGTTGCACGAAAAGCTGTCTTCGATACCTCTGAAGCACCTCACTAGCGTAGCCTTGTTCATTAAGTGTTCGTGGCTACGGAGGTTTCCACCCGTGGCGCGTTCGTGAAACAGTCAGCTCGTCGAATAAGCTACTGCAAGGGCACGGGCTGGTCAACGCTAAAGTGGGCGTGCCTTTCACGTCCGGCCGCCTCGGTCACCGCGTGGGTAAAGACACACACATGCGGCGGCGCAGCGGCTGTCACGGAGACACCCAGCGGAGCGTTGTAATCTGTTCGTACGCTGTCGCTTTTCTTTCTCATTGCTAGTTTCCGCTGTGTAATGTCGCACCAGGCCGAGGAGTTTACACACCCGGCGTCCCGTTGGCGGCTGCCTTCTCCTGGCAGGTGACGCTGCTTCCCAGCCGAGATTCCCGGGCGCGACGGTTGGAGCCGTATACACATAACCACATAAAATGCGCCCTTGTCCTTTGGACGCCGTGCCCGGCCTGCTCGTGCCCTTTCCGGGGCGGCGCGCGTGATTCCTGCGTTGCACAACAAATGGCAGCCAGGTGGACGTCCGTCACCGCGCTGCGCAGGTCCACTCCTTTCCTTTAATTCACTTAGGCCGCATATCGGCAAATTATTTAGTCCTTGAGAGGAGGGACGATGTTCGCTCAACGTTTCGGTCCGCAGGCGCTCCTGCGCAGCGGCGGCCGTATGTTCGGCCCTAGCGACAATGCCATTGTGCGCAACATTGAGGCCTGCACCGAGATCGCAGACATGCTCAAGACCTCCCTGGGGCCAAATGGCATGAAGAAGCTCATCGTGAACCACATCAACAAGCGCTTCGTGACGTCCGATTGCGAGACCATCTTGGGCGGCATCGAGGTGGAGCACCCAGCGGCGAAGGTGCTGGCCATGGCCGTCCAGACCATGCAGAACGAGTTTGGGGATGGAACCAACTCGCTGATCGCTCTCGCCGGCGAGATGTTGGGAAATGTAAGTTTGTCTACCACATCCTCGCCGTGCTGCCGGCCGATTTGCCTTCCTGGTGACAAGTGCTTGTTTTGCAATGCGTAGCGGCCCATGCCACCGTGATGATAAATTGGTTTGGTTGTTGCCTTATGTTACGTGCTCGTGCGTTGTCTACCGCACGTCTTCGCCGCCTGCCTTCCCGATGACGGCGCTGCCGGTGGCAGTTGCAGGCTCCGCACAGCGTCTCTGGGCGTGCTCCGAGTTCATGGCCGCTTTGAATTGCATCTATGGTGTTCTATGTGATGTGTATGGCGAGTATGTTCGCTGTGATGTGTGCTGTGAGCCTGTTCGATGTGATACGTGTCGTGCTGTTGGCAGTGCCTGTTTGTCGTGACCGCCGCTGACGTGTTTGCAGGCATCGCTGCTTCTGGGCGAAGGACTGCACATATCCGACATTCGCCTGGGCTACGAGATCGCGTACAACCGCCTGCTCGAGCTTATCGAAGACGAGGTCATATGGAAGGTCTCCAACATCCGCGACGAGGCGGAGCTGTCGCTGGTGGTCGGCACCAGCATCGCCGGCAAGCACATCTCACGCCCCCAGTTCATAACCTCCTTGGTCGCCAGGGCGTGCGCGTCCATCATCCCGCCGGACCCGAAGTGCTTCGACGTCGACAACGTCCGCGTGGTCAAGATCTGCGGAGGCAGCCTGGACCAGTCCACCGTGATAAACGGCATGGCGGTGGTGCGCGACACCAGCGGCACCGTGAAGAAGGTGGGACGCACCAAGGTGCTCGTCGTAGCCGGCGGTCTGGAGTTCGCCGGCACCGAGGCCAAGAGCACCGTGATGCTGCACACGGCCGAGGAGCTGCTCAACTTCAGCAAGGGCGAGGAGGCTGAGATGGAGCAGGTGATCCGCTCCATAAAGGACAAGGGCGTGAGCTGCGTGATTGCGCAAGGCGCGGTGTCTGACCTCGCGCTCCACTACTGCAACGCAATGGGCATCATGGTCGTCAAGATAACGTCGAAGTTCGAGCTGCGCCGCCTGTGCCGCTCCCTGGGGGCCACCGCCGTCGTCAAGCTGGAGGAGCCGAGCGAGGACGACCTCGGCGTGGTGGAGTCGGCCGAGGTGACGGAGCTGTCGTCGCAGAAGATCATCGTCTTCAAGGCGGCCGAGCACAGGCTCTCCACCATCATCCTCAAGGGCGCCACGCAGGGCATGCTGGACGAGATCGAGCGCGCCATAGACGATGCGTTGTGCTGTATCAGCGCTGCTATTCGTGACCCGCGCTTCCTACCCGGCGGCGGCGCCTTCGAAATCGAGATGGCGCGCAAGCTGGCCAAGTTCGCGCATACCCTGTCGGGGCTGGAGCAGCACGCCGCGCTCAAATTCGCCGAGTCCTTCGAGGTCATCCCCAAGGTGCTGGCCGCGAACTCCGGCCACGACGCGACCGTGGTCATCACCGAGCTGTACGCCGCCCACGACGCGGGCGACCGCTTCGCGTGTGTCAGCTCCGACATCGAGCACCGCCTAGCCAGCGCGGAGACGGGCCGTGTGTACGACCATTACGTGGTCAAGCTATTCTGCATCAAGCTCGCGTACGAGGCCGTCTCGACGATCCTGTCCGTGGACCAGCTCATCATGGCGAAGCCTGCGGGCGGCCCCAAGCCCCGGCAGCCCGGCCCGCCCGACCTTTAGAAACGCGCACCCGCCACTCTTAATTTAGTCTAGTATTATACTAAATCTGCCCATGACCGGGGAAGGCGGCGGTCGGCCAGCCGAGGACCAGCTCGGCGGACCGACTTGCCAACTCTCGCCGGACCAGGTGGCCGACCAGTTGGACAACGTATCGCTGCAGCGCGGGCCGGAGCGCGTCTCCAACTCGAGCCTTTTCCAGCGGTTCCTGGAGCAGCTCAGCTTGCAGTGCAGCAGCGGTTTGAGATTCAACTGCGAGGCCTCGGGGGAATGCTGCGCGCCCTGCAGCGTCGTGCGGCGGCACATCGCCACGTACGTGGACGTCGCCATGCTTGAGGAGATCGCCATGTCCCGCAGGCAGGCGGACCTCTGTGGCTACCTCTACTGCAACAGGAGCGTCGCCAACCGCGGGCGCCACGCGCGGAACGAGTCGACCTACAAGATCGACCTCGCCGCCAGGCAGGTCTACCCGCGCAAGGTATACGAGTCCTTCTGCAGCGCAGCGTGCATAGAGAAGAACGCCAGCGTGGAAGCGGCGGCCGCCAAGTCGCCCATGGAGACTGGCGTCATCACTCCGCGAGCAGTGCGCAACTCCAGCCCAAAGTCGCTGCATGCGCTGCTCAGCGGTTTGCGCCGCCTGCAACCCTGCGCCGGAGTGGCCGCGCCCAGCACGCAGCCCCACACAACCTGGGTCCCTCTACTCTATCGCACCCGTGAGCCAGAGCAGGTCAAGGACAAGTGCGTCATGTTCAACTACAAGCCCTTGGCCGAGGCCAAACGTGTGCACTTCGACCTCCCCGACCCGCCCGCAGAGCAAAGCGCAACTCCGCAGCTCGCTGGCGTGGGGAGCTGGCTCGGCGAGAATGACAGGCCGCGGAAAGGCAGCGTCGCGCGCGGCCAGGCGGCGGGCGCCGCGGACACCGACTCGCGCCGGGCGGGACTCACGTCCCCGGCGGAGGAGTCAGCCTTCGACTACAGCGGCCTGTACGACCCCTCGGAGGCCGTGAGCCCGCGCGCGCCGCTGCTGAAGTGCCTCAACCTCTTCTCGATTCTGTGGTACACGCTGAGCACCTGCCTGACGTACAGGACCCGCGAGTATCTGCGCTCAGGTGCGCTCACCGGCTGCAGCCTCGACGTGAGTTGGTCCACAGAGCCCATAAAACGTTGCGCAGGACAAAACTAGGCTGTGGTACGCGACCCTTCTGCGGCACTTGCCCGAGGACATGGTACCCACCGTCTCGAAGGAGTTCGAATCGATGCTGTCGACCTTCCGCATCGGGAACAACACCCCCGTGCTGAGCGAAGACCTCTACCGCGTGCTGGCGTACGTGCTGCTCTACGCCCTGCTGCGCAACCGCGGGCAGGTGCTCGCCGCGGGGCCCGGCAGCGCCCCGATCGACAGCTACCTCCGAGACGTGGAGGCGTACCTCGTTGAGACGTGCAACCTGGACGTGGACTCGATCCAAATTCTCAACGAAATGCTCACAGAGTGCGAGTGACCGAATGTCTAAATTTAGGGATGACACAGCTGTGCCTTGCTTACATCGTTTACATCTGTTTTCGGGTGCGCTCGTGTTAGGCGCCGCCGCTGCGACGTTTGTGGCTGGGTTTTGCATGCGCAGTCTGCACTCGGATCTTGGGAGTGCCCTTGACCCGGGTGGTTGCCGGGTTTGTGGCGTCCACCGTGTTGGCCGCCTCTTGAGCCAGAGCCGCTGCACGGCGCCGGTGCAAAAACAGTGGTGCAACCGGCGTAAAAGCTGCATGCGAAACTACATTGGTCACTTTTTGGAGATCATGGCTGATACTGAACGGTACTCCGTTGCGAGCCTTGCGAACCACTCCCGGGTCCCGATGATGCCGAACACACGCTGCGCCGTTTCCACCGTTATCTCCTCCTTCAAGGCCCTTATTGCGGCCGTTTTGAGGACTAGCAAAGTGGTGGAGTTCCTCCGTGGTTGCGTGATGAGGCGCTTGCGCCCCGTCATCAGGGCGTATCTGTTGAAAACGTCTTTGAGGCCTTTGTAGTGCTGGGCGCTCATGATTTCAACCAGCGTGGCCTTTATGTCCCGTGCAAACTTCTGCGAGATGCTGACCGAGTGTGCGTATTGCGCCCAGATTTCGTCCGGCTCTAGTTTTCTGATGGCCTTCAGGTTGGCTGCAGGCTGTTGTGAGGCTACGGTTTCATTTCACGTACCATCGAGCATCTTTATGGCGATGGTCACCAGGTGATAGTACCCGTTCATTATCTTGACGACCAGTTCCTGGATTCTGCACGGTGCATTGAAACGGCCGAGTTAGGTGCTTACAGTCGGTGCAGCTCGCCGCTGTACTCGGTCATGTCGTATACCAGGGTGTTTACTTCGTTGATGAGCAGGCACTCCCGCAGCCATAGCGCCTCCTCCATCGTCTTCTTGGCGTCTTGCGTGTACATCGTTATCTGCAAGGATGTTAGCGTGCTGAGGCATGTGCTGCCAGTTACAGTAGGCGGGGGTTGTTGCGTACCTGCGTCACGAGGAACCTTTTGGCGTATTGGATCAGAATGTCGTCGTTTGCAGCGCCGAAGGCGCCCAGTTCTTCGTCGCCTCTGGGTGGGAAGGTCTTCCCATCAGCAGCATTGAAATTCGATGCGGCCCTGCTGCTTGCGTTCAAGAAGTTGGGGAACAGGTCCCTCAAGTATGTTATGTGGTTGCGGTGCCCCCTGCACATCTCCTTTGGCGCTATGACGCATTCTTTCAACAACCTCGACTTGTCTCCCATCATCTTCTCGACGTTCTCTTTCATCCTCTGCACCAGCATTTGCGAAACGTACTCCGCAGAGCCTCGCGCCGGCGTGACACCGCCTGTTGCGTCCTCTGTTCCGTGAGCCTCACCACTGGCAGGGTCGGTGAGGCCGTCCTTGCCACCGTTCTCGTCTCCGTCCTGCGTTTTGGTAGATTCCAGGATTATGTGGGCGACCTGCAGCGTCAGCTCCCGGTACAACCACACACTCGCCGAAGCCTTCCGCACCGCGTGGCGCACTGTGATGTCCATGATGTAAGTCTGTTCGAAGCTCAACTCCGGCATCACGATGATGCTCGTGGCGTTTTGGGGGGAGTTATCCCACATGTTGAACGGCGTGTTATTGCTGACAAAGCATGCGATTTGGAACTTCCGCCTTAAAAGGCTCTGCTCAGGGTCGCACAGTGACGTGTACAGGGTGGGGTGCGGGCTGTTGAGCAGGAAATGCGCGTGTTGCATCTCCGCAATGTCCCATATGCCGGCCGCCGCCAGCGGCACCGCGACCAGGTGCATGAGCAGCGCCGTGACGAGCTTTATTGCCGCACCTCCTACCATTGTACTTCCGTGCGTCATCGGCGCTATTGGGCCCGACTCCGGTGAAGCTTAACCGGCAACGGTTGTTGCTGCCAACGTGTCCGTTATCCCCAGCGGGTTGCTCGTTTAATGTACAGTATATTTTTACAGCGCTATGAACTTTGCAGGGCTTGTACGTTCAGCGCACACTCGTAATCAACTCACATGCGCACCAATGAGGCCATGTGTGGTTGAGCGTCGCTTTATGTAGACACGGTTCAACGGAGCGTACGTGACGTTGCCAAGGTGGCCGTGTTACCATATGCGCAAACGCGAGCGATCACATCAGTGCCGTCTTCTAATCCGCTCTACGAGGGCAGTTGGCCCTTAGGTGTGCAGCTAAGTGGCGCTGCGAGCCTGCTTCCCCGGAATTTGCCGAGGTACACAGGGTAGCCGCAGCCTTGTCGAGCAACCCCGAACACAATCACACCTACCGGCATGGAACGGTAGGTTGCGTTACACACCCTTTGAAGCCACGTGTTGTTACTAATCTAAATGGCTGCAGCGCACTGAAGCGGCTCAGCAGATTTACACCCAGCAGTGATGCGTCAAAACGTATGGCGATCATTTTTTAGCCACCTAAACGTTCACAGCCGCCGTTATTGAACTGACGTTGGCGTGCGAGGATCAAGCTCGGTGATGTGCGGTAAAGCCATCGCATTACCCGGGTGTTGTGCGCGAGGCGTCCATGCGGGATTCCACAGGGTATCCGAGCGATAGGATCGACCACGGGGCATGCAGGTGCTCTATATTTGCTCTTATACGCAGGTGTGACTTTGCTCATACTGTCTATGGCGTCAATGCGGGAGTCGGACGACCCCGGCGAGGGCGCGAGTGCCACTGTGCTGTTGAAGCGGCCGCTGTTCGTGCTCAACAAGGCGCAGCACGAGATATACCTCACAGGACGTCTGCCGACCTGCGTCTACTTCCAGCGGGCGCTCTACCTGCTGCGCTGGCGGCTCTCCAGATTCACCGAGCTGTGCTCCAGGCAGTTCTTGCAAGACAACCTCGTCAACCGCAACACAGGGGCTATGGGAAACCGTGCCAGGCTGCCCGACCAGTACGGCAGGTCGGGCAGCAGCGCTGGCGACGCGCGGCAGGTGGCTGCGGCGCTGTCCAAGCGCAACGAGGCACCGCCTCAGGGCAACGGCGACTGCGTGGTACTCTACGGCACGGGGCGCTGCGTCACGCGGGCGCTGTTCGTGCTGCAGGACCTGTACGAGCACGTGAAGGATCTATACGTGGAGGCGCAGTCGCGGTTCAGGCGGCGACCGGTGCGCGTGATGTGCGCGGACTGCTCCGCCACCTGGCAGCCCGGCCCTGGCGGCCGTGAGAAGCACGGCCTCAATCAACGTTGCGCCGGCTGCGACGCGGCTACCAACAGGGCGCTGGAAGTGATCGTGAAGCGCATTCTACAGGTCGATATTTCGACGGGGTCTGTGGCCTGCTGCGACGATGTGTACTCATACGCTTCTCGGGGATCGAGTTTGCAAACGCCGGGGCAATTTTGCCCTATGAATTCAACGGACGCCGTAGTGACTGTGACACAACGGGAACGCATGATTTCCTCCATACGGATCGCCATCCGCGTCGCGTGCACGTGACGGTGTAATGCCAACGCGCGTCCTTCCCCGCCGTGGTATCCGCGCTGCTGGAGCTTGCCTGCGCTGACCACGGGCATTAGTCTAATTCCTCGCCCACAGGTTGATTTTCATCGCCGTGACAACCGCGCGAGGGAACGTTTGCGTGCGACGCGAGCGCGCATATGCTGAGCCGACGTACGACGGCCGAATTAGGAGGTAGAGCTCCTCATATCCACCCATCGAGCTCGATTCTAGAGGAAACGCGATAAGTTAGTGCGCACAGGTTCGCTTTCTGACTTGCAACCATGGAAGAAAATTTGGCGTCGGCCGCTGCGCAGGTTTCGCCTTTCGAAGCTGCCGCGCGCACTGGTGAGGCCATCTCCAGTGACGAATCAGAGGGAACCTCGAGTTCATACGATTCGGACCAATTTATTACGGATACTGAAATGCCGGACCACAAAGACCCGGAGCACGAGCAGGAGCCAGAGCTGGAACAAGAGCCTGAGCAGCAGCCGGTGGATGACGACGCGCCGCAGGAAACGGTGAGCCAGCCGAGGGTCCACCACATAGTGCCGCGGCACGTCCCCGAGCCAGAACCCAGCGCCCAGCAGGAGCCCGAGGACGCACCGGAGGAGCGGAGCGACGACAGCGACTCCGACCGGTATGTGCGCTCGTCGGACGACGATAGCGACTACCACTACGGCCGCTCGCCGTACTCGAGTGGCAGGAGGGGGATGTCCAGCAGCGACTACGAGGAGTTCGACATACGCTCCCGGCCCAAGGGCAGGAGCAGGGGCCTGTCGGCGCGCTGCCACTACTACAACGACCCGGAGGAGTACAAGGTCCCGGAGTCAGCGGGCGGGGCGCCGGGGTCATACGACGTCGTCGCAAAGAGGAAGCCGCTGATCATCAGGGCGAAGAACTGCGTTCAAAACCTGGCCCGGAAGCAGTACGACGCGGTGGCCAAGTTGACCCGCTACTGCAAGAAGCAATTCAGCTAGACGCTGACACCGAACTACATGGCGTCCATAGACGCCCGCATGGATTTCACATGTCACGTAATCATACGATAATCGCAACCCAACGTAGCATTTTCACTGAGTTGTGGACATGGCCGTGGCGGTCACAGCGGATGACGTGCCTGGCGGCCGGCCGCCGACATCGCCCCCGGTTGCGCGTCCGAAAACGCCTGGGCGTGCTGCTGCATAACGGTTACCCGCATGGGCGTTGTCTAGGGCTTGAAAATGTCAGCCAGCGCCTTGAGGATCTGCTGGAAGGTCTCCGGTCGGTCGTCCTGCATTCATGTGGCACGGCGGTGGGCGCGGATACACGTACGTGCACGTCGATTGCCAAAATCAGCATGATCTCCCCTGCACGAACTCAGCCGTTTGGTGGTGCGAACTCACGGTCCAGCTCCAACGAGCTCCTGGTACGGAGCGAGTCGCACAGCGTCTTGACCAGGCTGCGGGCGTAGACCGCAAGGTGCTCCTGTAGCCTGCGGGCCATGTCGTTCGCCGACACGGCAGTTACCTGTCGCCGATGAGGGTCTTCACGGAATACACGTCGGCATGCGGGGCGTCGGCGGAGGCGCAGAGCTGCAAACAATGTCGTCGGCGTGCCGCCGCTTACCCAGGTGCCGACCTTGCCGCTGTGGGTCAGGAACAGCTGCCAGGCGTTCGCAAACTGGACAGCCACGGCCTCGTACTCCCTCTCTGCACGCAGATGTGCGGACTACGCAGAAGCAGCATACTGGAATCGCCAGCGCCGTCGACGGTGAACCGCAGCGTGCGGACGGCCGGAAACGACGCTTCCTCGCCAGACGCCGCCACCTCGGGGCGCATAGTTTCGCTATCGGTGGACATGGCTTGTGCTATAGGAATTTATTAAACATGTGTGTGCGGTTGCCAGTGTGCAGCAAACGCCGAGAAAAAAGTTCCGGCTCGAGCAGCGTCTCCTCGGGAATCCAGCCGCTGCGTCCCACGGACTCCGGAACCCGAGATTTCGCGACGCGGACGTAGAGCCAGTGCTTGTGGCGCGCTAGGAGGTCAACCTTGTCCGACGGTTGCACTGCGATGGCGCCGTCCTCAAGACGCAATGGGGTATACGCGGAAAAAATCGTCAGCGGCATCGTGCTCGTGTCGCTCCTGACGACGTCGTCGGACTCGGTGTCCCTGAACACGGTGGCGAAACCGAGGGGCCCTCGCTCGTAGGCGTACTTGTTGTTCGTGTACGATGTCGCTTCATGCGGGTACTTGGCGTTCGCGCCACGCTTCCTGCGCAGGTCGGCCGCGTACCGGCTGAGCTGCTCGGCGGCCTCCGCCAGCGCCGGGTCGTGCGCGGAGTCCACGTAGTAGGCCTTGTCGGGGCCGGCGTCGAAACGCGCGTACGCGCCGCCGCCGTACGACGCCATGCCTGAAAACGAGCTCGCACGCGGAGCCTTGGGGAACATCATCTCGGGTCCCTCGCTCGACATCGCCGAATGGCGGTGACGGAAGAGGCCTCCAGTGTCGCTCTTGAAGCGCATGCCGTCGGGCACTCGCTTCGAAAAGCTGGCGGCAGTGTCGTCCGATCCATTGTTGGTGCCGCTGTTGGTGGTCATGTCAGACTGGGCGGTGGCCCAGCCGGGGACCTCCCACGAGGAGCGCTTGCCGGCCTTCGCGCCGATCCCGCCCTTCACGTCCTTCAGGTCCGTCACGTGCGCGGAGTTGCTCCACGCGTACGCGGCGCCGTAGTCGGGGTTTATGGAGTTAGACTCGGGGGACGTGGAGGCAGTGTCGATGTCCTTCCTGCGTTGGCCAGCACCGATGATGGCGCCATGCCCCGATTTGTCCATGGAGTCCAATGTCTTGCAGACATGTGCGCTATCGCGCTTGCCTCTCGCCATTAATGATAGCGGGATGATGAGCTTCTGCAGCGGTGCGTCAAGCTCGAAGTGATTCTGGTTGGCGCCTCGGCATACGTCGAGCATCTTCGCCTGCTGGTGGTGTCGTGCCCGGTAGTCGATCCCGTTGATCGCCGTCCTAGGACTGTCGCATGGCGCGAGTCCTGCGGATGACGGTGTGCGGCTGCGTATCCGTCCAAGCTCACTCGGGCTCTGCCCAGCGCGTCCACTGCCGGCAGCGAGCAGCCTGCCGACACCCATTAGAGACTTCGCTCGCAGATTTCACCCACCGATTAGTTACTGGAGCTGCCAAGCGGCCTGGATGACGCCACGGTCAACGACTGCCGCGTGCGCGCACGAGATCGCTCCGGCGTACGCGGGAGCGCTCCTAGATCGGAAGCGCTTACTGGGTCAAATGCAGCTCACGAAAGCTGCGGCGGGTCTTGCGCGGATTCGCCCTCCGATATCGTATCGCTATGCCGGCCACGGGCTCCTCGCTCCCGCTGCCGCCGCCCGCGTCCCGCCCCCATGCTGATGCGCATTCACGCGAAGGCAGGGGGCAGTTCCGCGCAATACGCGGCGCTCAGACGCTGGCACTATCTTGTCACGGCGGGGAGCGTGCGCGGATAGCTCAACGGGGCACCTGCGCCGGCGGCAGCCGCCTGCAGTGGTCTCCCGCGCCTGGCGCGCTACACATTGGCGATTTCGGCAACATACACACTCCAGCAGCTCATTTACAGGTAGCGCACTAAAAGTTCGGTGTCTGTCGACCGGCTGGGCGGCCGTACCTGGCCCAGTCGGAGCTTGCCAGCGTCTTGTTCTGCATCATCTTCTCGTACTCGTAGAACGGGTCCATCACGCCGTGGCGCTCCGGTTCCTCCAGGTCCAGGCGGTACGTCGCGATCTGGTCCAACAGATTCTTCAGGTCTGCATCGGCTATGTCCTCCACCTGCTGGGCGTTGGGGATGAACGCGGCGTGCTTCGCGCTACGGGCGCGTTCCCGGTGCACCTTCTCGTTCAGCGGGTTCTTGAACCACGGCGTCACGCTCGTCCTGAGGCTGCTAGGGTGCCCGAAGCCGGATGTGTTGCCCATCTCAGCGGGCGCGTCGGGTTCGCCGTGCCGTAGCAGGGCGCACTTGGAGTTCACCCTGGACAGCCGGTAGAGTTGCTCCATCGAGTACCCCGCGATGCCCTTCACGCAGTTGCCGCTCATCGTCGGCAGGTGTGTCAGCAAACCCGCGTCGACGTTGCGTTCGACCACGTTCTCGCTGAGGCTGAACGTCTGCTGCTGCTCCGGCGGACCGTACTGGCCGGAGGCCCTATCCAGGTCGGAGCCGCTAACGGACACAACTTGGTACGAAGTGTCGTCATCGTCAGCATCTGACGGCGGCTCGCTGACGTGTGACGCCAGAGCTCGTATTTTCTCGCGTATCTGGTTGGTGTTGACCGTGTACGTGTCCCTCCTCCGGAGCGGCGCCGTCGTTTGGCGGCGCATTGCACCTTCGTTACCAGTGTCCGTTCCCGCCTCCACTCTCGGCCGGGGCGCCGTCGGGCGTGGCATGGCTCCTTCAACGTGGTCCGGGTACCTCAGCGACCTCATACTTGGGTAGCGTTTATCAAGCGCCGAGTCGCCTCCTGCGACTTGCGGCGACGGTGGCTGCGACACTCGCTGCTCGTCGGATCGGGACTCCTCATTTTCGCCGGTGCCCTGGAAAATCCAGTCGACGTACGAATAGGCGCGAGCGATCGGGCTACGCACCCAACCGTCGTCCGTGACGGTTTTAGATGACAGGTCCTGCTCCGATAGCGTCGGCGATGTTGGTGGGAATGTGACCAGGCTTATATTCGCGTCCTCCTTATCCTTTCCGGCGCCGCACAACAACAGAGCTGCCGTGTTAGACCGTCGGGCGTCGTTGAGTGCAGAATCCCGGGCCCCTTCGAACTTGCCTATGGTGGTGGTGTTCGTCCGTCCCAGCGTTGCAGGGCCCACCGGGTTTGTAGGCGCACGCCGGCAGAGTTTATTGACGAGGTCTACATCGTAGGCGTTCTCGTTTTTGCGATGCAGGGGGTTGAAACGCAGCGGCGGCGGCATCCGGGCGTCCCTCGCTTCCGGTGGCCGTGTCAGCGCCGCTGACGGCAGGCTGTTGTCTGGCTGCGCTGGAGGCAAGGGTGGTGCTTGTCGCGTCTCGCTTTTGTTGTGCTGCTTAGGCGAACCGTTCGTATCCTTTTTCACGTAGTGACGTATCAACGCGTTCCAGTCCGGAGGCGCGAACCGGCTGGGCATGCGCGAACCGCACTTCGCCGTCGAGAATGTTGCATACCTGGTAATGGGAGCGCCGATTTCAGCCTTATCCTGATTTGGTGCTTCTCCCGATGGCCTGCGAGGCGTACCGCCCGCGGCCATCCTGGGGGGCGGGGCATTCCGCTGCCTCCCCCTGGTATTCACGATCGCCGCGACGTTGTGCGCGCCGGAGTATCCTCGTGACTCCGGGCGCTGGTCCACCTTTTCACGGAATGATGACTCGCTGTGCAACGAGATGCTCTCGTCCGTTTGCAAGCTCGACATGCGTGCCGAGCGTCGCCTGGCGAAGCCCACCATGGCCGACTCGCTCAGCTTCTTCTGGTATTCGATGCGCACAGTGCTCAGCTTCCTCTCGAGCTGCGATTGTATTGCGTTGAGCTGGCCGACGATGTCCGCCTTATGCTCTTGGGGCTTGACCTGCGGCGGCGGGGCCTGGTCGTGCTCCCCCAGGCTCGAAATCGACGCACTAGGCCTGGCGTGCAGGAGCGCCAGATCGAGCGTCGGCACCCTGGGTATGCCGTCGGAAGATGACCGTTCCCCAACGTGGCACACCAGTGGTGGTTGGAGTGACTGGGCACCCGACGTACATTCCGGGGAGCATGCTTGGCCGACTGCTTTTCCAGACGGCGAGAGCGCCGACGGTGGCGCATACGTATGCCGCACATCTCCACTCCGAACAACTCTGGTCGCGGTTATGCTCATCCCCGAGACCGTGTTGCAAAAGTCAGACCTGGAGGCGCCGTCGTCACACTGCCACAGCTCCGTCTCGGCGCGCCGGAGAGCCGCCGACGAAAAGGGCGCGTCGGTCATCGGAAAGCGGTCAGATCCCTGCATTGTATCCCACAGTTTGTCCTCTCAAGCTGGTTCCGCTGAGTACATTCTCATACAGGCGCCATCCCTTGTTTCGGTCGAATGTGTAGGCCAGCCGGTTGCACAGCGTTACACAGTTCACATTAACGCGTTACAATTAGCACGGCCGTTGCGATGGGAGTGCGTATGGTCTCGGTTCTACACCGAGCTGACGAACTTAACCGCGAGGGCCGACGCAGCCGCCGAGGTGTATCGGCTCGCTAATGTAGCTATTAAATATTAAAGGTGTAAATGAAATGTTGATTAATTTGACATCTGCGCCGGTGGGATAACGTACAGCGCAATGTGCAGCTGTTTGCGCGGTACACATTGCGCGATGGTGTGGCCGCATCCCCTGCTAACGTCGCCAGCGGCGCAGTCGGAGGCTCCGAAAACGCGGAGCTGCCGACTGCCGACATCCGGGCATCGGCGCTGCTCTGTCGGCAGGAATGTGCGAGCCGTCGTTTTCTCCCCTGCGCTCCTTCCAGTTGCCGGGAAAATGCGTCGTTCTCACCCATTTTCGCAACTCCCCGCCTGTTGCCGCTGCCACTGGGTAGCAATCTCCGCAGAATCGTCTGACAGGTGCGCCAGAATTCTGTACTGCAGTGTATGAAGACAGCCATGATTCCTACACGAGGTACGTTGGATGGAACGGCGCCTAGAGTCGCTGCGTCTATTCCCATCAGCGCCGACCACCGCGGCTCCCGATGGCGGATTGGCTGTCGGCACTGTGCACATGTTGTGTTGATTAGTGCTGACTATTAGCAGGGCGCGCGAAGCGAGCTTATCCCGTTGCATCCGTGCCGGCCGTTGTCGCAAAGCCGGTCCCGTCGGATACCACCGTGGTGCTGTCGTACCTCCGCGACATGAGGCGGCCGTGCGCGCTGTTGGAGATTAGAGAGAAGATGGGGCTGCAAATGGACAGGGATCATCTGGTGCGCCTGCTGGACGAGCTCGTCGCCCAGGGCCACCTGCGGTGCAAGAAGTACCCCTCGAACCAGATATACATCTACAACTTCTCCGACCAGCAGGAACCGACGCCAATAGGCGCCGCTAAGGTGAGGAAGCCGACCAAGGCCGCGCTCGAAAAGAATGCGGCACAGCTGCGCGCGGCCATCGAGAAGATCACGAAGAAGCTACAGGAGACGCAACAGCTATGCAACGAATTGGCGGTTCTGCAGGAGCGGCAAAAGGCAGGTACGTGGCACGGAGGTTGGGTGGAGAAGCACCGCCGGCACGCCTCAAGTTTAATGTCTCTGCAGCACTGGACGAGTGGCACGTCCTCCTCAAGGCAGAGGGCGACCCAAGGGCGATGGCGCGTGCGTGCGGCGGCGAAGTCCAGCGGATGATGGACGCGCAGGTAAAACGGAGGGCCGAGTTGGGACGGCTGCAGCGGCTGTACACCCACATGGTCACAGCAGTGTCTGAGATCGAGGGCGTACACCCCAGACAACTCTGCGAACGCCTGGGTATCGAGATGACACGCGTCCAGCTTAAGCACAACTGACGCATGTGTCACGCGTGTTGTCGGCTCGAGCAGCTTCTACAGCAGCGTCAAGCTTGTAGCAAAATTTTTGGCGACTTTTTACACGACCGAGTCGGCGCCGAGAGTATTCGCATTTGCACTCGCCATACGGCAATAACAGCAGCCTAATGTTGTCTAGGGCGCATAATTGTGCCGCAAACGCGCTTTACATCGTGTGGAAGGCTGGCGTGTGGCCACCCCCTGTGGTTACACATCAGCCCACGACGAGGACGATGTGAGGTCATATCGCGCCCGTGGCACAACCACATAGACAGCTTGCTGGATAACGGCGTCGTGGGCAATTGGAACGGCGGATTTCTGGCCCAGTTGCTGCATCGACTGCGCCAAGATGGCTCAACAATGGGCCGCGGCGTCACGTGGGCCTACCTCTACTTCCTGCTGCTCGTAAAGAGCCTGCGGGTCCATACGTACGCTCGAATTCCTGCGAATCGTGCTATAAGCGAGTCGTTCATACACTGCTTTGGGGCTCGCGGCGCTGAACCTCGGCAACGCGACCTTGAGCCGGGCTTCCGCACAGCGTCCGGGTGTGGATACAGATCGTTCCGCTCGAACGCGAGCAACAAGGGTGGTGCTAAGGGGTCGAAGAAGACTGTAATAAGCGGCACTGCGGCGGAAAGACAGGCGCTTATAGACCGGTCACTCGAGCTTGGGATATCGCAAGACGACATCGACGACTACCTCAAGCAATACAAAGTCGTAAAGAGCAAGCGCCCGGCCGCCGCAGCTACCGCCAGCAAACCGGAAGTCGCCCCTGCATCACCGGTTACCGCTGATAAGGAGACTGCGAAACCCCCCGGGTCGCCGGCAGAGCAGCCCAAGAAGCGTAAGCTGCCGAAGCGGTTGCTCGAGAAAAGCGAGTACCTGCCCGAACGCGGTGTGGAGTACCCGCTCTACGACGCCATCGACCGCATCAAGCTGATAAGCGGCGTCCGTTTCGTGGAAGGAATTGACGTGGCGCTGCACGTCCCGCTGAGCCGCAAAAAGATACGTGCCACGGCGGCGCATTACGCCCGCCTCATCACGATACCGCACCAGTCGCTGAAGTCAAAGCGGTGCCGCATCGGCGTGTTCGCCAAGCCGGCCGTCTGTGACCAGGTGCGTGCGCTGAACGCGACCAAGGTGCTCTTTGTCGGTGGAGCGGACCTCATCGAGCAATTCAAGGCTCAGGACCAGTACCCCGATGTGGATTTCGTCCTATCGGACCTCGAGACTTTTCACAAACTTGCGACGATAGGTAGGCAGCTCGGAAGACGGGGGTTGATGCCTTCCTTGACCGTCGGCACTTGCATACAGCACACTGCCGACCTATTGGATACGGTGGAGAAGGTGGAGCACCGCAACACGTTCATACTTCGCGCTGACCGTGTGGGCGACATCAAGTGCAATTTCGCCGACGTTACTATGCCCCGCGAGGAGATCCGGGAGAACCTTCTGGAGATCGTGAAGTACCTGCGCCAAAACAAGCCCGAATTCGCAGGCGCGCAGCTACTATCCGCAGCGTATGTTTCCTCTAGCATGGGACCCTCGTTCCGCATATTTTTGAAGGATCTCGGTTGCCGTGGTCGTGTTAAGCGTAGACGCTAACTTTATTGATATTGTCGGTGACGCAGCAATCGCATTATAAGCGTATGTCGAAGCCAAATACGGGTTTCCGGTTGTTTTTTGGTTGTGTACTGAGGTTTTGACGGTTTTAACTTGCTCCAGAAGCGACTCCGAATTGGGAACTGACGCTTTCTTTATATACTGAGCATAGGGTGTACACTAACGGCGGCCAGACATGGGTGACGACTCGGCCGATTCGATTCCGCTGGCCCAGCGCATGGGCATCGATCGCATCTCTATCGATTACGCGGCGACGCTGGTGCCGTGGATGACGCGCGGCCGATACGAGAAACGTATCCGCGTGCCGCGGCACCGGGACACGCCGCTGGAGTTCAACTCCGTGCGGCCGGCGTTCTGCTACTCCAGCTTCTCCAACCACTACAACGGGGTATGCAGCAACCTCGCGCACGCCTCATTTAACCGCAACAAATTTCCGATCGTAAGTTTGAAGTGGTTCCCCAATGGCAAGACGCTGCTGGCCGGTAGCCAGGGCGGAAAGCTTATCATGTGGAACGGTCTGACCTTCCAATTCGACGACATCAAGCGCTATCCAGTCAGCGGAGGAAGCGTCACTGCGATTGAGTGGTCCCCCGACGGCGACTTTCTCATATCGGGGGACGAGTACGGCAAGCTGGCGCTACTCTCCCCCGCCCTCAGTCTGCTCGACAACACGCTTTTCGAGGGTCTGGGCAAACCCGTGCTGGACGTATCCATGTCCCACAACGGAGCTAAGGTGGGCGCGTGCGCAGACACGTATTCCCCGCACATCTGGGACGTCCAGCGCCGTCACCTGGAGGGCGTGCTAAGCGGCGACCACGTGGACTCCACCAGCGTCTCATGCATGCAGTGGCACCCCTCGAAATCTCTCATCGCAACTGGCAGCAAGATCAATGTGGTTTCGCTCTGGGATCCCGCCACCAGGACCCAGATCTCCACCATACACGCCCACAAGGCGCCCATATGCAAGATATCGTGGAACCCGGATGGGTACGCGTTCTTGACGGCAGCGGTCGACGGGCTCGTGAAGCTCTGGGACCTGCGGATGATGAAGCAGCTAATGGTCTACAAGATTGCCTCGCCGCCGGCGCCTTCCGCAAACGTCAACGCTGCCGGCCAGCCGATGCCGCCGCCCATGAAGATGCTCACGATACCCACCACGATCGGATGGAACCCGGTGCAGCGCAACGTCTTCGCCGTCTGCGACAACAAGTCGCGCCTCTTCTTCTTCTCCAGCGACTTCTCAGAGCCGCTCGCGGAGATTAACGTGAATGTGACGGACGACCGCGACACGGCCACGCTGGCCATGGACTGGCACCCCATGGGGCACCTGCTCGCCACGTGCTCCGACGACCGCGTCGTCAGGTTCTGGAGCCGCAGCAACCCCGGCGGCATGAACCAGCAGAAGGAGAACGTGAAGACGTTCGGCGACTCGGAGTTCGTGAGGTCATTCCCCCTCTCGCGGTACAAATTCAAACGCAAGCTGGACATATCCACGCTGCCATGCGTGACCCGCGACCACCGCTGATCGGACTCAGTTGCAGCAGGTGACGGTCCGTAGGGCGGTGTCGTTGCTCTCTGGCGGCATGCGGAAGTGCTGGCACTGCGTAGTAATGCTAAATGTCGGCGTATAGCGCTCGTTTAACTGGGTGTTGTCGTCTCATGTGCTGCGTGACCAGCAACCAAGAGGCTGCCTTAGAAACCCTGTTAGTGTCAGCGGTGCCGCCCGGTACAGCTGCGAACTCTCAATGAATGCATTGCTATGAGTACATGATGTCACTGTAGCTGTCTTTGTGGGCGGCCGTTGATAACTGTAGATACCACGACGACGACCGGGTGTGGCCCACTGGCGCCGACGACACCGGCGTAAAGCTTGCCGCACCCGATCTTGCCGTACACATCGAGCACATTTCGCCACTTACAATGTTGGCGATGCTGTAACGTAACGAATCCGTCTGTATTTGCGACGGTTGTTGCGCCCGCTCAAGTTTTGACGACAGCAAGTTACGTGAGACCGGGCCTTCCACATGGAGAAGGTACCAACGGCCGGACGACAGATGTGCGTTCACAGCAGGTGCTGCACATTGTGGAGGATGGTGTAGAGCTGTTTCACGGATTGTCTACGCCGCATCTCGGGGCATCGGAGGACGACACGATACTCGAAGGTCGCCAGCAGCAGCGCGAGCCCGCACTCAACCCTAAACGATGGTGGCGCGCGTGCCACCGAGCACCTGTCACACGCTAGGTGCGCGAAAACTGCGGCGCGAGTCGTGGAGGCTCACCGGCGAGCAATGGCGCTGCTGTCTGGGCGACGCCTGGGCGGTGGCACCGCTCGGGTGCGTGGTCGCCGTGGTCACCAGCCGCATGGAGTCGGCGGACGCGCTGCCGGAGAACGTGAAGTGCCAGATGCGCATATTCAGAGGAGGCACCGGCTCACTCGTGACATGCGTGCCGTGGCTGGTGCGGCTGGACACGCTAATGGCGCTGCAGTGGACCGATTCCATGCTGCTCGCGGCGATATTCCGCAACTCATGCGTGCGCGTGCTCTCCGCCAACGGCGACTTCATGCACTACTTCCACCTGTTCTTCGCGGAGGAGGTGGCGCAGAGCTACACGATCGACTCATCGCTGGTGACGCTGTGCACCTGGGGTGGCGGCGCAGTCTACGTGAGCAAAGAGAAGGCGTGCCTCTACGTTCAGCGCGGATTTGAGGGGCGGAACTGCGTGCACTTCCCGCTAGGCGACTACTCGCTGCGCATCTCCGCCTTGGGGGTCCTGCCGCACGAAGACTGGCTGGAGTCGGTCGTCATCGTGGCACGGGTGGACGGCGCGTGCCACGTCGTCATGCGAGAGCTGCTCAAGTGCCGTGATCACGAAGACTTTCAGCGCTGCGCCACGGAGATATCGCATGTGGAGGGACTCGGCTTTGACGAGGTTGTGTTCTGCAGCCACGTGGCGCCGGGCTGTGAGGAGACGTATTTCGCACTCCGCGACAGCTCCACCAATACGGTGGTTTCGATGTGCCATAGGAATGGCCGGGTTCAGGAGCTGTGGCGGACGGCGCTGGGTAAATCGGGGGATTTGTATGTGGTAGGCTCGGGCGCATTGGCGCTTGTCAGCGGTGACCGCATCACATTTCTTTATCGCGATGCGGACGCGGATCAAGGTGCGAGCGGCAGTATTGACAAGAACAATTTCACTGTCAAGCCTCTGTGCGTGAGCTCGGATGTAGGCGGCGGTTTGCGGGTATTCACGGCCTCCAGCGGTGAGTTCTTCAAGCTGGTGTCACCGGCGGCCGAGACCGTATTGACCTCCTACGCATCAGATCCGGCTTCTGTGCTGCTGCGGGCGTACGAGATGTTCCAGAGCGGCGACGTCAAGGCATGCGAGTCGCTGCGGTTGATACGAGATGACGTAATGGACGCCGCTGCCACGTGCGTCACAGCGTCCCTGGATTGCTGGGACATCGACACCGCATCCACGCTTCTGGACGCGGCGCTGTTCGGGCGCTCCATGAACTCGGTGCAGGCAGAGCGTGACCATGATGCCGTCTCGCCTGGCCCTGCCGCTGAAAGTGTGTCGGCAGCGGCCTCCATGGATGGATCGGTGGACTCTGAAAAAGGCAGACCGCAGAAAAACTATGCCGCCCATAGCAGTTCCAGAGGCATTCGCGGTGCAAGTAGTACCGGTGTTGGTACATCTGCTGGGGCTGCCGAAACGGCGGCGGATGCAGCCGATACCGCCAATTCAACCGCAGGTGCCCGCCAAGGCCATGTTGGTGCAGCGGAAGATCAGCCTGTCCAGGGGCATGCAACGGCGCTCGCTATGATCCGGGTAGCGAAGGCGTTACGAGCGGCTCCCAGCGAAATCTGCACAAACCCATCGCAGCTCCTGGCGTTCGGCTCACGCGCGCTTGTTGGCATGCTGGCGGCGCTGCGGTTCCACCTCCTGGCGCTCAAGGTGGCCGACTTCCTGGGCGCTGACAAGAAGGACGTGCTGCTGCACTGGGTGCATACGCGCGTTAAGCTGGGTAACCACATGACCGATGAGGAGCTGGTGGAGGTCATAACCAAGCTTCTGGACGGATACGCGGGCGTGGTGTTGCCGTACGCCGATATCGCCGAGGCCGCTGCGAAGGAGAAGCGCGAGACACTGGCGCTTGCCCTTTTGGACAGAGAACGCAGCACGCTGCGGAAGTTCAGCTCGCTCTGTTCCTGGGGTGAGCTCAACAAGGCGGCCTCTGTTGCGGCGGAGGCGTGCGATACTTTGTACGCCGCGCAGCTCATACACGAGGCGCAAGTAGGGTCCAAACTCGACCGCGTAGTGGAGATATCAAATAGCAATTCGTTCGTGCGTGATGTCTTCATCAAGCAGTGCAACCTGGAAGGGGACTCTGACGTGCTACAGGTGTTCCTAGAGCGCACCGACGACATTGTGGGCGCCGGCAGGAACGCCGTGCGTCGGGCCCTGGAGATACTGCAGCCGCGGGCTGCTGAGGCGCCAGAATCCCGACCCAGGTCCGCCATGCACCAGCTCGTTACGCACGCCGCTGCCCAGCAGAATACGCAGTCCGAAGACTGTGTCACGTGGTTGAAGTATTCCTCCGATTTCTTCAGGGCGGTAGTTGCATCCAAGAACAACCGCAGCCCCGGAGTGGTGGAAACGGCTGGGCTGTGGAACGATTGTGTATCGCAGCAGCGCGAACTGCTCACGGCGCAGGCGGCGCTGGAACGCTCGTCTCCCGAGCTTGCTAAAGCGGGGTTGGTAGGCAGGAGCCTCGTGCACACCGTGTTCACGCTGTACCGGCTCGACATGGCCAAGAAGGCGGAGGCGCTGGCCTCCAAGTTCAGGATGCCGTTCAACCAGCTGTGGCGCTGCCAACTCGCCGCCGCGCACGAGGTGCAGAACATCAACGAGCTCCTGCGCATGGCGATGGACAAGAGCGCGCACTCGCAGTACGTCATGCTCAAGAACGGCAAGGAGCCAGTCGACCTGGTGCTGGAGGCGCTGCTGTCGTTGGGGGCCACCAACGCCGTGGAGAGCGTAGTGGCGACCCTGCGATCGCCGCACCAGCAGCGGTGGCGAAACCGCCTGAACTCGCGGTTGGGCGGCGGGGGATCCGCAGAGTCGGATAACCAGGCGCAGTCACTGTTCGCCAGCCTCTCCAAACGCATTTGGAACTGACACTTGCACAACCATGGCAAGTCAGTGCTTCAAAAATCAGACAAATACAGTATTTTAACCGCATTATAGTATGTTTTTATGGCAATGGTTGCGATGTGGAGGGCTGAGTAGCTCAGGCGTGTCACCCTCTTGTGAAATAGTGAGGGCGATCATGCAGCAGCGGACGTCCCGCTGCCGCGTATGAGCTTGTCGATCTGCTCGCCGGTCAGCGTCTCCTCCTCCAGCAATCGCTCAGCTATGCGCTCCAGCTGATCACGGTGGCGCCTGATGATCGACGACGCCACGTGGTGGGCTTCCTCCACCAGACGCTCCACCTCCTTTTCCACCACCTGGGCCGTGTCGTGTGACAGCTTGCGGGTTCCGTGGGGGGTCTGAATGCCACCGATGCGCCTGAGGTTCACAGGGCCGAGACGAGGGCTCATGCCCCACTCGGTGACCATGCGGTACGCCAGCTCAGACGCCGCAGTGATGTCGCTAGATGCCCCTGACGTCACATTCTGACGGCCGAAGACCAGCTCCTCGGCGATGCGGCCACCCATGCACACCGCCAACCGGGCCTTCATCTGCGCAAGCTTGTAGCTGTGGCGCTCGCCTTCCGGCAGCTGCTCCACGAAGCCCAGCGCGGACCCTCGATGGATGATGGTGGCCTTGTGGATCGGGTCGGTATTCGGGTACAGGTGGTAGGCCACGAGCGCGTGACCGGCCTCGTGGTACGCGGTCATGCGGCGCTGCAGCTCCGGCTGGCTAGTTCGCCGCTTGGCGCCCATGCCAACCTTGTCGCGCGCTTCTTGGAGGTCCTCGGTGCCCACGAGAGTGCGGCCGTTCCTGACGCAAATCAGCGCAGCCTCGTTCACGAGGTTCTTCAGGTCGGCGCCGGAGTAGCCGGGGGTGAGCTTCGCCAAAGCGCGGATGTCCACACCCTCCTTGTCGTACTTGACATCGGATAGGTAGCGGCGGAGGATGGCCTCGCGCCCATCCAGCGACGGCAGCGGGATGTGAACCACGCGGTCGAACCTGCCGGGGCGCAACAGAGCGCGGTCGAGGGCCTCAAGGCGGTTGGTGGCAGCGAGGACCGTGATGCCGGTAGAGATGTTGAACCCGTCCATCTCGACAAGCAGCTGGTTCAGAGTCTGGTCGTGCTCGCGGTTCTGGCCGCTCATGGCGCCGGACGTGCGCTTAGCCCCAATGGCGTCGATCTCGTCCACGAAAACTATGCAGGGGGCCTGTTTGCGCGCCTTCGCGAACAGGTTGCGGACACGCTGCGCGCCCTGGCCGACGAAGATCTCCACGAATTCAGGACCGCTCGTGTAGATGAACGGGATGTTCGCCTCGGTGGCCACGGCCTTGGCCAGCATGGTCTTACCGGTGCCAGGCGGGCCCACGAGCAGCACTCCTTTAGGAATCTTGGCTCCGATGTCCTGGTACAGCTTAGGGTGCTTGATGAACTTCACGACTTCAGTGAGCTCTTCCTTAGCCTCGTCGATGCCCAGGATGTCCTTGAAGTACACGCGCTCCAGCATCACAGGCGGCCTCGATGGAGGCGGCGGCGGGGGCGGAGCCTTCGTGTTTTTCGGCTCCTGCCTCTCCTTCGGGGTCACGTGACCGAACTCGCCATCGCCGCCCATCAGCAGCCCGCTGATGGCGGAGATTATCAGCCCTGTCAGAATCACGCCCACTGCGATACCGAGCACCTGCAGCAGCAGCCACTGGCCCACAGACAGCACCGTCATAGACGACCGCCACAACCATGACAACGTGCTGCTGAACAGCGACGATGGTGACCTGAAGCTCACAAGGCCGCCCGCTTGCCCGAAGAGACTGGAAGACGATTGGTCTGATGCGTAGTGGGTCGCCATGTCGCTCTTCGGCGTGTCTGACGGGATGGTCCCGGATATCGTGCTCCTGAACAGGTGCCACTTGCTCGCCAGAGTGGTGCCGATGTTGCTTGCTAAGCTCGCTGGGCTGCCGCTGTCGTGCTCAGGAGAAGGCGCCTCCATGCCACTTGAGCTGATCAGCGTGGCGAGACCGTACGGCGCCGCGCCGCGGTTAGCAGGCGCCGTCGGTCCGAGGAACGGACGTGACATCGACATCTTGTCATCATCGTCGTCCGTCACGGCGCCCTGCTCGTCGAAGGTGCGCTCATTGTAGAGGTGGCCGGGCAGCGCGCCCCTGCGTAACCCTGATCCGTCCATCTCGTCTATATGCCTAAGCGCGAGTCACATCAACGGATTCCTAAATGTAGTCCTTCCCCATGGAAGGGTGTCATACGGGGGAAGTTACTGCCTTAAGGCGCTATGCGCGACGTCTACACCACACTGCACAATGATAGCCCGAGAAGTCGGCAATTGTTGCAGATGTGCCAGGATTCCTTTCGTATACCGGGTATACTTTGCATATTTAGAGCTATGCAAGCTCGGGTGGCCGGCGATGCTCCGCCGCGGAATCCATGGTAGTTGCATGATACCAGACAGCGTGGCAACACCGTGCTATTCTCGTGCAAAAGCGGCTCATAGTGCCGTCTTCTGCTCATATTGTACGTTAGGTGAGGTGTATAGGTGGGTATAAAGCGTTACTTCCGGGGTATATGGACGCAATCCTTTTGTCGCGTCTCTGCACACACCAATGCTTGCAGCCCTGCGCCTCGGTGACGTCATTAGTCACTATAATATAACGCTCACGTCGAACGGGTACACCAGTCACAACATAATTTATATGCGTTGGCAACACGACAGTTTTTATATGCGGGAGGATCGGCGGATCGACCGGTTCGACCGACCAGGCCATTTCAGTATCGTGTTCCTGGCAAACATTAGGCAGGGTGTAGGGCACAACAACTGACTTATTTGGCATCGCATTATAGTTGTGTTACAGTGATGGCACTATTGTGGATGGGCGGCAGATTTTGCCCTGCCAAGGCGTTGCGATCCGTCCGAGCGATATGCTCGGCGAACGCTGCTGCCAGTATCCGGCAGAATGCTCATATCAGTTCTTATCTACCATTTACACCCCTAAATGCTGCTGGGTGTGCGAGACGATGTTGGTCGAGCGGCCGCGAAGCTTCATCGGCTGCCGACTCCTGTGCCCAGGTCGACACAGCGAGGGACAAGGTCGTCAGTATTGGACACCGCTTTGTGAAGGACAGCACGCCAGAGAAGCTACTGGAGCTCACATCCACTTACTGGAGGAAGCTGCGCTACTTCAAGCCGCTGCTGCTCACTTGCAACGTCGACAAGGCGATAGAATGCCGCGTCGCTGATGCTGTTCTGGCGTCTGGGGCCGTCTTTCAGTCTGCCGCCGACATACCACAACTATCGGAGCTCATGGCGCAGCGAAAGGATTCACATGGTACGCTTGAAGAACCGTTAAGATTTTGGTAATTGGTGCAGGGTTCGTTGGCTGTTACATAAACGTCGACTCGGCGGACTCGCTTCTGGAATCACGCAAAGTAAGCGTTGGCGAGAAACATGTATAGCCTCGTTTCAGGAAATATATGAAACGCTGGATAGCGGATGCAACGCCATAATGGTGGACCTCAACCTGCGCAATGCCATTCCGGCACAGGACCTAGTGCGCATCGACGAAATGGTAATAAAATTCGAAAAACCACACCATGCCGCAGCTATTCGCTATTAAACCGCACATCATACGCTTTGTGGGCAACACTGCGTATTTTGCCGCCGCAGTGGCATCCGACAACGAGGCAGGATACTCGGCAGGTGGCGATAAGGAAGGCCAGCCTGACTCTGATATCGCCAGACTCAATCGCTGCAAGGTTATATCGGAGCGATACAACGCAGTTGTGATTGACAACGGTTAGTGGTAACGTGGTGGAAGTTCGCATAGCTCCCGCAGACTTGCATGCCGTAGTGATGAACGCATCCGACCACGAGGGGGCTGTGTTCTCGAGGTCACCAGATATACTGAAAAAAGTGCACGGTGGGTTTCGGAAGTATGCTCCGTTTTACTTGGTGCAAGGTTTTGAGGTCAGCGCCGGAGGGATCATCGCCACCATGATTGCGGTGTCGTCGAGTAAGCCGATGTTCGCCGCTATCGCCGCCATTGTTGGCATACATTATAGCGCGATTAAGTGCGTGGACATGTGCAACGGACCTGGGTCACTGGTAGGTTGTATGTGGCTTATTTAAGCGTCTGCAGGGCGTCACATTCGTTGACATGATGCACCGCATATCGACTTCACCCGATAGCCTCCTACAACACGACGCGCCTATACAATTTTTCAAACTGGTCGATTTGGCATCGCAGGATGACTGAAACAGGAGTTAACTGCGGATTTGCGGTTGGATGGTATAAAACTGTGAACGAGCCGAACCCATGGCAGCAGAGAGAAACATTCGGAACAACAGCACTCCGTACAAACACCGGCGGAGCTATTTCCAGTGTCGTTGATAACGGACCATGTTTTTGGTACGTTGCTTTTCTCGTGATAAGAAGTAACGGTGGCATCGGCATCAAAGTTTTGCTACCGGATGCTTCAACTATAGCCGAGTACACTTTGGAGGTTCTTTTGGCGACAATGCAAGTCCTATAATAGATGTATAATGTGTTGTTCCTATACGAGTCAATGCAGGTTCCGTTGCTACGTTTGGCTATGGCCGCTTTTGGCGTTCACGAGGCTGGCCTCACGCTGCTGGTGTTGGTCACGCGAATCCCACGTCGTGTTGTTGCCTCATGTTACTGCTGTTATCCGTGGTAGCAGTCGAATTATGCGATCGCGAAGGCCGATTGATGAGGCATAAGCCTCTCTGTGTTTCATGTGCCTCGACACTTAAGGTAACACCTTGAACGGCATAAAGTGGTTGCGCATTTTCCCTTTTTATGTCTTTCAACATGTCCTCACATGTAGCCTCCTTTTAAGTCGCCGTTTCCACCAATTTGTCATGGTTTATGATCCCTGTTGCCACTGTGGTTGATGGTGTTCCTCGGTCGGTCCACAGTTATTCGCATCGATCGTTCCACCTGAATGTGACCGGAAGCTTATGTTTAGGTAGATACAGGCACATCTAGGGCCGATTTTGTGCCGTCAGAAGCACTGTTGCCTCCACCAAACTTAAAATGTGGTATTTACCATTGCATCCGTCAGCCTCGATGAATATTACAGTTGCATCCGTGAATGAAAATTCCTTTGCAACCTAGACGCCTGCTCGGGCAATGGGGTTTTGGGTGGCCTTCATTTCCCCGACAAAAATAAAAAGTATTAATTCTTTTTTAACTTAACATGTCCACATATGCGTCATTTGGCATTAGGATTCTACATGTAGGTTCATCTTTATTAATCGTATGGAACAGATAATCATAGTCATGGCGAAATTGCGCATCATGAAGTTCCTCTGGGTATTCTGCGCAATATGCCTGTATTGCATTACGGGTATTGACGCATCCGTTTGTGACTTCGGGAGGCCAGATCAGCTACCTGTTAGGAATACTTTAGCTGTATGCCACAAAAATGCGGATTTCATGAAGCTTGAAACTGTGATATGTCCACGCCAAGTCGACGGCACAGAATATGTTTGGCATCCTCAATCAACGTCGGCGGATCATGTTCGGATTAACACGTATGTAGGTGTTAATGGCAAGCTTAGATCGGTTGCTCATTCGCAGGTAGTTCGTTCTGAATCCGGCAAGCGATTTTTCTGGGTAGAACCCGAACAGTTGCAAATGAAGCTACATTTCTACATGTCGTTTCATGAATTCTTTGCTATTAACGAACGCCGTTTGATATTTATCTGCGGTCCGCGAAACCTGGTTTTGACTGATGCTTTGCAACAATATATTCTCCAGCAAAGTGCCCTTCAACCAGAGACACGTCCTCGGAGTTCAACCATACCTTTGACTAAAGAAATAGCCAAGACTGGGCAGAGCTTGGGTGTGGTGTTCTTGTACAGAAAAAACATGTATCAGCCACTCCAGGGTTGTGGCAGCCGCCCTTCGCCTCTATTCGCTCCGGATAATGAGGTGGATGTAGATCCCGAGACTGGTACACGCTCATGCGTGGCTGATCCTATGTCAGAGTCACCTATTGGGTTCCTGTGCGAAGGTCGCGTTGAACCTTATGATTGCATGATATCACTCGTGGATAAGACTGGCAAAGTTGTGAAGCCCCCTCGACCACAGTCGCACAGGACCTTCGGGAGACAGTCGCCTTGGGTGGTGTCGAAATACTTCTCTGGTTTAGCATTGCCACCCATAAATGGCAGATGCTATTGCATAGATACCAAAACGGGTCAGGTGAATGCCAAGATAAAGATCAGATCGAAAACTGACTACGTCTGTGACATTGCCAGCATGATCGAAGGCAACAAGTCGAATCCCAAGCGCGGTCCTTGGTGTTCGGTTATGCTCAATCCAGGTAGCACTTTGACAATCCGGGTGCCAATAATGGGTGTGAATTCGGAATCGGACGAAGGATCCTCCCAACTGCTGCCTACCGAATTTCTGCCAAAGGACTTGACTACGATGAGGCAACAGACGGATTTATATGATTCTGATAGTTACGAAGAAATCCCGTACCACGAAGCTCTTGTTGGCGATGCCCTCGAGTTGGACCTTTCCCAAATGCACCGGGGAGAGGTGAAGCTGAGGTACCATGTAGGCAAACTTCTCACCTTGAAAAGCGGATTGAACTCGTTTTATTATCAGTGCACATTGGCATCTAATGAGGATGTCTCTGATAGCATTCGAGCCATAGTTAACGTCTCTTTCGCGTATACCCACCACTACCAGATGAGAGGTTGCGACCGAGGGGCACAAGCTATATTCGATCCCATCACTAACAAATCATATTGTTCAACCATATCTATGGGAAATGATATATGGAATACCTATCAATGTGTTTATAACATTTGGCAGGTCCGACGAGCTGGTATTCACTGCGGAATAGATGAAGAGCTATTACCTGGCAACTGTGAGGCCACAATATATGATGTGTACTCCGATGAGATAATTCCAATGCCTAGCTATGTCAGAACTACGACACCGCTATCCATCCCAGGATTTCAGCTCTTTAAAATTGACATCGGCAATGATGGGGCCTTCAGTCTCGCCTGCTTCTGTGTTGACCAACGTGGATACGAGACTTCCAGAGTTGTTTTTAAGAAAATGGAGAGTGTGTATTACACTTTCAGAACACGCCGCGTGGATAGGACTCTTACGCGAACTCGCATCAGTTATATGTTACTTAAGACCGCCGATCTATTGCTCGAAGAATCCACACCAACAAACTTTATTATGGTGCATAAAGCGCTGACAAGGTCGATTACATTGGCTGCTGGTAAACGGTTGATACTAGAGTGTAAGTTTGGTTTTCATGATATAGAAGTCTATAACGGTGCAATGCAAATTGAAGAGGGGTGGCCGTTAACGAAATGGTGGCCGAATCAACCAGACGTATTCTATTATGCCGTAACCCATACAAAGCACGGTGATCAGCTTGTTCGTAAGACATATGAAGATGCAATCGTCACCATTCCGGGTGATTTTAGACCAATTTATAGAGACCTCTTAACAACACATCGATATCAAAGCTTGATCATCGAAACTCAAAAAGACTCCCTGATTATATCGAAGGATCCAATGCATAAGTACATTGTGCCCTTGGCATTTGTCTGCGGCAAGGAGCTTGAACCAGCGGATGTGGCAATCATCGACGGTGAGGTCCCTGCATCTCCAACTACCCATGTTCTACGCTCCTCCAAAGTATTCACGTGGCACTTAGTTGAAGTTAACTTAGAGGCTACGGATCCCTATATGCAAGGCTGCGGCGTTACCTACGAGTCCGCTGGATTGTTCAAGCCCGAGACACCCCAACTCTACGACGCCGCCGGAGAGCCTCAGTTCGGTTGCAAGATAGACCTTCAAGCCGCTAAGGAAGCGGCATTCTACTGCCCAGTGCCGTACGTCCTGGACCCACCCGGTTGCTTTAACAATGTCTTTGTTGACGGCATAGTCAAGAACATACGCAATATCAGCCAGTCTTTGGTAGTGTCACATTCCAACCATTTCGTCAGCCTGCAGTTCGACAGTTCTCGTATAGGTCGCGGGGAGACTCTGCGCAAGACACCGCCCTTACAATGCCAATGCGTAACCATCAAGGGTGTCGTCCTATCCACTATCCAGATCAAGCATTACTACGCCAAGTAATGAGTAATCGAGATGTGACAGTGCATTTGGCAAATACCCATTTTAATTGTCATACCGCATCTTGGTAGTTATGTTGGTTTGTGTCTCCAGAGGCATCATAGGTGTCGATTGAAATTGCTGTAGTTGCTAATTCAATAATATATTTTAGTGTTAATCACTTCCGTGTGAAGCACGATTCCTGCTTATTAGACTGAAACGAAGACACATCTCACCAAGTCTTTGTCGTCCAGTCAGTGCACGAGAGTTATGAGATAAGATGCAGCCATATCCATGTATGATCAGACCTTGTAAGACTAGGAATGCCTTTGGTACGTAGCAATAAGTAATACCTGGTGATTAGCGATAAACGACACTTATTTCACCGATATTGATGAGCGACCACCATTCGGTATTTGGCCGTGTCGAACAAGGGGTTGCGAAACACACGCCTACTGCCTTCACTCATCGTCACGTGCTCACGGTACACTCTATAAGATGTTATGTAATGTTGCGGTAAGCTATATTGGTAAACGCGAACCGCAACTATATTGGTGTTACCGGACTCAGTAACAGCCCACAGGTTGATGGGATGGGTAACAACAAAACACATAATTGCTCATGTTGAGATGTTAATAAGTAATACGATGGCAAACATGTTGAGAAGTGGTGTGTCGCCGAAGCAGGTGAAAAGCGTTCGGGAAATCTCAGTTCAACAGGGGGTTAGACACCATTACGGTTGGGATTTGCAACTCATTGTAACATTGAGTGATACGGTATTAACAACAAAACGTTATGTGAGACGCTATGGATAGTGTTGCCATCATTTCTAATTTGAGGAAACTAAATAGCCTACTGAAACGCGACGCCGTTTTTTGGTAGCATAACATGCGTGCCGGATGACAGGTGGGGCCAATAATCCAGAAGCATCGCAATTTTTTTATGAACATCATGAAGGCAATATAGGCAGTTATTAATGCAGCTCTTACATTATTTAGGGGGTCTAAGAACCTGCAGTACATTTGTTCAGGTATATCTGAGGCAAGGTAAGCAACCTACATATCCCCACCCCTGGTACTGGTATCTCTGTACTGCATTATACGCGGCTGTGGTATCACTGGTGGCAGCATGGGTATGGGTAGCCTAACCCTGCGGGAACGGGTTGGCGATTACAGCGGTAAGGTTGCGTGTTCATGAGTGGTTGGTGAGTGCGCTGCTAGGTGATTGATATGTCTGCAGGCTGAGGGGACTAGTAGCGGCAGTGGTACCTGTTGCAGTTGGTGAGTGCGTTGCTAGGTGATTGATATATGTACGCAGGCTGAGGGGACTGGGACTGGGAGGGGAAGATGAGCATATTAACGTGTAGGTGTAACAAAAAATGTACAGAGCGTGTCGTGTGTAATTGCTGTCCCTGGTGTTGTGAACGATGCGTACAAACTTGTTTTCAATGTCTTTATTTTGCTAATTTGCGCAAGAGTGGAGAAGAACGTTGCGATGATTCGCGATGTAAAGAGTGTAAGACCCTCACATGTCAATGTGAGTGTTGTATTAAGAAACGCCTCCCCGACTCTAGTAGCCTTATATCCACACGTCAACAGCTTCGCTCTGGTTCACACGGTTCCTCCTCTGCCCGCAGCGTTCAGCCTCACACCTCCGGTCCACCATCTACCACCAATTCCTCCCCCGCCGTCCTCCCAATCATCATCCTCCCCGTCGCCCTCATCATCGTCGTCATCTGCGTCATGATCTACTTCCGCATCCGGCCGTTCCACAGGGTGCGGTATCTACTGCGCAGCTAACCACAATAACCTAACTGGCAACTGACATCTAATGTTCTAGACAGAGTAGCGATTGCGTTGATGACGAATCGCATGAGCTGTGAGGTGACCAAGCACCTGACCAAAGTGCTGAGCTGTTTACTCAAAACTCAACATAAAATTTGTCAAAACTTATTTACCTACACCCAATATTCTCCCGGTTGACAGCGTCTTTCCACTGTACTCCACCCTCTCACTCCAGCATGGCTGCCCTGCCTTGTCGCCCTCCCTCCTCAGGTGAGTGGTTGGTCTATAGGATTCTTGTGATGGGTCATGGAGTTTGCAATATGGTTTAGGTGTGTCATTGTCTTAGTATGATGCGTATTGTTGTCACTCGGCGTCTGAATTCATCACTATTTCACCCAGTGCACTTAGTTGTCTACCTTGCTGTATTAAGCGGTGTCATTTTGGAGGTGTGGTCACTCTTGCGTTTCCCAGTTCACATATTCCTGGAGGCTGACAGTGGCGTTTTGTAAGGGTGGATTAAAGGCGTGATCACTCTGGTGTTTCCCAGTTCACATGGTCCTGGCGACAGGCTGTGGAGATTTTTAATTGTGGAATAGTGGGTGACTGGAAGTGGACAAAATGGCGGGGCACGGAGTGAAGTTGGACACTCTTAAGGACTGTCTCCAGTTTCTGGAGTGGTTGCATGATCATAAAAGTGCGAAATACCTGGTGGCCCATCGACTGGTGAGGCTTCTCAAGGATAGATATAAAACGGTCGATTCATCGCAAATTGTAGAGGCGCTGTCCCAATTTCTTAATCCTGTATCAACCTTTCATAAGAGGTTATGCAATAAAGCAGAGACGAGCAAAACTATACCCAACAACAATAAGGAAGCCCTCAACGCTCTTCTGGAGTGCATTCCGAAAATGCTCGCTGCAACATACTTTTTGCGGTACAATGTTGATGAAGCATTCAAAGGACTGGGTGGAGGGAATTGGGCAAGTGAGCCGGTTGGGGCGGTTGCAATGTACGCTATCCTTCGCCAACCGCCAAACATGTATATGAAACTCGCGAGTAAAATTGATGAATATCTTATTGCCAAAGACATGTCTCAAGAGTACGGTGTAATGCCTGGAGGATTCGCGGCGGATGCATTAAAGCCAGATTATAAGGGTGAATATAAACAGGGAAAAGTTATGACAGGTGACCTTATACGTATATTACACAAAGCGACGAATATACAAAATTATTTCCTCGACGTTTATTCAACTACGGTGTTGCCCACATCTGGCTACGACACGCCGAATGTAGCCAACGCCCTTCGTCTGGTGCGAGATTTTTGTTGGATATTTGAAAACGTGCAGCAAGACGATTTCAAAAGTCACTTATATACAAGAGAGAAGTGTATTGATTGGCAAAAATTAACGGAGCACTGCAAAAAACTCAAAGGTCCTCTTGGCAATATTTTCACCGGTAAACGCTTTTCCTTCACAGGGTTCGGGCGCGATCTTAACGACCTAAAAAAACATAATATTGCTAAGAAGATGGCGAGCTGGTTTAAAAAGAATCTGGGCATAGTTAAACAGAAGTTAGAAGAGATTGAGCCTTTTACCAGCAAATCCAGAAAGCAAAATCTTAATAATAAACGTAGCGTGCTGCAGCAATATTACACCGAACTTAGTAAATATTTTACCAAAAGCCTATTTCCCTACGGATTTACATTCGATGGAACCAAATTTGAAGCGGGGACCACTCATTATGACGATTTGAAAAGGCACTGGGACAGCGCAATCGGTGTGCTTAAAGACAAGAAAGAAGGTTTGGATGAGCTTGTAGAAATTTTGAAGGGTCAGCAATGCTCACTAAAACAACACGAGAAAGATGATGAGGAGTCCGAAGATGAGCATGATGATGATGTAATGTTGATAGATGAAGAGAATCTGCCTGTCACCAAAACCGAGGCCTCCAAGCCTGTGATCACCAAATCCGAGGCGCCGAAGCCAACTGCGACTAAAGCTCAGACTGCTGAAAATGGCAGTGCGCAGAACCAGGGCAAGAAAGCGGAACAAGGTACACCCGCCGCAACTCCAAAAGCTGCAGTCACTCAGCCTTCAAGTCTTTCAGATTCAAACTCTGCGTTACCTCGCGGCCCTGATCCCAGTAGTGGGCAGGAACCGGGTGGGAAGGGGTCTGCTTCTCGCGCTGCTCAAGGAAGCGATCAAAATGGTCCGACAGCTGCAGGCGGTTACACTACAGCGCCAACTGTTGATGCTTCAAGCGGCGGTGGAGCGTCGGGAGGGAGTGGGGACAATCGTCCACAAGGTGGCCAGAGCCAGCGATCTGATGGTTCTGTGACATGTTCTGATGGCGTAAAAATACAAAATTTTTTCAAAGGAGGAGATCAATGCTTTAGACAACCTAATATGCCTTACCGCAAGCCTTTCTCCACGCAAACACTTCAAAATATAAATAAGATAGGTCCTCGTAACTATTCACCTACAGCCTCGAAAAATAGAACTACTCCCCCAACACCTACTCTCTCCACCCTTCCAGGTGACCGCAGCCGTCCTGATCCCGGACTTTACCCTCGACTTACCGGTGGCAGTGCTGGTCATGGGCGTGATTACTATGAACCAGGTGGTGGGCGAGACGTACAGCGGAATAGGAATCTTCCAAGTTATGTATTTGCAGATGGTGCACCAGTGGATGATCCGTTAGCCGAGAAACGACAAGAAAAAATACGTAATATAATTGATTCCGTACATCAAACGAAAATGTGGGAACAAAAAGCTCGGGATGAAAAATTTATAAGTCATATGCAAGATCAATGGATACGAGATGCTGATGAAATTAAAAAAGCCGATGCAGCTAAAAAAAGTGGACGAGAGATTAGCGTTGGACTCTAAATATAAGTATGCCATTGAACGGCTCAGGAAGCAAAATTTACAGAGACAAGCAGATGCTAAGGCGCTGGAAAAACGATTTGAAGAAGCGACAAGAAAAACGGATGAAAGACGTATACAGGAAGAAGCAGAGAGGCGTGAAGAACAAAAAGAAGAGGAACGTAAGATGCGATTGCACGAACAGGCGTATTATGATTACGCTAATTCGTTTGACGGTAAGCCAGCTCCCGATCCCACTGATTTTATTTTGATGAATCACGAAGCTATAAATAGGCGTAGAGTGTATAAGGAAGAAGAGGAAAGAGAGAGGAAAAAAGATCTGGCACTTAAAAAGGTGCTAGATGCCGCCGCACGAGATATCAATATTCCGATACAGATGCCTAGAAACACATTTGTAAGACCCATTGGAGAGTTGGATGGGCACGCTCCTGCTATCGTGAATCATGTAGACGGTAGTTCTCTGACGAGTGATTCAAAAGGCGGCGCCAACGTTCCCACAAGCCAGCATGTTACGCCTCCCAGGCCACCAATGCCTGATTTTAAGGGAACAGTCATTTCCGACTCAAACCTGCATTCGTCACCCATCCCTACGGAATATCTAGAACCCCCACCGCCAGGAGGTATGGAAATTGCTGACGCGTACATACCACCCAAAATTCCAGAGCAATTTGAGATTGACATCCACGTCCCCAAACTAAAATTGCCAGATAACGATCTCAACTTTGACTTAACTTTTGATGATGACTCAACGCATATTAAAACTGACACACTGCCTGACCCTGTAGATCCACCATTCCCTGCAGTCTCATTCAACATCGCGCCTCCAGACGTCGAGCAGTCTATGCCGCCACCCCAAGACTTCGATCCAGAAATAATCCACCGTCCGGAACTAAAAATGTGTATCTCTTCCTGGGCCACTTCAACACCCACACCTGGCTCTACCGATATCCCCGAGACGGAGCGGTTCCCCGCCGAGGCCCCGAGCACTGTCCGGGATATGCTTCAGTGGCTGGCAGGGCTTAAGCATGAAAAGCATCATGACACTCTGAAACAATGTATTAACAAGGCATTTGGTGGTCCGCACAGTGACCCTTTACAGCGTGCGCTCCACATCAACCACACCAACATCAGACCCAATGATGTCTTCGACATACTCCAGCTTACCGCCACGTTTGCTTCGTCAGTGCTCAATTCCATTGCACCTAATTGGAGAGCACATGTGTCATCAAAACCTGTGCAGCCTAAGCCATCTGACCAATCCGACGAGCCTGATTGCTGCGCCCTCATCTGCCAGCTGCGTGACTACGTCTACGCCTGCCACTACCAGTTGGAATTTCTGAAGGCGCAGTGTGGTCGGGATAAACAAAGTGGTGGGTGGAAGAGTTGTGAATACGGCAGTGATTCCAAGACATCATCCCCCCTCCAGGCGTTCCTGACTGACGGCTGGGACTCCACCTTCAAGACTCACCTCTTCGACCCCTGCAACCTGTGCCACAAGAGCCGAGTCAGGATGGGATTCAAAAAAGAGGATTTGCATAAGGATTCAAAAGCTGGCACCGTCCTTTCGTCTATCCTCTCTCCCAGCTGCGGCGGTGAGGACCATGATGCGCTAGTAGACACGAAATGGTAATTATCCTCATAAGTTGTAACATGTTGCATTAATACATTGTGGTGCATGGGTGGTTAGATGTATTTGCACATAGCGTACAGTGTCATGGTGCTTTACAAAAGTATGAAGCGGGGATAACATCCGCGTACGGCCAATGATTGTCTAACGCAACGCAGGTGAATTGATGTACAACAACCGTGTTAGTTTTTGGATCAAATAATCAAATTGAAATCGGATGTGACATGGCTACAAGAAGGCTATGTGAGCTGAGTGAAGCTAGGAAATCATTGGAGTTTCGGCTTGGAATCACGGAATCCATCACGTATTTGTCCGAATATCTCGCCGAGACTTACGTTGTAAATTTTACCCATGATGTAAAGGACCAAAACAAGGAGGGCTGGGAAAACAACGATGCCGATGGCAATGCTAATGCCGATGCACATAGCGCTGTGTTCCTTGTTACCACAGAAGCAACCACCCATTTTTCCTCAGATCAGTCGACAAACAACTCTGCACAGCAATAAAAGACGCACCTCAGCTCACTAAGACCTTGAACCAACCGACGGTATAGAATGCCCATACTCCCACCCCTACCATGCCATCCACCCCGTGCTGGGGCAACCGTAAATCTAGACCTCACAACGCTGACATTCTACGAACAAACCCTCCGCATGCATCAATAATACATTTCGATTGTGATGTAACGACACTGCAACTAACGATGCAGTGTCCACGCAAGGCGCCAAGCCTACCGAACACCTGCTTAGTTTAGCCCTGGTCATTCTGATGTGACCAGCTGACCTAAGTCGCTTCTTTGTTGTTTCCGATCAGTACAACTCTGCCACCAATCACGTCAGTATACAGCACCTCTCACTCACATGCCACTTGCTAACCTAACAGATGGCCCACCACATCACATGGTGCATCACTCATCAGGTGACGGCACGGATTGCCATCGGATCAGTTTCACCTTGGTGACTTGAGATTAAGTCACCAACCCTAACGAATTGATCAACACGATGCCATCTCAGTGAATCTCCATAACCTAAATATTTGCTAGGTTGGTGAGGCTATACGAGAGCAGAAAGATAGGCGGTGCGTGAGGCGCAGATTTCGCATCCGTTCTCAAACTTCTTATTTCAAGCACCATCCTCTGTGTGTCTTTAAGACGCATAATCCACAATCCGTCAATCATAATGAAAATGATGACTAGGAGCGCAATGGAGGCTATAGAAAAGGAGGCTCTTAGACCTCTACATGTGGCAGCGCATTTATATGTTTGCTTGCATCATGTACATGTCTCTACTATACCATGATCACACAATGCCATCCCGCCAAGCAATGACGAACCAACCCTGGAGATGGTAGCCGTTGGTGGATGTCGACCCTCGGTACCGCAATAAAATATATCTGGCAGACGGAACGTGATTACGTTGGGTAGTTATTACGCAGAAGCACTGAAGTTGTTAGTTGTAATGCCACTCCGACTATTCTTGGCAGAGTGGGAGGGCATAGACCCAACCCAACTCTGCTCCGGCCATTACATAGGCATTATTCCTCTACTGTATATTCAGTGCCCTGATATGTTATGTAGAAACTTAAAATCGTAACTTCCAACGCCCTCCGTTCCGTGCGTCACACGAGCTTAATGAGGTAGATGATGCTAACAGCGTTAATGCAGAACGTTGCTGCCACAGTTATATTTAGCCGTGTGCGTTAACTGGTGATGCACTGGCGAGAGACGGCGGGTTACTAAGAATAAAGTGAATACAGGTTTAGTAATCGGTAAGTACGAATTAGCCATTGTGGACAACTGCGGTCATCTGTTTCGTGTGATCACTCTGACAGCAGCGCAGGTCTGACGTGCCATCGTTCACCGCAGGTGTTGCATTGGCACCTACGAACGTTGCCCACCATTTCAGACGATTGGAGCACGAGGAACATCTGGCTTTTAAAATATGTACGTAAATAATAACTGGCATCTTATTTGGATATGTCAGGGCGATAGTAATGAACTCAACAGTAGATGCGATTAGATGCGTTGCCACATGCTGCCATGGTAGTGCCGTGGAGTAGACGGTGATGAAGTACTGTGACGTGATCCGGATGAGATGCGGCCCACATAACTATAAAAACAATATTTGACTACGATGACTATGTCATAATGTAGGCAACTTGCCTCGTCAATGCAAGTAATGACTATGTATGCTCTTGGTATCACTGCTCTGGGATTGCGTTCAAGTTTGCATGTGCAGATGGATGCACAGCTCCACGCATGTGAGGACTCATGCTCCGTGCACTTTGGATTTTCAAATATGGCAGAGCCTTAAAATGTATAGTCTGTTGCCCGGGGTGGCGTGTTAATGATGGAGGGGAGGATGGCGGAGACGAAGGG
Organism: Babesia bigemina; assembly: GCF_000981445.1. Classification (NCBI taxonomy): domain Eukaryota; phylum Apicomplexa; class Aconoidasida; order Piroplasmida; family Babesiidae; genus Babesia; species Babesia bigemina. The sequence goes on along the minus strand of NC_027216.1, from coordinate 2,261,777 downwards.
GACGAATCCTTGTGGATGTGACGGAAACAGATGTACCAAAGGCGGCGATAGGCCCTGCTATGATTACAAATGTACGCAATGCAGGGCGCGTTGCGAGACCGGATGTGAGGGCTGTAAAGCAAAATGCAAGGCGAATGAGAAATGTAAATGTTGTACTCCTGTCTGTGGTTGTCCTACTAATTGTTATGGCAAAGGCGATAACAACTGTAAAGGAGAAAAGAGCGATAATTGCCGACGCTGTCGAGAAAAATGCAAAAGTGGGAAACCATGTATATGTCATACTTGCAGCTGCGGAACGCGATGTAATGGCGTGATTTGTAGTTGCTGTAGCTGGTGTGACCCGAGGAATTGTTCTGGAGAAAAGTGTGACGGCTACGTAATCGGCAGATGCAAAGACAAGCATCCAGACACTACTGAATGCAAAGGCCACGTAAAATACGACAAAGAGGGCGCTGTTTTTGATCGAAATGCAAAAAGCAAAATTAAGTGCGATGAAACTCACGTTGACTGTAACGACGGTATATGCAATAAGTGGGCCCGTGGAAAGATAGACAAGGATGGTAATTGCATCATCGAATGCACCTACTGCGGCACACTATGTGGCCAAGATAAATTCAGACGCTGCTGCTACATAGCGATCCCCGTAATTATCATTGTGTTATTATTCCTTATTTTCCGATTCATGCTTCCCGAGAAGTTCCAGAGCACGATGACAAAAATACGCGCCGCATTTCCCACCTCGCCCAGGCATCCCAGCAGATCACTGAGCGATCTTGTCAGTGACAGCGTTCCCGATGAGACTAACATTGACCGCTACCCCGCCTTCCGCCCGAGGGCATACGCTGGCCTGTCGTAGGAGACGTAGAGTTAAATATCGCAATAGCTGTTATTTTCACAACGCAGTAGTTATGTCATGAATAGCATCAACACACGGTAGTGCTATCTCATTCTCGCCTTCTCATAAGTAGTCTTGCTTGCATGGGTGGCAATGATAATCCATATTCGCAAATGGCTTACGTTGGTGTACTAAGTGGTGTCGCGGTCACGTCTTTTTTGGCACCACTTTCATGGCGGTTTACATGTTTTGATATCTGCAATGTGTGCCAATGCACACCAAGCATCTATCTTGGTGATAGGCTGGCCCTGTGGTTTCCCTTAACATTCTCACCAGCACCCCGCCAACACGGCACTTCTGTGTACCTGTGGAGTCCCATATCTAAGTATTAGCGTTCATCAATTTACATTTTGGTATAAGTCATATGCGATGTATTTCTAAGTTATTTTAAAAATTTCCCGTACCCTTGATACCCTCTGAGTCTAACCCGTCCACACCCCTCATTAACTTGTTCCTGTAAGCATTTATGACAATTAGATTGAACACACACGAGAAAGCATCAGATCAGTGCGCCTAATCATACATTGTTACACTCCCACTAATACAGTATTTAGTTGATGTTAGGTCACAGAATGACTCACAGTTATCCATCCCTCCCTTGTAGCCATATATTCGAATCTCACAAACGGCTATTTGAGCGTCTATCATTGGCCTCATTATGCGCAGTTCTCATAGCAGAGACGTGTCACTCAGGTATGCAAGCTACTCAAATAATTGCCCTGGCCTGTCCCGAGAGCCACTCGCTGCAGGGAGTGAAACACGCAATCGGTGGACTGTGAGGTGCCGTGCGACGCCTCTATAGATTAGATAAAAAGTAGGTTTTTGACGCCGGCACTGTTAAAAATATGACAAAGCTATTGCTCAGGTAGTTGATCTGTAAAAGGAAGGCGAGATGTTGACTGACATTGACAGTCCTCTGTTGAGTGAGGTTGCGAGGCACAAGAGCGGTATCGCCGTATTAAAAAACAAAGTACGAGCGGATGTCAAGCCTGCATTATCGTACGATGATAACGCATGAATGGTCAGCTTGTTTGGTACCGTCAATTCGCCAGCGTGCATTAGACGCTAAGTACCGACATCATATGTCAACGCATTGATTCGTACCCGCAGATTCACAATTATGAAACATTTAATAATACGTTGTTAGATCAACCGTGTACTGTTGATGGGCAATCTCATGAGCTGAGTACGTTAATTGAAATTGTGAGGGTTTTATAAATGACTGCGATGTGGACGGTGATTAGCTGCGCAGTAGATACCTCACCCTGTGGAACGGCCGGATGCGGAAGTAGACCATGAGGCAGATGACGAGGATGATGAGGGCGACGGGGACGATGATGTAAGGGGCGGCAGTTATGGTCACCTCGCTGCTCATGCGATTGATCATCAACGCAATCATTACTGTCTAGCACATTAGATGTCAGTTGCCAGTTAGGTGATCAGTGGAATTTGGATTACGATGTTTGCGCCACCAAATCGCTAAGTTCAGCTGTAGAACGCGATGCAGAAGGGTATCTTGCGTACGAGGAAATCGCGGATGTTGCGGCCCACCGGAAAGCGGAAGATGCACAGGTCGAGCAGGATGATGGCGACGATGATGGCAACGATGACGGCGGCGATGGCTTGAGGGTTAGGGGGGGAAAGTGTGGAAGTGGTAGACAGATCTTCACCGTGGGAATCGAGACCACCGGTCCGAGCGCCGGCAAGACCGGGAAGAGAATCAGAACCAAGGGACGTATGGGAAGACTGTGCATCGGTGGGAGAATGGGAGGAGTCGGCAGGTTGATGTTTACGTTCCTTAACACAACATTCACATCCACAACCGCTGTCTGTACACGGCTTTGTTCTTTTAGCACATCCCTGAGGATGGCAGAACTTGCTTGTTCGGTGATTTTGGAAATGAAGCGCACATCCGTAGCAACTGTCAAAGCCGTCCTTATTACATGGTTTGCAACACCAGCGACAGCAATTACAAAAACTAAAGGTTACACATCCATAATCACACTCACCACATGGAGCGCCTCCTCTTATATACCTCCCTCTCGTCATCTTCCCCTCTCCCTCCCAGTCCCCTCAACCTGCAAACATATCAATCACCTAGGCAACGCACTCACCAACTGCAACACTACCACTGCCTATCCCAGTCCCCTCAACCTGCAAACATCAATCACTCAAACAGCACTCACCAACTGCAACACTACCACTGCCGCTCCCACTCCTCTCAACCTGCAAACATCAATCACTCAACCAACGCACTCACAACTGCAACACGTACCACTGCCGCTCCCAGTCCCCTCAATCTACAAACATATCAATCACCTAAGCAACGCACTCACCAACTGCAACAGGTACAACTTCCCCTCCCTGTGCCCTCAACCTGCAAACATATCAATCACCTAAGCAACGCACTCACCAACCACTCATGAACCGCTTACCTCAGCCATGGAAACTCACCGTCTCCCATCGGCTTCACGGTAGCAGCCAGATGAACGCCATCCAAATCACAGCCACTCACATCACAACTATGCAGCTATCACAACTGAAGTACAACCAAGCTAAAGCATGTTGATACCATCCTGCCCGTGGCATGCAGGTCAACCTGTGCCAAATAAGCAGTCGACCTCAATCATCACAGACCATACAACGCGGCCACAGCACCTTATCAGTTACATCACATTTGTGTCATTATGAGTGCCTAAAAGAGATGTAGTACGCAATTAACACGTTTCTCATCTATACCGATGCCATCAGTGTCACGTAACCACGCCGTCCATTGGCCATCACATCAGAGTCCGGGATCCATCCATTGCCCAGCGACTCACAATGCGGTCGTGGCAACTAGTAACACAGCAACTACATAATGACTCATGTAGCACAGCACTTACCAGCTGCCTAGCTTGGTGACCAATCACCTAGCTTCACGGTGAGATGACGCAGACACGTCTCACAACTCAACTTACTGAGTTACCAATGTAACAACGCATTGACCGAGTTAAGGTTTTGGTGCCCGGTCAGCCCTTTGCTTAGAAGCTTAATCAGCACTTTGGTTAGGTGCTACATAATCACTTATTCAAAAAACCAATCACCTTTCAGGTTACCCGTTGAATAATGCAAGACATTACGTGGTGGGTTCTTAGGTGACTTGTTAGGTGAGCGATAATACAAATGAAAACTGTGAGTATGATCACGGCAGCAGATAAAACACCCTATCCAGTTGGTTGACACGTGCGGCGGCGAGTAGTGATTGAGCGGCGATGCGGTGTGAGGAAGGTGAGTGCAAATGCGATTTGATGTGGCGGAGATCGAGTATCCAAATACATAAAGTTAATTAGAAATATATTAAAAGCGTGCGTGTTAGGATTGCGAGTGATTTAACGTGGAGTATGAAATAGTTACGTGTTCTATGTGAACCTATGAGAGTCCACTGTAGGAGCTCCGTCGTGATGTTGGGAGGATATTGGACAACTTTTGATAAGTTGTGTTTAGCAGACCGAAATGGTAACACGAGAAAAAGAAAGTGATGAAGATTAACAGAGACATACAAATCCATACATGTTTCTTCGGACAACACGTACATTCACAGAACCACTTACTTTTGCATCGCGGACATGTCGAAGGATCGCATTTGTTGTCTCCAGCTCTGCGGCCCTTGCACTCTGAACAACTACCATCCATACATTTAGGGCAACAACCGGCGCAGCACTTACAACTTGATTCAGCACACTTCCCACCACTTTCCTTGTGACACTCACACGTCTCTTCCGTCATCTTCCCCGTGGTACTCCCCTCAACGTGCAACCATGAACTACGTATTTCAGCCAAGTACACTGCCGTATCCCATCTGGGCGCCAACCAACCGGGTCACCGCCATCCAGTGCACCGCTTGTTACATCGCTAAGATGCAGATAACGCCACCAAAATATTACCGAGTTGGCGCATGTGAATTGTATCCACCTGTGGCATGCAGGTCAACCAGCACCAGTTGCGCAGTTACAATGCCGTCCATCAGACAACGCCACTCTGTCACAGCCTCCAAGTACCATGATGTTTGTGCGTTAAGAACTGCCTCTGTACACCACGGGGTATCAAGCGACATCACTACTAACCACCATGCTTACGACAAACTCCCCGTTACCGTGTCACCCAGTAGCCACCCCATCGGCTTGCCCTGGCGTCAGCCACCACCTAGACCATCAGTACCCAAGCCGTAGCCTATTAACAGATTTAATCGTTCGATAATACTGTCTTTCAGCGCAGTAGATAGGCCGCTCCTTAACCCAGGACATCAGTCGTGAGACGGCAAGATGGGCCGCCACGCACAACGCCCACCACCCACCCTGTCACACCGCCTTAGTCAGGTCCTCCGTGATCAATGAGCACATTCATCCTAAATATATCCGTGTGCATATCATAAGATTAAAATGCAATTCTGGCTTGTTTCTTTGATTGGCGTCCAAGTTGCTGATTGAAGTGCATAAGGGTTTCGGCTGGGGGGGGGGTGAATTGCACCAAAAATAGTTGCCTCGGTTTGCGAATAATATCATTATTAGATAACAAATGACTCATGGTTCAGATACCGTATACTGCTACCGGTGTATTTATGCGACGTTTAATTAACTCACCCAATGGCTTCGTGTCATGTATATTGGGTACATTGGTCGGCCTAAGCCACTCATCAATTCTCATTGACTAGTTTAACAACAGGGGCAACCATCAGTTTAAGTGGCGCAATGTTTCACCTAATCATAGGGCACATGACTGGGAATGGCGCCGCATTATGTCGCTGTTACGCCACTTTCCCCATTGCCGCAACAGTTGACCCGGTGTCAGTACGGAGTGGTATTATCCACGACTTATTAGGTACCATATTTGGCGATTCATAAGACATAATCAGAGCATACTAGACACAAGCAATGTCATGTTCCTATCTGCCATATGCCTCTGGACTCGGCCCAATTGAACGTGCTACGGTGGCCCCAGGTGGACGAATACGTCAACTCGATCAGAGCCAACATAAAAAGCAATAGAGAACAACAAGGTAAACGCAATTTTAATATAGGCGTCGAAAGCACGAGTTACTGCAGACCCCCCCCGAAGGAGTGGATATGGCCCTAAGTGTGGAAAGAAAGCGGGAGGCCGGACAACGGGGCCACCACACAGCCAAGGCCAAGGAACGATCCCCGCATTAGCCCGGAGGGAGAGGATCACTACGACATACTACGGAACGAAGTTCGTCGAATGGACACACGCCGTCATATAGGAGAAATCCAGCCGCGACGAGGAGGGGCGAGGACAAGCTATGGACTTGGGGACAGGCGTACTAGTGATCCGCAAGCCGGAGTTACCGGTACCCGGTCACGAAGCAGACTCAGCCTCTTAAAGGGGGTACTAGATGCAACTACCAATGCCATGACGTTCACCGGTCGAGAGAAGGTGGAGCTGGTGCAAGATGGGGAGAAGTAACATGCCTCTCACCGATGACAAGGCGCCCCTGTCTGGAGGGGATGGAAGCAGCTGGATGAATTGAAGCAGAGCTGGTATGCAACGTGTAGTTATGCGGATAACGGCGTTTTCAGGTTGAAATCTCGTACCGTGAATTATTTAAGGTTAGCATCAATTCTTGAGTGTTCCAAAAGGAAGTGGAGGTTGAGTTAACGTAGCACCCCGCATCAGAGCTAGCAATAGACATTGACAACTTGTGAAAGTACGTTGCCGATTGGTAAGTCTCTGCTTATACGCCTGGAGGGGAGACTCTGGGCTACTGGGATGGACGTGCCACTTGATTATCAGCATGCGCCTTGCCACATGCTGTGAGATTGGATATTCATGTCATGGCAGCGTTGGGAGGTATAGATTCATGGTTGCCCCAGCACTAGGTGGATGGCATGGTAGGGGTGAGGGTATAGGCATTGTGTATCTTTAGTTGGCTGAGAGTGTTCGAGGTATAGGGAACGTAATTCATTGCCGTGCAGGGTTTATTGTCGAGTGAGAAAGAAATGACGACCTGTAAATGCGAAAGTGGCTCGAAGTGCGCCGGCGAAAGCTGTGATGTATGTAAGAAATGGTTTTGCACATGTACATGTTGTAAGAACGCCGGAGGGATTGCTTTTGGCGCCACCTTAGCTGGCATCATTGGCTTAGTAGCCCTCGTTTTCTTGGTTCTCTACATATGCGCTAAAACCCACAAACAAAGCCTCATGACAGTATTGGACCAACTATACGATGCCTTCGCTGGAACCAAGCCCTCACTTCACTAAGGTCCCATAGTATCATGCAGTGCAGATAGTCCCACAGTAGCCATGCGACATCCGATGTATATATTGGTGGTTTATCTTAGGAAATCGGTTGCGCATACAGTCCCTAGTGCTCACACTGTAATGCAGCACAGGTTATAAACATTAAAGGTCAGTGATAATCTTGCTACTCCAGTGTAACCCCATAGTGCACGGATGTTGGGTGCCCTCAGCCAAATACGTTTTTCACCTCTTGCACTGCGGATCAGTTGTTAATACCCAACTAATGCATTTGAGTAGAGCTGTATCACAATGGGTCAGCGGGGCTATTGTACGTTGAGCAGTAGAGCGATGCAAAAATGTTGTATGTCCTGGGCCGACTCAGTAAGAGAGCACCCAACATTAACGAACTACCCGGAATCCGGTAATCCAACGTATAATGCGCAACGCATAACATCATCCATATGCAAAGGGTAGTGATCCAAGAAACACATAAAATAGTGATGAGGGACGTGAAACCGAGAGAAAACTACGACTCAGTAGAAGACCATCTGGCCCAACCTGGATGGATACCCGCATGGATTGCAGCAGTTAAGATCGGCAATGGACCGAAGTGGAACCCGCAACCAGTATTAGCGTGAGGCGGCAGAGATGCAAACACGAAAACCGGCCATATGCGCGTAGCCACATAGCACACTACCAGATGAGACAACATAATAATAATAATAATGATGATGTGGGATAGACCGCGGAACATATATATTAACAAGGAATGTTGCTAACGGTCTAGATCCTGCAGCTGGAACGTGTCAGAGTTGGCGAATATGAACTCCTTACGCTGCTGGACATCGCTACCCATGAGCAGCTCCAACATTTGTGAGGCACGCAGCCCGTCCTGCACGGAAATCCGTCTCAGAACGCGCTTCTCGGGATCCATGGTTGTATCCCAAAGTTGTTGCGCCATCATCTCTCCCAGACCCTTGAAACGCTGTACGGAGAGGCCACGAGAATCGCTCAACTTGTGCGTTGGCCTATCTCCTGCCCTATCGTCGGTCGATTCCTCCGATTTTTCAGAGAAAATATCGAGCATCTTGCCACTTTGATCGCCAACCCTGCCCGCTTGACGCGAAGACATTTCACGTTGTAATGCCTCGGGTAGCTCGTCCTCGCTCCACGCGTATGTGTAGGCTGAACGACTCTGTCCATCGCCCTTGCTACTACTGCTGCGGCGCATGTTAGTAATGCGATACAGCGGAGGGCACGCGACGTACACACGACCGTGTTCGTAGAGCTGAGGGCATATGCGGAACAACAACCCTAGCAAAAGGATTCGCAGATGGGCTCCGTCCACGTCAGCATCAGTCAGCAGGATAATTTTGCCGTATCGCAGCGGAAGTGGAGGCAGTGGTGATAGGATCTTACCACCATCCTCGGTTTCCCCGAGAACGATCTCCTGGGTGCCTGTAGGAACCATAGTTTCGACGTGGGTCAACGTATCCTGACGCCACGTTCGTGGGTTCACGGCTATACCCAACGAAGAAATCAGCAGTTTGATTTCCTCGTTCTCCATCACCTTCAGGTCGCTGTTGATCTTCTCTATGTTTAGGATCTTGCCCTTCAGGGGAAGCACAGCCTGGAAGCGCCGGTTTCTCGCCTGTTTAGCGTTACCCGCAGCGCTCTCACCCTCTACGATGAATATCTCGGTAGCGTCCATGTCGTTAGAAGTGCAATCGGACAGCTTCGTCGGGAGCCCCGTTGTTAGAAAGTTTGCGTTTTTCTGCTGAGCCAACTCTTTAGCATGCTTGGCAGCCTCGAATGCTTTTTTGGACGCCAGCGACTTGTTGTATATGGCAAGCAGTAGCTGAGGATGCTTCTCCAGAATCTCGATCATCTGGTACGACACGATCCTCTCAACCGCCGTGCGAGCCACCTGGTTGCCCAGCTTCGACTTGGTCTGCCCGTCGAATTCGGCGCCCATCAGCTTCACCGAAACGATGGCAGTCATCCCCTCGCGAATAAATTCGCCGCTTAGGGGCGGCGCTTTGGCCTTGAAATAGCCGGAGCGACGGCAGCAGTGATTCACAGCTTTCGTGATTGCAGCCTTGAATCCATCGATGTGCGTGCCTGCGACTGTGCTCACGTTATTGGCGAAACCGCGTAACTGAGCTGCGCTTGGCTCAGCAGACCAGCTCAACGATGTCTCCACCTCGACCCCGTTTGACTTCCCGCGAATGTTGATTATGTTGGCGGCCTTGTACAAAGGCGTACGGTCCTTGATGATGTCCTGCAGGAACTCGCGTGTACCGCCCTTGTGCATGAAAGTTTCCTCCCAGAAGGTACCATCCTCATTCACTTTGCGTTCGTCCACAAGCCGCAGGGTCAGCATCGGATTGACGTACGACAGTTCTTCCACTCGTGTGCGAACGGTGTCGAAATGAAAGGCTTCCACACAGCCCTTACACTCGCCATCGGAAATGTGCTCGTGGTGGATACGGAATACGTCCTCGTAGTCCGGTAGGAATGAAATTTTCGTCCCAGTGCGTTTCTGCCCCCGCGACATCGACAGCGGACTCATCACTTGGCCCTTCGAAAGCTCCATGGTGTAAACACGTGTGCCCTTGTAAACCTCTGCGTGCAGCCATTTGCTCAGAGCGTTCACTACGGACAACCCAACTCCGTGCAGTCCTGAAGAGTATTCGTAAGGCGCGTTACTAGCATCCTTTAGCTTTTTGCGTAACCCGCGGACGTGTTGTGACCGGAACTTTCGTGATACAGAGGTGTCGTAGAACTCGTCCTCGTGATCCTGTGTTTGCGTCGCTGCGTCATTGAACTTGCCGCCGGAATGCAGCACAGTCAACACCGTCTCAAGACCGGAACGACCTGTACTCTCCGATATCTCACACGGGATACCTCTTCCATTGTCCATGACTTCCGCCGACCCGTCTGCACGCAGAGTAACTGTAATCCTGTTACAGGCACCCGCCAAGTACTCATCGACGGAGTTGTCCAGGATCTCGAACAGCAGCTGATGCACTCCACTCTCACCGGTGTTACCAATGTACATTCCAGGACGTTTTCGCACCGCATCTAGTCCTTGAAGCACCACTATATCACTGGTGCTGTATTGAACTTCCCGCGGTGCAGGCACGTCGGGGCTGTTTGCGTTCTGGTCATCAACACTGTCCCCCTCGGCAACAGTCGCCACACTCTCGTTAATCTCGCCGTCGGCACAAAGGTTAACGTTAACATCGTCAGCGACGGCATCGCAGTCGTTGTCAAGAGTTATATCTATATTTTCATCTTCATCTTCATCCAAGATGTCATCTTTTTCGGCGCACAATTCCACTTTCCGATAGATGCCTTGTTTGCCGTCGTTGCGTGTAATGCGATTACTAACTTTAGATATAGGCTTTGCAGACGCCACTGTGGGCAGGTCATTTGACACTGCCCAAATAAATGCCGCTGCCGACGACGGTGTGGTCCTTTGTCCAACAAAAGGCTTGCGAGACTGCATATGCGATGATTGTTTTTCTGCATTTAAAATCGATCCACCCGCTTCGGAGTGAAATCTAAACGTATATGTCGCCACAAAAGGTTCCAAGGCGCCATGTCGTGCCTTAGAGCGCCAGGAACTGCAGCCGGCAAACCTTTCCGCAATGGCCAATGCCGGGGCAGCCGCCAGGAGAATCGCGCAAGCCCAAATGGCGCAAGCTGCGCTCCACCAGGCACAGCAATTCGCATGATTCCATACGCGGAATCTCATCACGGCCGCAAATACCTCATCATTAGCGTCAGCCCAGGTTGCACGTAAAAGCGTTACGTATCTAAGAGGACAGCCAATGCATCGCGAAATGATATATCATCCGATACTATACTACTGTTACACTTTAGGAGTCATAAATAGTCTAGCAGAGCCGCATCAACGAACGTTATCAGATAGAAGATCGCACATCCGATGTCAAGATATAGCAAGCCGGCCTCCCTTTAGTAGCCTCAAAAGCCTGTTATTAGCATATACATTTAAATGTAACGCCAATGTGGCGCCGCCATTTAACTCCGACCCTGTATGGTAAAAGTCCAGGTGTCTACTTCGTGCTTATCGACGAAGATTCCATAGATAGCGAGCTGCCTCGCCTCCTTCTCAAAATCTACGCGTCGTGCGACGCCATAACAACACTTTTTATGCAAAAACAATCGCTATTGCTCACGTTCTTGAGCGAGTTTAGGGGACGCGTAGCCCTGGCCACGACGAGGCTTACACACCACAACATGACGCGATGTCGTTTCCGGCAAGCTACACACGCGGCACAAAAGAAATAAAGTGAAATAAACGGGCACTTCCCTATTAGAATTCCGCGCCGTGTCGACTGCGATACCCATAATCGTGCAAGGATGCTGCTAGACGCTAGCCTCTGCTAACTGGGTTCCAGCAGCTTGATGTGGGCGCCGGTGATAGCAGCATTGCTGCTATGCAGCACCTGGTTGCCCTCGGCCCATGCTGTTACGGCTCATAAGGAGCAAGACCGAGGCGACGACAACCACCCCGATGTGTAAGCGCATGACGCAACTGACCATATTCATGAACATATGCAGACACGGCGGCAGCAGCAGCAGCAACACGGACGAACTGTACGTTGATGACAGCGCCTAAGCGGATGAAATATGCAGGACCTATCCTTACTTCAATGTGCACTACCACTTCAATAGGCACGACTGGAACCGGATACTCGACGATCAGCAGAGTAGGCCAGCTGCCCCCTTCTCCCAATTTTCCCAGAACTCATCGCATTGCGCCGCCGAATCGCACGCATCAGGAGCCATATCCATGAGGACACGGTATGAGAGAACCTTGTCTAATGCAACATTGAGCAGATTCGGACCAGCGACTTCATGCGGCGTCAGGACGGGATGCTCATAGACGCCAGGGCGAGCCTGTTCCAGAGAGCGCTCTACAACACCACTCACCCTCGCAGTTAGTTTGATCTTAAAGCCATTAATCGTTGTATAGACGTCAAGGGTTTCACGAAGCAGCCACCCGACCTTCACGACAGGCTGCACTCGATCCACGACGGCTACTACAGTCCCATTCCGGCGGCCGATTTTATCAACATTAACGAGCCTTACTACTACGAACTGCTTGCCGAGCAAGTTATGTAGTGACCTTGAGGAGTGTCGTTGTGCACGTTGCCGAGGTCGATTGATTTATCGCACTGACCCATCGCAGGAAGCGTCGGTGGCGAATGCCAATGCACGCTTCACGTCGATGGCGTTGAAACAATTATGTAATGAATTATATAATGCGACGACTAATCCTGTGTAGCAAAGCAGAGCATTAGCAGCTTGGCACTCTACCGCCTATCGTCAAAAAGGAGCACAATACATACTGCACCGCTGCTTCAAAATGCATAAATAAAATACTCGCAACATTTAAGCACTGTTGTTTGCGATTGAGTCTAAGTATGAGTAAAGCAAATTCAGACCACTATCAGGTCCGATAGGTTGGCATCGTCCGTCTCGCCGACGAAGGGCGTTGAGATGGCGGAGTCGAAGGTTCCTCCGAGGGGCCTGCAGAAAGACAAAGCTTGCAGCATGGTGTACAGCTCCCCGAACGGAATGTCGACAGGGGTGATGCCGCGGCAAATGTAGCTGCCGAAAATGGCGGTGTAGGGTAACATATCCGATGCGCTCTTGCAGGCCTCGAGGGCATTGATGTGGTACTTCAGGCCACGGCAGCAGGCTTCACGGCCGAGGCGTGGGATGGGCACGTCGAGTTCGACAAGCGCCGCGAGCTCGTAGAGCATCAGCCTGAGAGCGCCCTTGCAAAGGTGGTCGCGGTGCTCACGCTGCTCCTCAGTCAGTTTTGACTTGTACTGGTCAAACATGCTTTCTTGAATGCCAGTGGCATTCGCCTCTTCGTTAGCTCTCTCTTCTTGTTCCTCGTCCGTGTGGTTACCGTTGCTCTCCAAATCTTCGCGGCTAAGTGGTTTGCCTGGGCGATCAAACCCCTGCTGCTGAGCAATGGCATCGGCGTACTCGGTCGTCTGCTCGGCAAACTCCTCAGTGCGTTGTGTAACCTCTTCGTCGGTTTCGTACAACTCGGCCGCGTCTCTGGTCTTGACGGGGTCAACGGTTTCGGCAACCGCGAAGTCGTCATTCGTTACTGCGGAGTAGGTGGTGTCAATGGGGAGCATCGTATCCTCAGTGACGGCTGAGGCTCCGCCAGTCGGCTTTTGCGAATTGCGGAAGGCGATCGCGAGTTCGCGGGCACCGTCGAAGCCGTGCTTGCTGATTGAGAAGATCTTTTCGATGCGTTTGCACTTCTTGTAGGCCTGGCCCACCCATCCCATTCGGCGCACCGTGGAATTGAACCAGACCCCGCGGACCTTGGGATAGAGCTTGCTGCGACGGATGTATTCCTGACGCAGCTCGTTAGACAGGACGCCGTGCTTCGTGAAGTTGATGTAGTCCTGCTTCAGGTTGCCAGAGAGGGTCTGCGAGAATCCGAGCTTGTCTTCCTCCTGGCTGCTCTCATTGGGCTTGTAACGCTTCCAGTCGTATTCGTTGTCAGCAGCGGTGCCGGTCAGCGTCGAGTCACAACGCGTCAGAGCATAGGATGCCCTGTGCACAGCCTTCTTTCGCGTCTGGACTGCCGACGATTGGTTGAACTCGAACTCGGATTCTGCGTCGCTGGGGACTGTCGACAGCTGGCTGCCTTCGTCAGTCGATATGAGCCTGGTTTCCATACGGCACATGGGAGCCTGGGGGGCCACAATAACGGTCTCGTTGAGTGCAACTCCCCCCTGCATGGCCTTGGCGCTGCGTTCACCATCCTCTCCGTAGGCGGCGGAATTAACGTTGGCACGATGGCCTGATGCAGGGACGACTTGCCCAACGAACGTTGCAACTTGGTGAGGATCGCAGGGCATAAACGTGTTAAAATGCTTCTGTCTTTGTTGCATGTGGATTTCCGCCATCGCGCGTCGCTTTTGAGCATCCGATCTTTCCTGCGCGTGCGACATGGACGCCATGCGTGCGCCGGTCGTGCCGTATCCTTCCCTCATGTTCATGTCGTTAAAAGTGCGTTTCGCGGACATTGGCGCCCAGGGTCGCGCTTGCTGCATGGCCGCAGCTTCCTGTTGCTTCATTAGCATCATGTGCTCCCCGAACTGCTCCCGTGACCAGGCACTAAGGGGCAGCGACTCGTAGCCGAGCGTGGCGCCAAGATTGTACCTCTGCGCGGCAGCAGAGGCCGCCATCGCCATACAGTAGTGCTTGTACGCCTGTTGCATCTCCAGGTCGTACGGCATCTGCGGGGACCCCTTTACGTCTTCCGGCATCATGGCAAAGGGCGGCATCAACATGGCACCCGGTTGCTCCTCGGAGGAGCGGGTCATTATCATAGGATCCGGCACGAAGTGCTCGCGTCCGTAATTAGCCGTGTGAATTTCGCCACCGTGTGGCGTAGCGTTGTCTCTCATTGTGGGCAATACGTTGTTTGTCTGACGTGGAAGGTCTTGGAAGACATGCAAAAATACAACGCAAACCCAGAGATTCTAACAACGCCGATTAAAGAATCCTTTAAAATATGCCCCAATCGGAAAATTTCGGCGCTGACCTTCCTATGGATGAACCCAGGAAAAACAACAGCGACAACCAACCGAAGTACGACGGTGCAAAATCCAGATTCCACCGCGGTTGTACCACCGACCACGATCGAACCAAATCCGCAATAAACGCACAAAACCGTGATGGAAGATTACCTCCAAAAATGAGGTGAGCGGCGTGACGAGGAATCAAGGCACCTCCGCAAGCGGCTCCAATCAACAACGGCAGAGATGTCGAAAACAGAACTCAACCTATATCGCAGTGCAATACGGTAGAGTTTTGGCTGATTAAGATGTTTTAAATACTCTCAGATAGCACTACTGCGAAATAAACACTGGCAACTAGGCACAGTACAATAGACACAGCAATACGCTCGAGGGCAACTATGTACACATCAAAGCAGCGAGCAGTTTTCACTCGCTTTGATACGATATTTAAAGCAACACAGAGGGCTGAAGGACGCGGAGGCCTCTCAGACCACGATGTGTAGGTACCGCAACAATCACACACTGCGAAGGAGGCCCCTCGACTCAGAAGAGAGGCTTCTTCAGAACACAGAGCGAACAACGATGCAACACAAAAGTGTGTAAACTGTAGCGACGTGTGAACCGAACGACGGCGCAGCGTCGGAGGCCCTGTCCCGAGATAGACAAATGTGGCGGCCGGTGCACCGATGCGCATAGATGACGTTGCTCCATACCGTCCGTACCGCTGCGCCGAAAGCCCACGCGTGCGCCACTACAGCAGCAAGAAACGTCGTCGTCGTGGCGGACGCTTCATATCGACGATTCCGCGGTGTGTGTGCGAGAATTCTCGCCAGCTGCGGAGGGCCTACACATTTAGGCCGCTGGGCCTCGTGGCCCGAGGCCGGCGGGAAAATCGCCGACCTTGCGGTGTGTGCAACTATGAACCGCAATTTACTGTAATGTAATGAACTGAGAACCCTTCTACCCATGAAGACAGGCGAAGCCCGCAGAATGACAGGCCCAATGACGGCCTGTCTAGAATACCTGATAGCCGTGTCCCGGGGCTCTGTTCCCGCACACACACAAAATTACAGCAGTGCGCTAGTGTTCCTTTGGAAATCGCCACGGCGTGGGAGTCGCCGGGCCGACGGCGTCTTTCTCCGCCGCCTCTTGGCGCTGCAGCTTCCGCCGCCAGGGTGTGAGGTTTATCTGAGTGTGGGTGAACGCGGCCAATATACCCGCCCTTACCATGGTATAGGTCTGTTCTGGCACAATCTCCGGTTTTTTGGTTCCTGTGTAGGCTCCGCCGTGTACGTGCGGCTCAGTCGGATCCGGGCTCATGCGGAGGTGGTCGGATTCGTCACGCAGCTCCGGGTGCATCTCCCAGTCGTCGTCTGCGGCGGAGTGTGATTTTCTACGCTACTGCTTTCACATACCTGCTAGAAGGTTGGCGATCGGCAGGCGCCAGCCGTAAGGGATTTCGCCTGTCAGCGGATCCTGCCTGCGGTCCGGCAGGTAGCTGAAGTCCTTCTTCTTGCCGTAGTGCACGTTCTTCTTGGTGATGGCAGGGTTAACACCCAGCTCGAAGTCACGGCCCAGCATCTTGACTTCGTCAGGCACGGCGTGCTCCAGCGTGACGATCGCCTTCTTGTACATGGGCCCGTTGCGATAGTATTTCGGCTTCCTACTAGCCAGGTCGCGCTTTATCCGCGGCACCTTAATTAGCGTGTTGACCTTGATCACCTGCGCGCCGTAGAGCTTGCGCAGATACTCCCGGATCTCGAACTTGGTCAGGTTGATGGGCACCCTCAGCGCCAGGCGGTTCCGCTCCAGGAATGCGCCGGACCTGTGCACGCACATCGTCTGCCATGGGAAGTATATGTTCCTGAGTACGCATAAGGCATGTTATCAACGGTGCTGATGGCACAGCAGAGCTAGACAGGTCTCCGGAACGCCCGGACGACATGACTACGCCGCAGCAGTGTCTGTGCAGCCTACCTTGGCGACTTCGGCGGTGCCCAAAGAATCCTGCTCAGGAAGGACATCCTGCCGCAATTAGACTGCACGCTGGAGCCTAGAGGGCCTGGACGGACCCGTTAACGCCTAAAAGCGAAAACGGAAGGAGCGCTGTGTCTTACAGCCCTCGAGGAGGCAGTACACACGTTACCATTCCATGCCTCCACTAGACCGTTTATACTACCATTTTATACAATAAATTGATATAAATCTGTTATAGGTCACACATGTGGCCGGGCTTCCCTCGTGTTGCGATACGCTTCACAGCCGCACCTCCACGATCTTCCACTCGTTGAGCTCAGCAATGGCGCTTCGCCATTTGAGCCATTCGCGCTTGTTTGCGCGTGCATCAGCATCGAAATAGGACTCGGGAACATCGGCTTCGTACAGTGCCTGATCAACTGTGTTACGCTGCGCAATTGCGCTTACCTTATCGGAGAAGCCGATCAGTGGGAACACAAACGGCTCCAGGGTGAGGTAGTCTAGGTCAACTTCACGTTTGTCCCTCCTCAGCTGGGCATACATGGCCGTATCTGCGTCACTGATGCTTCCAGTGGCCTCCACGATGTGGTCAATCGTGGCCACGTTGTCCACGAAGCTGCGGCCCATATGATCCAGTTCGCCTTCGAAGTCAGTATTGTGGCCCGTTACACACGTAATCCACAGCTTGCAGTAGAACAAATCGCGGAGTGTCATGGTCATCTCTTTGTTCGATAGCGCCGTGAGGGTTTGGCGCAGCGACGGCAATATCTCCGTCAGCTCTGGGTTACCGCCGTCCACTTTGCCAGTTGACTCTAGCGCACGCATGGCACGCACAAACGCCACAGAATTTATACAGCTCCCAGTTGCCTGTGCGATGAACCCTGCGAGAGTGTTCTCTGATGACAGTTCATTGCACAGCGGCAGCACGTCAGGGCCAATCCCCGACTCGGCGGCGCTTAGCAGTATGAGCCCTAAGGAGTCCGAAATCCCTTCCAACAAAGTATTCCGCTCTTCTCCAGTACAGGATAGAGCAATTGAGTTAAACTGCAGAGACGTTGGGGCTTTGGACGTGTCTTCCGCACTGTTAGTCAGCAGCTGCAAAAGCGCCTGCTGCAAAGTGGCGGCATAGCCCAGCAACAGGTTGGCCGGCACCTTAATCCCCGCAGCTGCTGACACGTAGCACACCTCTGACAGCATGGACAAGCTGCCAACAAGGTTCTCTACGGTCAGCTTCGGAGCGTCGCGCTTTTTTGTGTCCAATATGTTCAGGCAGTCCAGCTCCTGCAACGCATCGGTGAACGTTTTAGGTCCGAGGGATGATACCAGATTCCTTATGCGCGCCGAATGCTTGTTCCTGTCAAATACTATCGCCTCGGCAAGTTCAGCACACGTTGCTAGGATTTCCGCAGTTGAAACGGCCCCCCTGTTGGCCTTTGCCGTGCCATGACCCTCGGCAGTTGCAGAGGCAAATATGTCATTTCCAGGCTCTATATCAGCCTCAGAGGTGACACCAGAGTGAGACTGAACCGTGGAAAACCGTCTGAAACAATTCAGATGCGATCCCTGGATGCCAAAAGTTTGCTTGGTGCGGCTGCCTTGAGGCGTTGCGAGGGTGGACAGACAAGCAAATCGCCCGGTTATGATGGCATCTGAGTAGCAAAAACGCCTAAATATACGCACTAACGCGCCATGAGGCGCCTTACAAGCAACCTTCATTCTTACAGTAAGGCAATTTATTCTGACGGCACCGGCACACCCAGCTCGGGCCTGCTGGCACAGCAATCGGCCGCCACATGAAGGCTGGAAAAATCCGACCCACCAGACCTATTCTGTGACATACAAACAACCTTACAAGTGCATATATATCAAGAATACGGTGTAGTGTTGGCAAACAGGCCACCTGATTTCTAAACCCAGGCTGCTGACCAGGGCAGCCCCGCTACCAGTCATCACCCCAACCACGAACGCTCATGAAGTGTGTAAAAATTTGAGAGACATATTCAACAGTTCGGCGCCTTTGCCGTGCGATACAGGTGAAGTGCGGCGTGTGAAAATTCCAGGCGCATCAGACATGTTGTACAAATGTGTTTGCCGGTATGAGAGTAAAGTTGTTGACGAAGTTGTACCGGTTTGTGAAATATCCGGGCTGGTACATGCCAAGACGAGAGCTCGCGATGAGGTGCACTTCGACGTGTTCGTTGAAGGTGACTGACTTGCATTTGCAGATGCGTACCGCTCGAGAGGGGTCCGGGCGTTCACCACCCTTAGCTGGATCGTTTGTTTCCAGAGGGGGAAGCGTGAGTAGGCGTCTGAAGCGCAGGTCACCCGAACGTGCAGTCCAGGCGCCCATGCGCATCGTGGCGGTGCTCTTCCGGTTTCCGTAGAACCACCGTATGGCATACGAGAAATAGGCGTCGAGCTCGATGCGCGAGTTGGCATGCTGTGCAGCCAGACACGCTAGGAGGCTACCACGTCGGTGGCTGACTACGGTGTGGGTCCCATCCCAGCTGACAACGCCGAACCAGTTGCTCCTCAGCCTGAAAAAACTTATTACGAATAAGCTGATGATGGTATTCAGCAGTAGCGCTGCCGAGCATGCTACGCGCGCTCCTTGCCACAGCATTGCGTCCGCCACCGCCTGGAAGCGTCCAGTGATGTTATTTTTTATGGCGGGGCGCATATTCGGTACGGCGAACCTTTTGTTGCGGCGCACGCCGGGAGGAGTGCCCGCAAGGCTCGAGACATTCACGCCTCTATGACTACGGCCGAGGCGAATAGAGGCCGTTAACAATCAGGTGACCAATGTGGAATCATTTAAATTCATCTAGTAGGTACTTGTGGCTCCGTGTGCGCGCGGCACCGTCGGCACTCGAGGAAACGGCGCACCCGCCACGTGTCTAGTTAGGTCGGCACTTGGACGCGGCATATTTTTGATGCGATTTAATGCATCTCCTAGATGCAACCAGTGCCCCTTTTTCGTAACGAGCAGCCGTTAGATCTCGCCGATGCCAGTCGGCGTGCCGTGCTAGACACACGGCATTCTCGGATGCCTTCTTATCTGCCACCAGGGTACTATTGCGAAGCTGTGCCTATGCCCTGCAACTACCTTTTTTGTCAAGGCAGCCCGCTATCGGCCGAGGTGTCGGCTGGCTCCGCAGCAGTGCCTGCAGTCGGCCTCCGGCGGCATACCGCTGCGGCAGTTACATGCCAGCAGACAGTACACATTTTGGCACTGTGCCACAGGGGCACGCTGTCTATGATCTATCGGCAGCTCATGTGTTCTGGTAACATTCGAAGATATGTACTAGAGCAATGACATCGCCCATACGGTCGCTACAGATAACGTAGGTGGCCTGTGTTAACGTTATGCCGTGACAAAAGCTATTATTCGGTTCTAAAACTACAATTAGTGGTGGCGGACTATCTGGTGATGGCGGAAGCGGTGTGCGTCGGGACCTCCCGCGCGTGTCGGACGACCCGCTTCCACGGTAGAAACGGCGCCAATCACGCCTCTCCTGGCGATTCGAAATTCAGACCTATACTGACACATATACGGCACGTGCCGTTGTGGTAGACAGTGGCCTGTGGTGAGCAGTACTTAGAGGGGTGCGTGGAGCGCTCGACACCTTATGCACTAGTTTACGCCCAGTAGAAGTAGACGCGCATGATGGCGGACGACACGTATTTGGTCTGTTCGGTGCCGCCGGAGAACGTCAGATTCCTCGCCAGCCCCGATGAGTTCTACCGTACGCTCTGCAAGGGCTACGAGTCGGCGCAGAAACGTGTCGTCCTTGCATGTTTGTACGTCGGATGCGGGGAGTTGGAGGAGCAGCTCATCCGCTCCATAGTGACGGCCAAGCAGCGCAACGACGACCTCACTGTGGATGTCCTGGTCGACAAAACTCGCACATCTCGTGTCGGAAGCTCGGGAAAGATCGTCAGCCCGTTGACCCAGCTGCAACCGTATTTGGCGCCGGGCCACCAAACGAAGGTATCACTGCTACACAACCCGTTGCTGGGTCGGCTCTGCAGCAAGGTCATCAAGTCCCCGTATTGCGAGGCGTTTGGGACCATGCACATTAAGGTGTTCATTGCCGACGACCAGTGCATTATCACGGGGGCGAATGCTGGGCGCGACTACTTCTGCGACCGGTACGACCGGTACATGGTTGTCCGCGACCCGCTGTTCGCCGACCTCATGCACACCATCGTACGGACGTTCCAGACGGCGAGCTTCGAACTCACTGAGAACCTCACCGTCGAGTGGCACTCGGACTTCGTCAACCCGCTGGAGGACAACCTGCTGTACCGGAAGCAGCTGTACATCCGCACAGCCCACATGGTGAACAAGTGCCGGGAGATATTGGAGAAGAACCGGTTCCACGGGCACGTGGATGCCAACGGTGACGTGCAACCACATCCGGCGGATTGTTACACGTCGAATCGTTCCTATCGTGACTGCAGCCCACTTTCAGCAAATAGCAGTTACCCAGAGGGGTGCTGTGATGACGAGGTGGACTTGGGGATATCGGACCAAGAATCGCAGGATGATCCCAACTCGCCACACGCGACTTGGCGGAAGCGGACCAGCAGCGAGAGATCCTCTCTGGAGGGCAGACCAGATCTGGCGGCTCAACAGCGACGCGTCACTGGCCTTCGTGGAGAAGATGACCAGGCACAAAAATCGCAAAACACGGATTCAAGCCCTGACCAGGCTGTCAGGACGAAAATTCCGAAGACAGGTGGCGCTGTAGATGCAAAAACCAATACAGGTTCGGATTACATCTCCGTCGGGAGGACCAACAAGGAGTCGCCGCATTCACGCGGTGAACGTGGCCGGTGCGGTCTATCGTACATTCTGCCCGACGGTGCCACCACGGATGGTAGTGCAGAAGAGCTTGAAACAGAGCAAAATGGTGAAAAGGAGGGTGAATACTACTGCCACATCAAGATTTGCGTGCAACTTCCGTTCACGGACCCTCCGTTCATGCAGGGTGCGACCATGCTGGAGAACTGGCTGCTGCAATACACGAGAGCGGGTTACTCGGCGCTCATCGCCACGGCCTACATGAACTTCACGGAGCGCTACATGGAGATGTTCAAAGAGATTTTGGAGATCGGCAAGACCAGAGGAAAACGCCACCCGTTGCAAGTGGTGACTTCCAGCCCCTACGCCAACTCGTTCTACCGCGACGGGTCACTCAAGAGAAACATAGCCCTGTTCTACAGCACGGCCGCTACGTGGCTTTTCAAGGCCCTTCGTGACGAGGAAGGCTACCCCGAAGATATTTACATGGAGTACAACAGACCCAACCACACGTTCCACGCCAAGGGGATATGGGTGCTCAAGGACCGCATTCCAGTGGACGTGGCGCACAGATCGGAGGAAGAGTTCGACGCCGCCGTTGAGCCGCCGTGCGCTACGGTGATCGGGAGCTCTAACTACGGCAGGCGGTCCTATGGCAAGGATCTCGAGATCACCTTCCTGGTCGAGACCAACTCGCCCCAAATCAGGCGGTTCATGAGGCGCGAGCTCTACCAGATGATAAAGTACTCCGAGTACGTCAACATGGATGTGGTGGCTTCGCGCATCGGGCCTCACCAGCACCTGATCGGCCACATTATGAAGTCTTTCCTCTAAATTCACACCTGAGGCTGACCGCCCCTAGTGGTCGACTACGACGGAACATGGCTGCTTTAATGTATTGCAGGAATATCCCCTGGCAGAAACCGACAGCACACGCGTTGAATTCGTTAGTTTCATTCGCCAGGAAGGCACGTAGAGGTTGCATGGACATACAGCGCCGCGGCGAACCAAACTGCCTGCACTTAGTCGGCAACACCGCCAACAATGCAACACAAAGCGGCGATAAGTGCGAAACACACACAGACGGCGCGTGTAAGGGGCGCGTACCGCGTCCTGCAGAGCGAGAACCCACGTTGGAGCGCGACCGGCGTCCAACACACCAACTTCCACTATTTTGTTTACACTTGCCAATCGGAAGGCAAGCATGCAGAGTACATTTAGCAGATAAATAAAGCGGTGCGGAGCGCCCTGGTATTGACCGGACGCAACCGCAGTCCCGATCGGCGACGCCTGGAGCAGCCTGGAAGAGCGACCTCCATGCGTGGTAATGTTTGCGCAGGCTACGTCGCACTCTTGTTAGCATACCAGTTCGTGCTGGTTGCGGCGTTTTCGCTGCGTGCGCCTGTACGGATCGCTCAAAGTCGGTCCTGTCTACCGCGCCTGCTCCGGGGTTGCGGCGGCGGAAGCCACACCTCTCCGCCATTTTGGCGCATCCGTTCCCGGAACAGCCAAATAAATGCCGCGGAGGCTGTAGAACGCATATTCTGCGCGGATCCGGAGGCGAGCTCGATAAGCACAGCCCCGCCTCTGAATGTCGTTGAGGGGTTCTTTGCCATAAAGCGCGAGACCAAAGGCCCTCAACTCAAGCAGTCGCTTGCCCGAGCGCAGATAGAGTGGTCGGAGTGGGAGATTCGCAGGTTCGGGTACAAGCTGGGCACGGCGAACCGGCAGCTGCGTAAGCTCGCTGAGAAGCACAAGGTCATGCGAAACAGCTTCACGAGCTCCAAGGAAGAATTGGACAAGCTCAGGCAAGCGAAACACGAAGTTTCTGTGAAGTTACGGATCGCCTCGCGGCTGCGCAGATTATTTATCACCTACAGAAACGGGCTGCTTACAAACGCGCAGCCCCGGGTGCCCTACGTGCCACTAAAGTATCGCAACGAAAATGTCCCAACCGACTTCTACTCACTCGGCACAAGGAAGAGTAACAATGTAAAGAAGTCAAGAAAGTTGAAGCAGCAAAAGGAAGTGGAGAGAGAAAACCGTATACGGCCGGGAAGCCAAACAACTGAAGAACTCACCGACCATCAGGGGGTGGAGCTGTCCCCTTCGGTCGGAGGTCGCAAGGGTGTACATAACGTGCGATCCTACTCAAATCGCAAATCTGTACCGGGTGACCCCGATAAATCGCCTGCATCATCGGTAAGCCCACATTGGGAAGCGGACGACGCCGTGCCGTCCCTGCATAACCCCGGAGACGAGCCACTGGATAGGTTTGGGAACACGGCAGACCCCGAGTCACACCCCGATTCCGGCCTTTTGACACACAAAGCGGGCCAAAGGTCGAGTCTAGGAGATTCCCGGCGTCAACAGGGAAAATCAAGCGGCGGCGTCAACAAGGATAAAGCACAAGTGGAGCGAGAAATTCTTGGCCTTATAGCCGAAGCGAAGAACCAGGCAGTGGGTAAAAAGGGGCTCGTCAGCAACCCCACTCTGGCCAAAATACAGGCTAGGTACAGAAATAACTCCAGACCGTACAGGCGGCTTCCCAAGGGACTGTAAGATGTACCCGGGGTACAACGTGAACAATACGGGGAGGGGCTCTCCCGGCGGTGAGGGCGTTAACTCCGGCAATGGGACCGGTTCCGATAGGCTGCCTAGCGTCTATGGCGTGAACTACGCAGTGCAGCAGCAGCCGTTCGGGGCAGCGCCATTCGGCGGGTGGCAGGCGCAAATGCAGAATATGGGTGCGCAGGTGGTGAACTACACCTCGCCCGGGGATATAAATGCTGCACAGCTAGGCGACCAATCGGCAAATGCAATGGTCCCAAGGCAGTCTCAGCTTTCGCAGATGACGGTGCCGGGCGTGCACGGTTCCCAGCTCGTTGCCCCCTACGCCGTCTCCAATGTAGTGCACCTGCCGGCGGCAGCCGTTGCGGCAGGCCACGTGGTGCTGATGGGATATGGCGCACATCCCGTGCCAACTTACCCGTTGGGTGTGGGTGAGGCATATCCCCAACTTGCGCAATTTGACTCGCAAAATAGCACCAGGAGGTTCGGCAGCACTTCGATAGAAGGCGACGCTGCGTACGTCAACATGCCGTTGGGGGCGCAGTACCCTCAACCTGAGGCACCACTTGGCATAGCGCCTACAATGCCGAACGCGTCAAAGGAGTCTACACCGAGAATTGCTTCGCTACCTGAATCGCCGTCGGCCGAGGCAGCCGTATCGTCGCCGAATGCAGCGTCAATAGCCGCGCAACCTCAAGGAGACACAAATCCGCTGCCACCTCAGCACAGAGATGCGCCTCAGGAGCCGACGCCGGATTGTGCATCGTCCGAGTTGGATCATGCGAGGCATTTACGGAAGGTCAAAGTGAGAAGGCACGCATCGTCAGAAAGCAGTGACAGTCTAGCGCCTCTTCCATTCCCCAGCGGCAAGGCTGGAGCTGCGAAGTGGTGGGGAATCAAGGTCAACATCGAGGAGGAGTTCCGGCGGCTGCTGCCGCATATGCCGCAAAACACGGACGAGCTGATCGCTATGGCCAAGCCACACGTGGACATCGAGTTGAGCTTCTTTACGGAGTTAGGGGGCATTTACAAGGAGTTCGAGGATGAGACAGCGATGATCACCGAAAATTTGGACACGCTACGAAAGCAGCTCAACGAATTGCACATTTTGATGGGACGCACCGTGCCCAGCAAGCTGACCGAACCGATAAAAATACACGACCTATCGATTTGGGAGCCTGTGCTCAAGGAAATGAACGACTTCCAGGACCTGGTCGACTACGAACACCGGGAAAAGCGACGGAAGTTCAAGGCGATTTCGGCGGCCGCGCAGAAACAGGCGTCCAAGTTCGAGAACCGGAAAATGGCCCTGGAACTGGATGAAATAAAGCAGAGGAAGCAACAGTGCAAGACTGTGGCTAACGCCATAGCGATCTACTGGAAGAAAATCGAGCGGTTCGCCTGGGAGCGTATGAAACGTGACCTGCAGGCCACCCTCATCGAGAAGAAACGCATGAGGCTGGACAAGTTCGTTGAAGACGCCATTAAACTCTCGATTACCAAGAACGACAAGGTCAGAGCTGACGGCAAGATGAAAAGGGAGTCCCACGATATCAAGCGGCAGCACACCGACGAGGTAACAGATGAACCTGCTTCAAGCGTGAAAACGGCAGACCATGGCGAACCGAGGACTGACTATGTAAAGGAGGAATTTGTGAAAGTGGAACGGCGCGACGCAGGCTCTCCTTCCACAGCTAGTGATACCACCCGCGACGACGGTGCAACGAAAGGCGTTGCTGATGACGAATTTGTCATATCCGAAGAGATGAAGCGGATGGAGCGCGACGACGCGCTGCTCGACATGGCCATGGAGAAGGAGGAGCAGCTCGACGAGGCTGCTGGTAGCCAAACTAAGGAGCTGAATGCCCTTGAGGACGACCTGAACTTGCCAATCGAAGAAATTCTGCGCCGTTACAGGGAGGAAGAGGAAAAGTTTAAAGAGGAACACGACATCTCATCGCACTCCGAGGCTGACGACGGGACGGAAATGAGTTCGTCTGAACACAGCGACAATGAACTGCGTTCCGAGGAAGAAAATGACGGAGGGGATGAAATGGACGTCGACGATGAAGATGGTTCAGAAGACGAGACAGACTCTGAAGACGAAAAAGGTGACAAGGAACTGGTTCCTCCCCAATCGTTGGCCGCAACTCGAAGCAAACGGCATCGCCCAGAAAGTTTCACCGCAACGCCAGATGCAGCGAAAGGCGAATCGCGCGAGGATACTAAGTCAGGGTCGCAAGAGGGTGGTAAAGATGACATGGAGGCTGAATTCACACTGGGGGATGACAGGTTCAAGGAGCAGGAGGACGAAGATCTGCACCTTGACGAGGCAATAAGCGATGAGCACTCCGACAACGAAACTGGCAAGCAAGAGCGCGTCAAGGAGATATCGGCTCTGGAGGAAGATGCGAACCTGCCTATAGAGGAGCTCATCGCTCGGTACAGGGCTACCGGCGGATACGGCGAGAGTAGCGACGACATGTCAGTGGAAGAAACCGAGTCACAGACAGCGTCCGATTCCGAAGGAGACGATGCCAAGACCGTTGATGGGTCGAAGGAGGATGAATTCAGTGGTGAAGCTGAACGTGACGATTCCACGGCGGAGTCGTCTGCAGACGATGAAGATGCTGTCCAGGTGCCGTCTCTAATCCGGGCCACGTTGCGGCCATACCAGATTGACGGGTTGCGGTGGCTGGCTTCGCTATATCGCAAAGGTTCCAACGGCATCCTGGCGGACGAAATGGGACTGGGTAAAACTCTGCAGACAATCGCCTTATTGGCGCACCTGGCTTGTGACCACGGCAACTGGGGGCCGCACCTCATCGTCGTGCCTACGTCCGTGCTGCTGAATTGGGAGATGGAGTTTAAGAAGTTCTGCCCGGGTTTCATGATTGTTTCGTATTACGGTTCGCCTGCTGAGAGGGCGAAGAAACGTATCGGGTGGAACAAGGAGCATGCGTTCAACGTGTGCATCGCGTCATACGCCACTGTCGTGCAGGACTCCTACATTTTGAAGCGTAAGAGCTGGGTGTACATGGTTCTGGATGAGGCACAGAATATCAAAAACTTCCACTCCAAAAGATGGCAGACGTTGCTTACCTTCAACACCGAGGGTCGTATTCTGCTCACAGGAACCCCGCTACAAAACTCGCTGCAGGAACTGTGGTCGCTCATGCATTTCATTCTGCCCGATGTGTTCACGTCGCACTCGGAGTTCAAGGAGTGGTTCAGCGACCCCCTCACTGAGTCCATTGAGCGGGAACAGATGAACGGGGAGGGGAACCAGCAGGACCTCCAGACTTCCCACCTTGTCCAAAAGCTGCACACGGTGCTCCGACCGTACCTGTTGAGGCGCCTTAAGAAAGACGTGGAGAAACAGATGCCTTCGAAGTACGAGCACGTGATCAAGTGCTACCTGTCCCGCAGGCAAAGGGTGCTCTACGACGAATTCATATCGAGTCGCAGCGCAGTGGAAGCGCTGAAGAACCCCAACTACAGATCGATGCTGTTCGTGCTAATGCAGTTGAGGAAGATTTGCAATCACCCAGACCAGCTGCAGTCAAGGCCTGTTGAAACGCCGTATTATGACCCCGCCATGATGGAGAACGTGGCTTTCCCGATGATGTTCCTATTACCGGAGTTGCGACGTGGAGCCAGATTGTACCACCATGATGTCATCGATATGCGGGTGCACCCGTCTGAGACGCTACCCATAATGGTGGGCGCCAGGGGCCACCAAGACCGTGTGGTCCTGCCGCCCTCGTTTGTCAGATCCTTCCGAGGCAGCAAGGTGCAGTTCCAACGCGTTTTTAGGCAAAACAACAACGCATACGACGGAGACGTGGCCCAGCTACCTGTGGTGTCCCGATTCCCGATTTCCAAGTGCCTGCTTAGTCGGAAATCAGGTGGAAGGCGGAAACTTACGCTTTCTGGATTCCTCGTCGAACACATGCTTTCGGGCAACCCATTCGAAGATATTAGACGGCGCCATATGCGTTGTTCGCCAACTAGACGTGCGTCGGTAGGGCGCGAATACGACCAAACTCTGGGGCCGTCGATTTCAATCACGGCTTCCTCTTGCGCCTTTTCGGAATCCGATGCCACCTCAACAAACTTCGGGTTCCACGACAGGTTCCAACAAGTAGGTAACGGGATCGTAGCCATGGCCTTAGACAGCGGACGGTCTGTCAGTACGAGCAGCCCCGCCAACGCAGTGATGCAAGACATTGATCCATTCGTCAACATTCCCACACCTCCCCACCACGCAGGGCCGATGATGCACAACATGGATTACTTTTTGCCGACGAGCGATATATCCGATGTTTCGGACTTTGCTACGGAGTCCAACTATGTAGTTTGCACTACCGATGATGCAACCCATGACGTGGATCCGACCGTAATGCACGAACCCAAGTATTTCGCTCGACAAATCGATGACTCCAACGTAGTAGTGAATAAGCGGGAGCTGCTGGAGGTGAACGACAGTTTCCTGCTGAACAAGTTCACCATCGATCGACGCCCGAAGCCCAAGGCCGAATTCTTCCAGAAAATCATAGCGCCCACCGTGGACGACGTGGTGGAACGCAACTGGTGGATGTTGTCACGGTTTGTGTGCACTACCGGCAAGGTTGTGGAGTGCAACCCGAGGCGGGTCGTCATGGTTGGCCAAGGAGGTGTGGCCTGGAACTGCCGGCAAGAGGCCACGGCACAGCGGATCCACAGCAAACTACAGCGGCCTTCATCATTCAGGTACTTCAAGGAAACGAAATGCAGCATTGAGCACGCCCGGGGACTGCAGAAGGTGCTCTTCCCGCCTCGAAGCCTGCTGCACGATGATTGCGGCAAGTTCCTGGTCCTGGGGCGTCTGCTGAAGAGGTTGAAGAGCGAGGGGCACAGGTGCCTGTTGTACACCCAGTTTTCCAAAATGCTGGACATCCTGGAAAACTGGATCAACTTCATGGGGTTCACATACGTCAGACTCGACGGGTCCACCAAGGTGGACATGAGGCAGCGTATCGTCACGAAGTTCAACGAGAACGAGAAGATATTCCTGTTCATCTCCTCCACACGTGCTGGTGGTGTAGGTCTGACGCTGACGGGTGCCGACACTGTCATCTTCTACGACACCGACTGGAACCCGGCGATGGACAGGCAGGCTATGGACAGGTGCCACCGTATCGGGCAGACGAGGGAGGTCAACGTGTACCGCTTGATCAGCGAGCACACCGTCGAGGAGAACATCTGGCGCAAGCAGCTGCAGAAGCGGCGGCTGGACGACATCGTGGTGGACAAGGGCAACTTCGACAGCGAACACCACAACTGGTTCTCCAATGTCGACACGCTCATGACCATCCTGAAGCAGCAGACGGCAGAGGGCCGCGAAAACGCCACGGACGATGACGATATCTACGGCAAAAAGGTGTTGCACGAATCTCAAGCGCCGGAGATGGACGCCGCGATCGGCCATCATGGCCCGCCGCCGAGGGTGGTGAACATGCTGGTGGAGGCGGAGGACGAAGACGACGCCAACGCGCTGAAGAACCGCAGCAAGGAGGCGAGGAGCGCGAACAAGGACTTCCAGGACTTCAGTGGCGACATGATTTCCTCGATGCCGGCGCTGGTCGCCTATTCCATCC
Organism: Babesia bigemina; assembly: GCF_000981445.1. Classification (NCBI taxonomy): domain Eukaryota; phylum Apicomplexa; class Aconoidasida; order Piroplasmida; family Babesiidae; genus Babesia; species Babesia bigemina. The sequence goes on along the minus strand of NC_027216.1, from coordinate 2,232,063 downwards.
AGCTCTTGCTGAACTACCTCACGCCCACCCTGATCGCCCAACGCGATGAGATGAAGGTCAAGATCAAAGTGGAGTCCATGGACTCTGCCGTGGAGGAGGACTCCGAATCGTCAGCCTCCGAGGTCGGCTACGGGTACGACTCGGAGTCGAGCGAGTAGCGGTCACCAACATCAACGCGCGCACCCGTGACAACGTTGATGCACCGCCTGCGGCTCAGGGCCGCAACTTTTAAAGACTCAAACTATATTAACTACATGTTGAAAACTACATATGGACCGGTTCCGCTCTCGGAGCCCACATGGCAGGAGGATGCCCTAGCCCGCCTGAAACTTTAGTTAGTGTGGCATGCCGCCTTCCTCGCGAGACATTTCAAGCCTTCGGGAGGTGCGACCGTATCTGTTCCTTCCAGTAAACGGCGGCCTGGCCGGGGTTTTGCATGTCAATGATCGCCCGAGAAATGGGGACAATGACGCCCCCACCATTTTCGTTCAGCGCTGCGCAGAATTACAAGGCGTCGCACAAGCACACTCACCAGCTTTCATGGCAGCTCCGAGGTCTCCACCCTGCACTCCGACGCCGGGCATGAGTATCGTGCAGTCGGGGTACGCCTTGCGCACTTCAGCGAGCACGCCTACGCACGTGGCGCCGACCACGTAGCCGAGGCGCGCGGTGGTTACATTGTTAGCCTTGTAGAATGACTCGCAGCACTTGATTACCTCCAGGTATACCGGAGTTTGGTCGCTTAGCATCGCGCCCTGGATCTGCTCCGACGAAGGGTTGGAACACCTGGCCAACACAAACAGGTCGTTCACATACTGGCCGTTGCTGTCAGTGCCCATCACGGACAGCACATCGGTGCCCAAGAGAGTGTTGACGGTGCAACCGTCGGCATTCAAGATGTCGAAGATGAACTTCTTGTAGTACTCCATCGTGGAACCTATGTCGCCCAGCTTGGCGTCCAGGAGCAGCGGCAGCTCCATGTCGCGAATGACTTCGCATACATCCATCAGAGCCTGAAATGCCGTTAACACAGATGCACATCTAAAAGCAGCACGGATTCCATCACGTCAATGTGTACTCTAACGCTCTACGGCGCAACACGCAGTCGCACGCGCCCAGCGGTGGCGAAGACATGCTTGACCATCAACCACGCCGTCGAACCGACATGTGTCACCGCAGACATTCCACACACCACGCTTACATGGATGCAACGAGTGAAATACGGCAATAGACACCGGGAACACGTACACACCTACGGCATACGATGTTGCCACGGCACACACTTCTGGGCATGAACGGGCAACATCACCGCACGCATTCATAGTGTATTCCTGACTTTGACTAACATACCTGAATTCCCTCAGCGCCATGTGCAATGAAGAAGGCCAGATTCGGCTTCACGCCGCAAATGTGTTCAGCCGTGGCCTCGATGACGAAGCAGCAGTACAGCTTCAGCTTCACGTACACCGATGATATGTCGCGACTGCGGAAGCCCTCCATCGGGCACCCGTCCACGTAGCGGTCGTACAGCACGGTGTAGAGGCCGGTGCGAGAAAACCTCTCGACGATCTCGTCGCGTGGGTCGAGGCCCAGACACAGCGGCGCGCCCACCTCCCGGGCTCGGGAGAGCGCCTTATCTATGAAAGCCATTGTTACACTCCAACGGTGAAACCCAAAAAGATAGGTGTGTAAGGCTCTGCGCGGGCGATGGCAGCCGGAATCCCCACCACTCACGATACACATCACGAGGCAGCGGCGCTCGCTGCGACGTTGTCTATTGCAGACAGGTCTACACACAGCCAGCGTGTTTGCTGCGAGGGGTTGAACTTTTGCTTCATCGCTTCTGGCGTCCGCGTGGTGATCGCGTATCCTCGAGGATGGCGGAGGCGTGTGTTACGCTCCGGCATCCTGGGCCCCAGACGCTGCAGCAATTCCGTGTACCCGTGTTTATCCAGCCATGCCTGCACTTGCACTAGCTCGGCATCGATGTTGTGCTCGCCTTTCCTCGCCGACGGCCCCGGTGTGTCGAGGAACACGCCCGCAGCGGGGGGGTCTATCCTCGGCCTCTCGTTGCGAGTCACCAACACCGTGTGGCGCGCTCTGTAGTCAATCACCTTACGTTCATATCCTAGAGGGATGTGGTATACCCCGCGGCCCGATGAATACATCTCTAGGGAATATTTCAGCCTTTGGCCGATCACGGCGTTACCGCCATAGCCACTGGCCGTGGAACCTGTATATGCGCCGCCGTGCCAGCCTTCATCGCTGGTGAAGAAGTAGGGGCTCAACGGTATGTCGCGTAACGCGCGCATCAGACGCTCTTCCACGCCTGGTATCTCCAGGTTTGCGAGGCTGTCGTTGGTCACGGTGATCATCATTGGGCGGCGCATTGCCGGGTCCACTGCATGTACGTAGTCCTCCACCTTAGGGTCAGGCAGATCAGCTGCCAGAACCGACGCTCCGGTTTCATTCCTTTGCGCCAGTGATAGATTCAAACTCGATTTGAGGAAACCGCCCAGCACGGCAAGTTCCTCGGCACACCCGGTCATCACGTTCGCCAGCAGGAAGTAGTTGTCATCGTAGCTCCCAACCTTGCAGAAGTACACCTGTTTGGAATCAGTCCAACGGTTTATCACGTCGATCTCGGCAGCGCTGTAGCGCTTGGGCCGAGACGGGGTCGCGCTCGAGAGGGTTATGGGTTTGCGCGGCAGCTTGTGGCCTGGGAACAGCAAATCAATGGTCTCCGGCTCAAGCACGTCGCACGCAGCGGGGGAGTTCGCGCGCGCGTAATGGGGAAGTACCACAAGCGGGCGCTCGCCGCGGCGTACCATCTCACGCAACACCGTGTCTATCTTGTAGAAGTCTAACGGGCTCAGGTCCTGGCGCCTGTGGTAACCAATGTTCTGCCCATCCAGAATGCACGTGTAGCCCACTCCATTGCGCATGGGAGCGTGTAGCCAGGCGTAGAAGTTGGCCAGCCGGATTATTTCCGGGAAGTTGTAGTCGTAGATGTTCTGCAGCCAACTGCGGAACACTGTGAGGCGGTCTTCCACGGAGAGCTGAATGAGCGGTAAATGACGTTTGCATTTAGCACAAACACCATGCGATTCGGCGTCAGGAGGGGCGTGGCTGTGAGGGATCTTATTCCCAGCTCCACCGTGATCACTGAAGCTGTTAGTCAACACTGCGGTGCCGGAAGTGGAGAGAGTAGAGGAGTCGGCTGGTGACACGTGAGTGTAGTGCACGAGACCGGGAACAACATCCGAAAGCACCGTAGATACCACATAACCAAGCCGCGATGACAATGACACCCTGTTGCAAGAGTGCTTGTGGAATATTTCCAACGCCTCTGTCAATTGGCGGCGCAGCGTTCCATAGACCTCCGATAACGCATCTCGCTGTTTATCACTTTTCATGTTGGCGGTGGCGGAGATTCGATTGTTCGAACCCAGGCTAGTAGCCTGATCCGCTGGCAGCCCGGGCCTCGACGGCCCATGGGCGGAAGCCCTATCCTCAACTGGGTTGCTGTGGCCCAATTCCAAAAGACGGTGTTTGGCTGACAGGCCTATTGTGACCAATATGCGCGTGAAAATTAAGCCGCTCACGGGCATCCCTCCCACTTCGACCAGGTGGCGCAAGACCCTAAGCATGCCGTCTCCATCCAAGTGTTCTTCGAAGTACTCGAACAGCGGCTCGTAACTGCGGTGGCGCCGCCGGTCACCCAGAGCCCACATACGCTCGAGGTATTTGAAGGCCTTTTCTGCACGACCAAGCTTCGCGTGTATAACACACATCGCGGCGTACATGCCCTTCAGAACCACAATCCCCAAACGGGCGGCGTCACGGGAGACGGTAGTTATTGCCCTTAGATCGTCCAGGCTCGACACCTTGTGCATAGCGCGTCCGATGATCCCGGCACACAGTTTGCGGTGCTGTATTATTAGCCGCCGCACTGTGCGCGAGACGTTGGGCTTTATGGCCACTCGCCAACGACGCTGCGCACCGTCGACGTCGATGCCCACCTCCTCTGACGTGTAATGGTAGCTGAGCGATCTGTCGGAAATGGGTGGAATCTTCTTGTGCTCAAATGCTTCATCTTCAGCATCAGCGTTGGACTCGTCTACGGAACTTTCCGGGCCTTCATCCGACGCATCCGAGCCCGGGGCCGGTGCGGTCACCTCGACGGGTTCCTTGAAAAAAGGCGAACAATACTTCCCATATGCATTTACGTAATCAACTATGGTTTCCACGGCGAAGTCGAAGTTGTCCGAGTCGCACGCGTTCACACAGCGAGTGAACAGTTTAAACAGGTTCGAAGATGCTATGACGTGCTCCTCCTCGGTCATGTCCAACACAGGCAGCGCTGGGGTCGTCGCCGTCTCACTAGTCGACGCTTTAAGCACAAACCTCCCGCCATAAGCAGCATCCGAAGGTGAAATGCCGTCAGCAGCCCTAACGTGTCCAGTGATGCGGCCTCCATACGTTGAGCCGTGCATGCAGCCGCAAGAAGGGGTGGAGGGCGTCTGTGCGCAGCTTATGAGGCTTCTTATGAATGCCTGCGTGCCGCCAAAAAGTCTACATGGTTGTTGCGATGTTGGTGGAATAAAAAGATACTCTCGATGTTGAAATGGAGCACAAGCGCTTCGTCGACGATATGAAGGCACCAGGGAAAGGGTGGGTTGCGCAAGCACCGCACAGACCAAACACCACGTCACCAGATGACATATTGCCGCTGCGATGGATTGACAGGACGTGCGGCAGTTCAAGATTCGACCGGTGAAGGACGATTCTGCGGGCATCTTATGTTCCCCCTAAATCTACCATGTTGGTAGCGATAAGCCTTAATTCAACTAATGACCCAACATTGTACATCTCCTGGCGTCTGTGCTATTTTAGCCTTAAGAAGCATACCAGATGGCCGCATACAGGCAGCGGAACAGCTTGTCTACGCCCTTACCATCAGTACTCCTCAGAGACTTCCAACACGATCAACAAATTTCGGACATTTTGAACCTCCTACGAGTTATACGACCCTGCTTGTCATATGTGAGCTCTTTTAGCGATTACAGAAGGCTTTTAAAGCTCCCTTGTGACATACTCTCAACATCAGCCATGTCTTCACGAGCGTACAGATCGCCAATGCCAAAACCTCCAACCTTCCATACACATCAACAAATTTATACTCGTATGCTGCGATAATTACCGCATTACCTTCAAATCCAGGCTCATCTGGCGTGAGAGAATCTCGACTGCTCCCAGGATTCCACAGCCATCAGCGACCCACCTGAGAATCCCGCACACCCCGACAAGTCGCCTGTTTGGTGGCACTTATATACTAAAAGCTTGTGCTGCTGCAAAGTGACGCGGTGATATCACCGGTCACCGCAGCGGCTGTTTGCGTGGCGCCGCGTACACATCAACGCACTGCGGCGTTCGTCGAAATGACGCCGCCTCTGCCAGTATTCTAACTGCGTAATTGGCATCACTGCGAGGAACACTCGCCCATTATTCACGATATAAAGGCGCTTCCCGCATCCTTTAAAAGCATTTCAACATACAGGACTTGGGATGGCAGACGGCAGACTACCGTCCACAACTCGACAAAATGTCATTTGAATGTCTAAGAGGTCTGCTATGGAGTATTCAGGACCTTTTGTGCAGTATGACAGCATAACGGACCTGGATCCGTTCACATCGGCGGTGGCGGCTCACGGCGATGTGATTGTCACAGGCACGCAGTATGGCGACCTCATCCTGATATACGGGAACCGGCGCGAGCGCATATGCTCTTATCATGGTGCTATAGTCGAAGTTAAGGTACGATTGTGCCCAGCAAAGTTTCTGAGGGACGTAGTTTACGTCGTTTGCGCCACTTCGTTGGGGTACATCTACGTGCATCTGGTATGCGTCACCAATGTGGCAGCTTCGAATGTGGTGTACAAGATCAGGACTGGGCAGGAGGTGACGGCTTTGGTGCTGCATCCGCAGTTTTTGCTGCGCCACAGGGTGCCTCGCCGACATGCAGATGGCCATCCCACGTTGCACCTGAGGTCTAGGCAGAATTCATTGGAACGCCGCACCCCGCAAAGGCTGCGCAGGGAAACAAACAAATCAATACAGGATGGTTCGCATCTTGGACGTAATTCTTCCTTGCCCAGCGACGCACGATGTTTCGCCGTTGCAGAGGCTCTTACCACCACCGCTAACAAACGAAGGGCAACGTACGACTTGAGGCGCCTGCTGATGCGGAGGCAGGAGAAACGTCACCGACATTTGGGAAAATTGGAGTACAGTGAGTCGGCGGTCATATTTTCAGTTCAAAGCGGAGGGACATACCTTTTGAGGCTGGACGAGATAGGCACTGAAGGCCCAGAGCGAGCATGCACACTCATACACAGATCAAGACGAACGCGGCGTGGGATACCTATGGTGTGGTACCGAGACATGCTTGCTTTAGCGGATGACGACGGGGCACATGTGGTGCTGCTGTCGGAGTGTGCCGCTGTGGCCTTCCTGCCTCACTCCCCTCGCCTGGATATCGAAGCCGAAAAAATCATCGCAGACGAATATCGCGGTATTTTGGAGGATGCAGGAGACGTAGACGATCACTACGTTACGTCGGACGAGTCGGATGTGGATTACCAGGAAGCTGAGCCTATGGACAATGCGGAGGAATTCGACGCATCGCCAACGTACCATTCAGATGCTGAGTCTGAGCGCGTGGTAAGGCGCAACGGATGGAACAACGCGAGGCTTGACCGTTACGTCTCGCGTAGCGCCGAAGAGGACCTTTGCAAAAGTGATACGCCAACGCGTTCCAGTGGTAGCCAAAGTTCATCTCACGCCCAAAGTGAAACGATGCTGCAGAAAAGTCCTCAACACTCCTATGAGCTCCGATTGGCGCAATATGATGAGGAAACATGTATTAAAACGCCGAGTGCGCGTGATGGCACGGCTAGTGACGTCAACAAGGCTATGCGGCGATGTGAATATTGGACAACGCAGTCGGCATTCAACGTATACAGCGGCGATGACGTTGAATCTCCCTCAAGTGTACCTTATCACTGTATACTATCAGATGGCCCTAGAGGCTATGCCTACGATGAAGAGCACTGCGATGTGAGTTGGAGCGCTAACGGCAGGCGTGCTACCAGGAGCCGGAGAAACTCACCGTCGTCTGATACGAGGGAAGCGGATATGCCAGACATCGTCACACCATCGTCAGATGATACTTCATCGGACTTTGACTACGCCACGTCAACAGGCAGAACAAAATACAAGTTAGGCAGTGCAATAAAGACGCACAACATCAGTATAAGAAGCGCGATGCTCAACCTCAAAAACAGAGAACCCTTGGGTGTCGTAATGTGTTGGTTATCGCAAAGGGTGCTTCTAGTTGGCTCCAGAAACTCGCTGCAGGTAGTAGACATTATTCCTTCGTTCCCGTGCAAGGGCGGATTCGGGCGCAAGAGCGTCACCACAAGGCGCATCGACCTTCTGGATGTGAGCAACTCAGCCATTAGAATAGACGGTTATGGTTTCTCCCAATACGTAACAGTGAAGGAGAAACGGATTTGGCGGAACGTTCCTCTCAGAGGCACTGTTTCGTACAGCCTCAAGGCACCGGATACGTGCCGCATCGTTGCCATTATGCGGCACCGGTATAAAGGCTCATTCTCCGTCATATATGAGTCGGACGGCCCGTCGATGAGATCAGGTATGCATAATGGAAAACAAGAGGAAAATGGTTCCACATTTCGAATTGTACGTGCGCAGGATGGCAGCCGCCAAAGCGCCTCACCTGACTCCTACGGTGTCGGAAGTGACCACACGGCTGTCTTCGCCTTCAACGCTTTCGACCCGTGCTATAACGATGTGTATCTGAACGAATCATACATGCAGTGCCTACGGGTCGGTGACGGCAGACGAGGACTCAGCCAACGCAGGTTTCTGCAACTGACGTGCAGGATTACGGAACAAAAACTGGAAATCTGCCGAGCACAACAATTTGTCATGAACAACTTCTGCTGCCATGATGACAATAATGTAGAACACTGCCTGCATCTGGCGGATCATCCAAATCGCAAATATGCCGATAAGTCTATCAGGGCCTTGGTATGCGGCGGCAGCTGTCCAGCGGGCCTTGCTGATGTAAACTTAGGCACCATGCAGGGTGACATTTTGCACTGTTTCAGTGACCCAGATAGGTTTGAGAGTCTTTGCATTGTGGTCAGAGGGTTGTTGGTGACCATAAAGGGAGCAACACCAATGCAGCACATTCGCCAATTATGCAGACATCGAGCTCATGACGAGGCACTTTTAGAAGTTATGCAGATGTCGAGTAGAAGCGCTTCGGGAGCTGAATGCGGTGCTTATGTGCATGATGTTGCCAGAAATGGGTTGGAATGCTTCTTGTCAGCCAAAAGTCTGGACGTAGAAAAAACCGCACACCTAACATTGTCGT